>NC_062280.1:69787500-70115000 GCF_902655055.1 Lutra lutra
TCCATACCTCTCCCCCAAAGCCACCCACATATAATCATGCCCACACTGCTAAGTAGACACCTTCAGACAATGGTACTTCTAAAAATTAGCCACAGCATGGCCCATCATGCTGAACAATAATTGTCTTTGTTTTTTATTTAAAGTAATTTAATTTATTGAGACTAGGTAATACATACACATGGTAACTAAATTGGCTAATTGAATTTAAATTAAAAAAAATACAGCAGAATATATATAATGAAAAACAGGCTTTTCTCTCACCCCTGCCCTACCGCCAGCTCCCTTGCCTGAAGCAACCCACTATTACTAGTTTCTTCTCTAGAATATTTTATGCACAATATTCTCTTTGCTTGGTTATTGGGCAAGACGTCCAAAGCTTACATTTGATTCTTTTTGTCAACCTCTTGAGAAAGAAAAAAGTTTTAAAATCTCTAAAATTATCAAGACATTTTGAATCACAGTCTTCACACAAATTGACTGTGACATACCTACCAGGAATTGAAGTTACTATTTATTTAAATTGCAGCAACTTAAGTCTCCTGTCAGCACTGTGTGATGTTATAAATCTGAGAACGTTATTACAAAATGTGACTGTGTTTCAAATAGAAAACTCTAACCAAGCTTATAGGAGTCTTTAGTACAATTTGTTTTAATTTTTAGTTATTACAAACAAGTAAATGTGTCAAAAATTCAAAGTAATATACATGTTTAGTAATATTGAAAGTATAAGAAATAAATAAATAATACCTCCCTCAATTTGAATAGAGGTGTTTAATCATTGTAGCTATGGGATATCACATTGATACCATGCTAGTAAATAAAACATGGGAAATCCTTTGGCCATTAATTTTCCAAGTATTTCTCCCTGTAAATAATCTCTACATATCTTTTATTTTTTTTAAGATTTTATTTATTTATTTGACAGACAGAGATCACAAGCAGGCAGAGAGGCAGGCAGAGAGAGAGGAGGAAGCAGGCTCCCTGCTGAGCAGAGAGCCCGATGCGGGGCTCGATCCCAGGACCCTGAGATCATGACCTGAGCCAAAGGCAGCGGCTTAACCCACTGAGCCACCCAGGCGCCCCTCTACATATCTTTTATATTTCCTGAGTAGATGTCTATGTACCGATCAAGACATACATCCCTTGTGGTGTAGATGACCTTGCATCCATGGCCCTTGAGAGAATAAATATGTGTCGACAGTGCAGCTGTCATGAATTGAGTTCATAAAATTGGATTTGTTTTTTTTTAATCTGACATATTATTCTTGCTTAATTTCATTGTGCTGACCATGGTTTCAGTGCTATAAATCAGGGAGAATGTTTGCCCACAAAAGAAAGAGAGAGCAGCAGTAACAATATGAAATATTGCCTTTGTTTTAATAAAAACATTTCTTTTTGGGGGGGTACCTGTCTTCTTTCAGCTGTGTTCTCTGGGACTTATTATTTTTTATAAGTTTTTTTTTTTTTTTAACAAATCTATGTTGACTTGATGTAAGGGATAACATAAAGCTCATAAAACTTAAATGTGAAACAACAGAATGGGTGAGGTATGGTAGAAAGAAACCTATTTTTTAATGCGAAAAAGTAGGACATGTATATACATGTTCAAACAGTACACACAGAGTTGACTATGTAATCTGTGGGGCCCAGTGCAAAATAAAAATGTAATATCCTTTATTCTCCCCAGAGGAAGAAATTGTCACTAACAGTGCTAAAATACAAAGCTTTTTCCTTTCTCTTGCATTTTCTATCTCAACTCATCATGTTTCTTATTTGCCACTTAATGTTCTAAGTAAAGAAAAAATTAAATTACTAGCACAAATTTTCTGTTTGTCTTCCTATGGTGCAATGCCAGTTTTAAATGCAAATATAAGGACATTTAACTTGTATGTGGAGTCACCAAAGTGATATAATTTCTATTTCCTGGCTTGTACATGCACATGTATTATATTCTTACTGGAACAGTAGAAACCATGCACAAAACTAATTCAACTGTTTTTACTTCAGTTCTTGATGCACATGGCTTCTACCCACACTCTCAATCTGCAGCTGACAGATCGCTAAGGCAGGACTCAGGAAGAGGAACTATGGGTTGCCCTAGCTTTCTTTTCCCTTCGTGTCATTATTTTCAGTGTAAGTGGTTGGCTCTTACAGGGAAGTAATATGAATAAGAACGGATATGATAGAGTTTCTTTGTCAATACTACCACCCTCTTTCTGATTAGAATGGGGATTGGGACCTCTGGGGCTGTCGGCACCTGAACTTGCTCATTGGCAGATGTAACATGCTCACTATGTACTTGGGTTGAGCTGTGTGGAGCTCCCAGGCCTCACGAGTGCACCTGAATCCTGTTCTCACCAGGCATCATGAATGTTCTATGTGAAAGAGGTGTCAAGGAACCATGGACATGTACATGACCCTCACCTACATGCCCCAGTGTTCCATTACACTTCATTACAGAACACAAGTTCAAAGATAAAATCACTAAGAATTCCAGGATGGTGATAGCAGAGCATTGCACCCAGGGCTCAGGCCCTTGAGCATGGTGCCCTGTGTGCCTATGAAGCAGCCCTGAGTATAGAAATTAATTAACTGAATGCCACTCACATTCCCAATTATTTCAATAGCTTCTTCAATAACATTTCCGATGGATATAGCTATAGAGAGGTAGATATGTACATATATAGAGTGGTAGATTAAATACAGTCACCAATTCAGCCAACCAAGAGGGGGAGTCTGCTTTCCTCCTCTTGAATTCCAACAGGCCCCCAAGATGTGCTTTCACCATGAGAATGCTATGGGAATGACTGTGTTTGACTTTGAGTGTTGGCCTACAAAGGCCTACAGTTTTATTCTTGCCCATGGGGAGTGCTTCCTCTTTTGTGTGAAGACACCTGAGAGGAGGAACCATGTGGGTCATTCCAGCCTTTTCAGCTATACCAGCTGAGGGCCCAGAGAACTGAGTCCATTCAGTCTCAACCAACTCCCAGCTGGTTGCAGCCTCCTGAGTCAGCCCAGGTAGGCTTATCAACAGAAGAACCGCTCAGGAAACCCACAGAATCATGAGAAATAATAAACAGTCACCATCCTACATCATTAAGTTTTGGGGTGTTTTTTATGAGCAATAACTATGTAATAGTATTGACATTAAAAACATTTAAACCTATGGACATTGGGGAGGGTATGTGCTATGGTGAGTGCTGTGAAATGTGTAAACCTGGCGATTCACAGACCTGTACCCCTGGGGATAAAAATATATTATATGTTTAAAAATAATAAAATTTAAATTAAAAAACAAACAAACAAACAAACAAAAAACATTTAAACCTGTATTCTTCCACAAATGAGATTACATCATTCATATTATCTCTATCTTGCTTTTTTTCCATTTAGTGGATCTTAGAGATCCTTCTGTCTCAGTGCATTCAGATTAGCCACATTATGCTAAGAGTTTTTCATTGGCTGGATTACCATAATTTGTTTAACCCATTCACCTGTTCATAGACAGTACATTGGTTTTCATTCTTGTAAACAAGTGCTGCCCTGGACAGTCTTCTACATATGTCTTGATGTATTTTTATGAAGTAAGTCCTTACCTGTGGACATTTTGTGAAATTTACAAGTTGAATATTTTCTAATTACGCTTTAGAAAGTTAGCACCAATTTATACTTCACTGTATATTTCAACAATGTGTAATTTCAAACTTCAAAAATTTTGCCAGGAAAAAAATTGGTATCTTCTTATTATTTTGTTTACCTAATCATGAGTGAGGTTAACATCTTTAAAAATATTTCCTGGTGGTTGTGGGGTTTTTGTTTTGTTTTGGTTTGGTTTGGTGTTTTTAGTTTGTTTTGGTCTGTGAGTGAGTTTATATTTTTTGTCCAGTAGTCTACTGGGTTGTATCTGCAGTTTCTAATAGTATAAAAGCTCTTTGTAAATTAAACATGCTTCCTTTTTGCCATATGTATTAAAATATTTTCCAAGTTTTTTGTTCAAGATGTATTTTGTGACCAGACACTTAGGACTAGAGAGACATTTTTTTACTTGCTTTATGATATTTTTTTCCCTCAAGACATTTCATTCATTAATTTTTTCCTCTAATCTCTTTTCCTTGAACTATGGCCCAGTTGTACCTCCCTAGGGACATATTACTATAAAAAGAAAACTTTTAAAAGATATTTTGTTGTCTTTCACTTCCCTTGGAAATTAATTTATCCGTTTAATGTTTTTATCCTTTTGCTACTTCAGGGAAGTACAGTACTACAGGAGATTAATCCTGAATTGGTTTGTTGCTAGATCTTGTTGACTACAAAATGCAGTTCCTAGCAGTGATTCATCCTTATCTCTTTGGGGAAAACTGAAGGGAAGAATGCCTTTTAAAATTATATCACATACTGTTTTTCTTGGCCAGATCAATGGCTTAGCCGTTTCAGTACATGGTCCCTCATTCTTTTTACGGATCAGGTACTTTTAGTGGGACATCTTAGAGGGTTGGAGCTAAAGAGATGAAGTAATTCCACCTTCTTGCCTGGATCTGATAATTCCCATATGCAATGCATTGCTTGTCAGTGGTTCTAGGAAAATGGGATATAGTCGTGTGGAAAATAGCAGAGGCAGTTCCAAAAACCTTGGGGGAGGAGATTGATAAGAATGTCTATCAATTGGGTGCATATTATGAAGGTAGGGGAAGAGAACTACTTTTAATTAAAAACTTGATTTGGAGAGGCAAGCTAAAATGGTGGTGGAAAGTGCTGATATACACAGTGAGCTCCTCTTCCGGAAAAGTTTGGAGACCTCTTTTAATACATAGCAATCCCCCTTGGAAATAGATTAAAATGTTTATTTGTCAAAACCAAACAGCTTTCAGCCTCTTTGAGAAATGAGAAGGCTGTCAAAAGATTGGTTTTTCAATAAAGGGAAATATTCTTCCTTTAAACATCAAAATACTTTTGGGGGGCATTTCGGTAGCTCAGTCAGTTAAGTGACTGACTTGATTTCTGCTCAGGTCATGATTTCAGGGTCGTGAGATTGACCCCTGCAGCAAGCTTCACGCTGGGTGTGGAGTCTGCTTAAGATTCTCTCTCTCCCTCTCCTTCTGCTCCCACTCCCCACCCTTTCCCTTAAAAAAATATATTTTTGGAAGAAATTTTTATAAATTACTTTATAATCTCCTTCTCCTACTCTTAGGTAGAATACTATATTTTGTTTTCTTCTATCATAATGACTATGTCTTCCTGATAAGTTTATGTCCTTATATTGTGCTTTAGTTAGCTGGTAGAAGCCCTTAGGGGCTTCTAAGCTGTGTGGTTTTTGCCCCCATGCTAGACTACAAAACTATGTAACAGAATTCTATAGCTTTTCTGTTTTCCCCTTTGTTCCAAATTCCTGGCTCTCACTTTTCATAGCAATCAATATACTTGTCTGTAGAAAGCCATCTTTATTACTTGTCCCTGGTGATCTTTCTCTGATAAGTGTTTGGAAACAACATATTCACACTTTCAGCATGGTGTCTAAAGTAAGAGTGAACGACCTTAAAGCAGTGAGCTGTTCACTCTTATAGCAGGGTCATCTACCACCTCTGATGTGTAAAATACATGGCACATTTGGTTTGGTGACTTAGGTGACTTATTTGCAACTCTTAATTGTGTTCAGATTGATTAGGAGACCTCTGGATTAATGATGTATGACTGAAGGGATTTAAATCTTTATAATACATTATTTCTAAATTATGTGTCAACCTGTAAACATTATCCTATGAAAATATATATATATATATAACACACTATAAATATACAGGATATGTCCCATGAATATACATATAAATACACACATATATCTATGAATATATATTCATTAATACATAGAGGGGGCAATTTCTAGGGTGGAAAAGCACATGGCCTGGCTGTCATATAAAGTTGAGTCAAATGAGATTTTACTGCTTCCCGGCTGTTTGATATTGGGCCAGGTGTTTGTACCTTAGTTTTCTCATCTATAAAATAAGATAAAATACAGCTTTGCTTGGTTGTAGAGTATCTGAGCATCTAGCACATAGGTGAACATTGAGTGAAAGAATTTCATTAAATGATAATTTTAGATATATATATGACTTCATATTCATTCAAATATGTTTTATGAATGTAAACTATTAGAATACATTCTCAATATTTATAATAAACTAGTCTTTTACCCTATTAATATAAATATATAATTATAAATCACCAGAACAAAACTCCACACAATTGTATAATAATAATAAGCTCTCTTAACAGTTACCCATTTCTAATTCAGAAGTCAAATTATCAGTGGCCGTGAAAGACTGGAGTCATGAAGGAACTCAGGCTAGCCAGTTTCTCATTCCTCTAAAGTTTCCATTTCCAGATTGGAATGTCAGTCTAGGGTGAAAAAAGGATGAGATTGAGTATCAGTCAATCTTCCAGACTCTCCCTGACCTGAATGAAGGTGGTATTTCTAGCAACTCCAGATCTTCATATATGTATGAAGTCTAGCAACTCCAGATCTTCAGATATATGTATATCTTCATATATATATGAACTCCAGTCATATATATATATATATATATATATATATATATAATTGTTATCAGGCAAGGTAACTCCTGACCCATTTGTAATGGAAATAGACTCTCCATGCAATTAAAGATGTCACATCTCAGTGTAGATGCAGGCTTATTTTGAAAAATGCAAATTGATAAATAAGCAAACAATCTTGGCTACAAAAAATTTCAAAGTAGCTTCCTTTGAGTGCTAACTTTCTCATGTATAGACAAGTAGGCTTGCATAAATATGTGCAAAACACACCCACTTCTATGTACCTACATTTAGTTCTGTTCTGTGCCAGTATTTACTAATCCAAGAGATTATGCCAGAGTAAGCTGAAGAAGGCTTAGGTCTCCGTGCTTTGAGGTTAGAGGTGTGGTGTTTTGGCACCACCAGAAGTCAGCTGGGTAGGGGGTCAGTGGAACAGCCTCTTGGTTGTAGCTCTTAGTCACATGATGTCTCAGATGTGAGACACTAGTGTAAACTCACAGCCCTGATCTTCCTTTCTGTTGGTGTGATAAAACAGGCTCTGTTTGGGTGTTGCCTAGTAGATGAAAATAATACACTGCTGAGTGAGAACAGTGTTGTCCTGAGGCGTGGCGTCCTTTTGACTTCCTCCCCCAGATGGAGCACTTCCTGCTTTCCAGCTGAATGATGAGTCATGTGAAGAGACTTGAGGATGTGACACAGGAGATGGGTCAGGCCCTAATTATTTGAATGGTATGAATGACAAATATGTGCATATCCCATCCAGGTAAAGCCAGGAAATGCAAGAAGGGCTGGAAATAGCTCATGGCTACATGTCAGCATCTCCCAAGGCGAGTGTTCTAGTGCCTTCAGCCTCCCAAAGTGCCACATCAAAGTAGTAATGTTTACCAGCATTCTCACTGCAAATCTGAACATTCTGATGCTTATTTCTATTTCTTGTGATTTCTGGTCACTGGTAAGTGTCTTTTGAGTTAATTCAGAGAGACAGATTTGTGAAGTGTCCGTATACCTGAGCTAGACCTATGTCTGTGCTCTAATAGTGACATGTGGTCAGAAGAACCATCATGCAAGAACACTCCCTGGGGTGTGTAAGGAAAATGATGCATACTGCCTACTAAATCCTATTCTTCTAGAACATAAGCATTAGCATTTGCTGTCTGTCAGGAGGCACTTATATATATTATTTTGTTTTATCCTAATTATGACTTAATGAGGTAATAATAATAAACAAAATTAGTGATATACCTAATAAGATAAGAAAGCTACTGTTCTTATTTTATCCCCTCATGCTATTACATATCATTTCCTACAAGAAGTAGCCATGTTGGAGGGATTCCCTGTGGTTTCCTGAGAGCTGAGATGTGTTTATTATTCTGTATATATCACAGTATGAAAGAACATCCTCCTAAAAAATGGCCTCCCCATTTCAATCTCAGCGCACTTCACAGAGTCATGTTAATGGTCCATCATTCTAAGATGATCAAATAGTCCAACCTCTAAATACACTGGGAAGTTGGGGTGAAAGGTAATCTACCATTTCCCACCTTTGTTTTCCCTCCAACTTGTTTTTTGTTGAGATTGACCTAGAGAGAATGAAGTATGGTGTATTATATGAGTCAGCTTTTGGATCTTTGATTTATGACTAAAAGTAAAGAAGAATCCAGAGGCAGTTTTTTCTAAGGAACTCCTGTGTGTGGTATAAAGCGAGTATCTTAAATAAATTTAAGATCTTTCTAAGCATGCCAGTGATGAAAAGCTTAGCTCCAGAGCACCTGGGTGGCTCAGTCGGTTAAGCGTCTGCCTTCTGCTCAGGTCATGTCATGATCCTAGGGTCTTGGCATTGAGCCCCACCTGGGGCTCCTTGCTCAGTGGGGGCTATGCTTCTCCCTCTGCCTTTGCCCATCGCCCCACCCATGATCTCTCTTGCTATCTCTGTCTTTCTCTCTCTCAAATAAGTAAAATCTTCTAAAAAAGAAAAAGAAAAGTTTAGCTCCTTTTACCACATAGGCATGTTTTTATTGTAGGAAATCTTTTTGGAGATGATTCCAGAGTACTTTGCGTATACGTTTTCGATACAATTTGAAGGTACTGTGCACACCAAACACTTTTGCTGCCCTATGCATTTTGGTTGCACATGTGAAAATTTATTTAAAGTCCAGAATGGTATAGCACATACATAGTAAACCACACACACAGTCATGGGAGAGGTTAGGAAGAATAATTACATGAACCATGTTTTGGAGAAAATCAAACCCCATTTATTTATACCATATGTTGTTCTTTACTACTCTTATTTTTTTCTTAAGAGCCACAAGAGTTTCCAAATATGGGCAATAAATAAGATTGTCTCCTTACCCTTCTCCTCATCCCTGTACACTAGAAAACAGCTCCCTCCTAATATAGGTCTCCATATCCCCAACTCCAAATTATCAGTAACAAATTGAGGATCTCCATCTATATTTTGTTTTTCATGAAAGAAATATATTGTGGAAATAATTATGGAGAGTTAGAAGAAATTATTAGTTTCCTTATAAAGCCACTCTTTTCTACCATCTTAAGCTTCAAGGAGAAACTTCCATTTATTCATTCATAGAATATTTACTGAATGTTTAGTAAGGGTACATCATAATTCAAATGACATCCAAAAACTACGACATATGTGCCTTGGCCCAAGGAGGTGACTCTCTAATTCAGGAGATAAGTCACATACATATGAAAAATTGAGTATTAATATAAAATTAGAAGTACTGGGGCGCCTGGGTGGCTCAGTGGGTTAAGCCGCTGCCTTCGGCTCAGGTCATGATCTCAGGGTCCTGGGATCGAGCCCCGCATCGGGCTCTCTGCTCGGCAGGGAGCCTGCTTCCTCCTCTCTCTCTCTGCCTGCCTCTCTGCCTACTTGTGATCTCTCTGTCAAATAAATAAATAAAATCTTTAAAAAAAAATAAAAAAAAATAAAATTAGAAGTACTAACATTAGGGGGGAAATTAATGGTCCACAGAATGATGAAATGATCTATGTCATACTTTCCATCTTCTTAAGTGCTGAATACCTGTTTTCTTTCTAGCACTTTGTCTAATACTTGTGTTTCATCTGTAATTCAAAGCCTGAATAAAATCTTACTTCCTCCATTGAAAACTTTGAACATGAGAAGAATTATGGTCAAATTATTCTTGGGTCTAAAGTACTTACTATGTGCCTTCTTTTCCATTAAGCATTTGTGTTTAATTGCTTTTTGCTTGTTTATTACTCTATTCATGTGAGAACTGGTAGCAGGAGTATAGCTACTTACACATCTTTAAAGAAAGATTTCCCTCTAGGAAAAATATGTTATGCTCTTAACTGAGCATGCCATTCTGAAAGGCAAAGGAATAGGTAGACATCCACCTGACAGGACAGATCAGCTAAATCAACCTGGCTATCAATGGAGTACTGTGTTTCTACTAGGTCTCCTACGCAATACTTGTTCTACTCACTTAGCGATGAATCACTGATTCTTTGGTCCTCTGTGCCTTTATCTTCATGTTTGATACTTTTACTGATCACTTTACTTCTTATCATTATGTCATTGGTGGGGTGGACTACTCAGTGATGGTCAAGTCTTAAGGACTGAGTAGAATGTCCACAGTCAGTGACTATCACATTGTAGGCACTAAATTAATATTTACTAAATAAATAACTGTAAACACTTAGATGTAGATTTTAATCAAAATTAATATTATAGTTCTTTTATAGGAAAGAAAATCCACTGGAAAAACACCAAATGAAGTAGCCCTTTCCTTCCTCTTTATGCTGTTTCAGGGAAACTGTTTTGAGATGTCTTGGTAGCTCAAGGACATCCTCCTGTCTTCCTAGTTGGGAGCTCCAGAACCAGCTCCAGAGAACTTAGAAGGATTTCCCCAAGGCTACCATGCAAGGCAGTGGCACAGCCAGGCAAGCTTTGGTATTTCCCCATTGCTGGCCCACACCTGTGCCTTTAGAAGAATCTCTGGACAGGAGTTAAAAGCACATGTGATAAGGTAAAGCTTTGGATTAGCTGTGTTTCCAAAACTATTCTAAGAATCTGATAAGAATCATGGACCTACCCTCTCCTTAGAAAAATGCATACATACAAAGCTTTGTATATAATTTTAGGCATGAACTTCATGAATCTCATCCAATGACAAACATCTAAGTAGGGTTCATGATGCCCATTTCAACAAGTCATGATACAGATGGTATTTGACAGGAAACATTCTGTCTATTTCTTAACTCTCCTATACTCTAATTACACTTGAGTAATTAAAAGACCAGGCAATGTGGATAGTTACTACCACTTCTCAAAATGCCCATTTAGAATTTAATTATTAATGAGGGAACAATTCCCAGAGCAGACATCCAAATCTACGTGTTGGCTGAAAACACACCCACCCACCCACACACACACACCCACTCCTGAGCATAAACTATTAATTTAAAAAGCATCTACTTTACTCAATATAAAGTCAGTTTAATGACTTGAAATTTTGGGTTTCCTGTAACTACCTAATCCTCCACTTAAAACTTTTTATTGTCCCTCCCTTTCTATCTTTTTTTTATATTAATCACTGTCACAGTGTATATCATTTATTAATGATAGTCTGGAGCTTAGAACGTTAGTTGTGAGGCGAGTATATATAAATCATTTGCTATGTGTTAAATATTCCGAGAGACAATGGGAGCAGCTTCCCCAGAAGATACAGTCATGATCTTTTTCCTCAAGGAGATTATGTAGGTCTTGGGTCTTTACTGAGTGCTAGTCAAGCTTCAAGCAAGAGAGACAGAGACAAAAATCACTTTTAGGTGGGGTTAACAACATGGAGGAGATGAGGGGTCTGTACTGGGCTTTGGAAGGTAAGCGAGATTTGAGAAGGCTGGAAAAGGGGAGGGTATTTTAGTCAATTCCAGTTATCTATTGCTATATAACAAACTACCTTAAAATTAGTCACTGAAAACAAACACACTTTTTTTATTTTTTGACTTCAGTTTAGTTAACATATAGTGTATTATTAGTTTCAGGGGTAGAATTTAGTGATTCATCAGTTGCATACAACACCCAGTGCTCATTATATCAAGTGCCTCCTTAATGCCCATCACCCAGCTACCCCATCCTCCTAGCTCTCTCCCCTTCAGTAACCCTCAGTTTGTTTTCCAGAGTTATGAGTCTCTTATGGTTTGCCTCCCTCTCTGATTTCATCTTATTTTGTTTTTCCTTCCCTTCCCCTATATTGATCTGTTTTGTTTCTTAAATCCCACATATGGTTTTTGTCTGACTGGCTTATTTCACTTAGCATAATACCCTCTAGTTCTATCCACGTTGTTGTAGATGGCAAGATTTCATTCTTTTTTGATGGCTGACATAGAGAAAGGAGAATCCTCTTACACTGTTGGTGGGAATGCAAACTGGTCTAGCCACTCTGGGAAACAGTATGGAGGTTCCTCAAAAAGTTGGAAATAGAACTACCTGATGACCCAGCAATTGCACTGCTGAGTATTTCCCCAAAGGATGCAAACATAGTGACTCGAAGGGGGCACCTTCTCCCCAGTGTTTATAGCAGCAATGTCCACAACAGCCAAACTATGGAAAGAACCTAGATGCCCATCGACAGATGAATGGATAAAAAAGATATGGTATACAAAACAACCACACTCTTATTTTGCTCACAAATGTGTAGTTTGGATAGGGCATGACAGGGAGGTAAGGGTGGGAGAGAACAGCTTATCTCTGTTCCACTTGGGATCATCTGGGGACAACCTAGAGGATAGCTCTGGGCTAGAATCAGCTGCAGGCTCACTGTTGGCATGTCTTTTGGTTGATGCTGGCTGTCAGCTGACCTTTCCACATGGCTGCTTGGCTTTCCCCTAGCAAGGAGGCTAGAAACAAGAGTCAATATCCTGAGAGAAACAGGCAGAAGTCCCTTCAGTTTCATGACTTACCTTGTAACTTATCTATTGCTACTTTGGTCATATTCACAGGTACACCCAGATTCAAGGAGAGGGAACATAGTCCCAACCTTTAACTCATTAATATCACATTGTAGGAAGAGCATGTGGGATGGGAGATATTGCTGGGTCCTTCTGGAAAACACAGCCTGCCACACAGGCCATGGAGGTATAGCAGTGAGGTTATAGCGGTGGTGAATTTAAAGGTGCTGGGGAATCAGTTTGGGTAGAATAGAGAATTTGTAGCTAGCAGCCTGGGAAAATGGATAGGAATCCAAGCCAAAGAATCTGGACTTGAATCTGTTGACACAAGGGAGTCTTCAGAGTTTTTGCTGGGATCACAGTGACAACGAGAATGATACAGCTATAGAATATTCAGTTGTGTGAGTAGAGGTTGAAGATGGTACCATAACTGGGTATGTCTGAAGTCTGGATATGCTGTGACAGGGCCATGCCTTGGGGGGTATAGTCTAGAAAAAGCGAGACCTTGCCAGGGAATATAGGATGTTAAAAATAATTGGATAAGAGCAGTAAAGGAAAAGAAAAAGGGATAATGTCACTCTTTAGAGCTAAGTAGAAATATAAACTCTATTCTCGAGGACATGAAGATATTTATAATCCTTATCCCATTTGTGAACATTCATATTCATATATTTCATTGCAGCCATTTTGATTTTCACTTTGTGTTTGATTTTGAGATTGTGGGCCTGAATACCCATTTATAGAAGAGAAAATTAAGTAATTACCCAAGTGTCCTATACTAGGAGCTCTTCTCTGTTAAGGCCAATCTGTGAAGGCCTTCTCTGTGGCTACCAACTGAATCTTGAAATCTGTGCGCATTTAATATTTACAGAAATAGATCTTGTTCTGACACCAGGTGGCTGGATGGCTTGTATCTGACAGCTGCTAGTACTTTTGCCATTAAATTGTTCATCCTTTTAAGGCAGGGTTTGTGTGGTGTTTGTGTTATTTGCCTTACTCATAGAAGAAACTTCGTCTTTGAGGTTGAATGCAATTGATGTATACGTAAAGCGAAGACTCTCCTTGAACATATAAGTTTCTGGTGGGTCAGTATACACTGCTGAGTAAGTCTACTTGTTCCCTCCTGCCCAGCCCCAGGAAGAGGTAGAGCAGACACACTCTCCCAAGGGCAGAATGGCTGTGGCCTCACCCTGTCCCCTCTTGGAAATCTCATCTCAACATCCTAAGCTGGGGTTGTGGGACCTGGGACAGAGACTAGGGTTCGGGCTGTAATTGTGTTGATAGTTGATAGTTTTCAGATGCCACACAGGAGAATGGGTCTGAAGGATAAGGACTCCCTTCCATCTCAGGCTTTTTTACTGTGAAGGCAATCTGTGCTTTTCATGGAGCAAAAATTACTTCTGGACTTCTCACCTCCTCTTATTTGCCTCCTTCCTCTCCTACACCCCATGGTGAATCAGCTGTATCCTCTCAAGCATGAGATTCAATTACTTTTATTGTTAGGCTTGGCTATGATTGTCTTTAATAGTCAGAAAATTATCCAGCATCTAAAAAGCACAATTAAAAAATTCAGCCACAGTGTGTCCCTGTGAGTACTGGCTGGCAGCAAAGAAGTAATTCTTCTGAGCAGTTCTTATAGACATATGGCATTTAGTACTTGCTCTCCAATTTTTTTTTTTCCCCAAATGGAAGCCTGGGGTTGTTTCTTTTTTTCCACCCCATTCATTCACAGGCATATTTTAACCAATCTCAAAATGAAAGGATCAGTTTAAAGTCATCTTTGAGGTAGAAAATATTTTGTTGCTGATAATCTTTACTTTCTATGTACACCACCAATCAGACATATGAATACTAAGCATGTTTAGACCCTGGTTCTAACCCTATATAAACTAACATCCTTGGGAAACTTACTTAATTCACTAGCAACTTGTCTTCTTATTGGGAAGAAGGAAAGAACATTCTAACCAGCCTTATAGATAGGCTGACAGGAATACTAGTGCCAATGATACCGGCGAAAAAAGTACTCTAGGAATCATCGTGGATGATAGTAACTTAGGGCATTTGCAGTAGGGATCATGTGGAAGTCATTCCAGGGCACGCTGGAGCTGCTTTGGATTATATGGGGACAGGGAGTCCTAGAGCTTTATGGACCTAAAGTATTTCTGACAAACAGCAAGTGTTTCATAATATGCCGTGGCTCAATCCATGACAGGAGAAGTCATTGCCTCCTACACTTTCAGGGAGCAGGAAGCCAGGGTAGCAACACTTAATGAATGGCCAGACAGCTCAGGGAACGTCCCTGCCTATGTTGTTTTGAAGGAGGCCAACCAGTTTCAAGTGGGCAGGATTAAAATGCAAACCAAGCCCAGATTTTTTTTAATTAATATTTGATGTTTGCCAATCAAAGGAAAGGTAATAGGGTACAGCAAACAGACTTCTTAGAGCTATGATGTCACCTGGTCACCTGGACTAAGACATCCTGCCATGAGATGGCTAGGGACAGCAGCTGCCCCCCCCCCCCCCCCCCGTGGCTACCAGGGAATGAATTTGACAAATGCAAGGGAAATACGGAAATATTCCTCAGACATGGCCACAACTTTTGGTAAAATGCATAAACATAAAACTGACCATTTTAGCCATTTTAAGTGTACAACTCAGTGACATTAAGGACATTTGTCATGTTTTGCACCATTACCACTCCTTCCAGAACTTTTTCATCATCCCACAAGGAAATCACAGACCCACTTAGCAGTCATTCCCTGTTCCCCTCTCCATCCAGCCCTGGCAATCACTGAGCAGGTTTTTTAGGGAGGGCACTGAGGTTGGGAATTAGGAGATGGGGCTCTTTTCAACTCTGAGCGGACTCCTGGCTTTGTGTTTTCCAACAACATAGCAGCCCCCTCATAACAGCATGATGGCAAACCTATAATTCATGACTCCCTTCGCAAAAATTTCAAAACAACTGTGGTGAGTGTAGTTATATATCATAAAATTCACCCATTCAAGTGTGTAATTCAAGGAGAACCTTCACAAGATGGTGTAGCTATCGCCACTGTCCAGTTTCAGACCAATTTCATCTTCCTGCTTAGATCCCTCATGGCTGCTCGTAGTTAATCCCTTCCCACCCCATTCCCAGGCAGTCACGGATCTACTCCCCATCTCTATAAATATGCCTTTCCTGGACATTTCTTATCAGTGTAATACTGTGACATGTGGTCTCCATTTCTGGCTCCTTTCACTGAATAGAATGGTTCTGAAATTCAACTGTGGTGTAGTATATGTCAGTAGATTTTTTTTCATTGCAGCATTCTGTTGATTGAATGTACCACCTTTTATCTACCCACTGACTTGAAAACATTTTATGCACCCACCATATTTTCTTCATACAATTCTGTGACTCTGTGCAAACATTTTAGAGGAGGTTTCTTGTCTGCAAATTCTAGAGGGTCATAGTGTCCTCTGATAGGCCCACTCACTAAGGTTCTGTCCAACAAAAGTCCCCAGGGCAGATCCAGATTCTTAGATCATTCAGTTATTCAGCAGATATATGTTGAAACCTCACAGCATGTCGTGCTCTGTGCTAGACACAACAGATATGTTCAGCGCTTTGGGAATTTCTGCTCGAATTCGAGAGACAAATCTCTCATCACACTGTGCACAGCTCCCCTTCTGGTGGGTCAAAGGAGCAGTGACCAATGTTTGGTCACTGGCAACTTTCTTTGTTTCCCCACTCCCTCACACCCCGCCCCGAACTTCTCACTCCTCAAATACTGGATGCTCCTCCACAGTGCTCTCAATTCACCCCGAGTTTCCAGCGCATTTTGTTTGATGTCTCCTCTATCTTAGAATGGTGTCTCTACATACCTTAAGTGTAGAAATGATTGATGAATGAATGACTCTTACTGATGAACACATGAGGGGATAAAGAAGCAAACAGAAGAATTAGGGACACTGGCCCCTTTAGATCTCTTGACTTCTAGACATGACTTGTTCCCTCCCTAGTTGGGGTCAGCAGTTACACGATTGCCTCTCCAGAATGAAGGCGCGAATACACAAGGGAAAACACAGTAATCTGGAATTCTCCCTGTTCGTTGGAACATAGGCTTGACATAAACTTCTTATCACTATCATTGATATTTTAATAGTATCCCTAGGGTCACTCTCCAGGCAGACTATTTAGGGAAACAATATGAAAATCGTCTTGCATGGCAGGGTGACCGGGCCCAGATGCCAAAGATAGTGATTTAGAATGGCTTCTCCAGCCTGTCTCCAGGCCCCTCCCTGCTCTGTTCTGCCATCACCCGGCTCACACTCTTAGCTTCCCGCCCTGGGTCATCCTGCCTGACCAGAAAGCCAGGAGCCAAGGGGACAGGACACATCCTGTGTATTCCTGTGGGACGCTGGGCGGAAGGTGGAAGAGAGAAGACCCAGGAGGCTCCTCCAGGCAAGGTGTTTCATGTGGAGGAGAAAACAGGTGGTTTTTGAGGGCTTTGCTACTTGCCAGTTCTGGTGGCTGGGGTCTAATCAGAGTCCCGTTAAAATTACTGGGATAAAACATTAAAAAGGGAAGAGACATGGAAATGCCTAGTCTTAAGGTTACTTGAAGCTTTAAAAATAGGCTATAGTTATTTTAAGATTATGTTCTTTTGTAGGACTAAATACCTATGTGTTATCTACATTAATAGGACCATGTTTTAACCTCATCCATTGTGGGATAACTGTGGAGATTTTATTTCCGTGGTCATTGGTTGGGGCTCAGTGGTTTGGTCCTTCATAGAAACATACTTCATGGCTGGTGGCCATCGTACCACAGTGGAGGATCTACTATGTGCTATCATGTCCCTCCACCTGTTACAGGAGGACTATTCGGCGTTCCTGGATGAACCATAGCCTGCTGGGTTCCATGTCTTACTGGCAGAGAAAGATTGAGATGCTAGTTGGAAAGAAATTACCATGGGTTTGGGTTTGGGTTGATTCTATTTTTGCTTAACATCTTTACCATTTAAAATGTGCTCATGCTTGAGGCACCTCAAATACATTTTATCAATTCTAAATTCATATACAGAGATACTTTTCTCTGAGTGAGCTCCAGTGAAAATGCAGTGACACCTGGTCCTAATCTTGTGAATCGAAAGTCAGAGTGTACAGTCTTTTTTTTTCCTTCTTGACACTTTGCTTTTAATTCACACTGGATCCTTTCTGTTGAGTTAGTAATTTCATTTTAAGTATAGAAATCAAGTTTAATTAAAGCTTTCTTGCCATTTAAAATAATAATTTGTTTATTTAGCATTCTTAATTACCTTGAGTAAATTGCCTATAGAAGCTCACCTAATTCATTTGTTTGTTCAAATTATTACTGTCATTTGCATATTTTGAAAGACACCACTTTAATGAAACACTGGGGTGAAGGTAGGGCAGATGATACTTTCTGAGGCAAATGCTCAGGCAATGGTCTTTCTGCTCAAGTCTGTTTGTTCAGCTGGAAGGTTTGTATCATCCTACTGAGTTTTCACAAAAGATCAAAGTCTTAAAAAGCTTTAGTATCGGAAAATCATTAGAAATGAAATGTGGGGGCAATATAATGAATGTGAACAGCATTCAACTCCGGCCAGAAACTGCCCCTCAGGCGTCTCCTGTTAACTTCTTATAACAAATGCAGATATGCCTCTCCTTAACCTCAAGATTTGTTCTTGCAGTTTGAGGGTATATGTAACATTTCTAATGCATTTGAGGACCTTAAGATAATTTGTTGAAAGGCTTTCTGTTAATAGTGAAAAAATGTGATGTTGAATAAAGGCAACAATTTTGTTCTGAGGGTATTAGATCCATTTATCATGTTAATAACCAGCTATAGGAGAGTTTAGAGAACTTATATTGATAAATAGGTAAGAATGATTTTTTTATTTGGTTATCAATTACTTTACATTTTAAGAATGGATCTTAGCTCATAATCTTTGGGAGTGCTATTTTTTACTGTTCTTTGGGAACTTTTCTCTTTTTTTAGCATGGAGAAATGAGGGATTTCTTCACAGTTCTGCACAAGTTTGCAGGATACTTTGATTGAATCAGTTTCTGATTTACTGATTTTAAGTAAATCCTGAGCCTCCTAAATTTTAGAAACTGATTCATAGTTCCCACTATAAAAAAAAAACAAAAACCCAGTTTGATAGAGCATAATAGAACACATTGCATTAATTTAAGTATCTCCAGGTTTTCTATTGCCTATAACAAAAATGTGGAAAATATTCTAACAAGAGCCCTTCATTAGTGTTTGTTATATACTAAGAGCATCTCTGAATGATGTGGCCAGAAGGCATATCTCAAATAGGAAACATTCTCTCTTTTGTACTAATGGATTATTTGTAGAGAAAGCGCATATGCATCTTAGGGAACACTAGTAATGAAAGTAAATGAATAACAGAGCCAGTTTTTGAGGTTTGCACTCCAATTTAAAGGTCTATGATAAAGACAGGATGATTGTTCCTTTTGAGCCTGGTTGAGCCTGCGTCCTACTCTTCTGTCTTTGTTCATGAAGTCACAGCCCCTGGTCTGCCATTAATAGGGCTTGCGCTTTTAGACCTTCTCCCTGTTGTAACAGAGGATGCTGTCCTCATTCTCCAGAGTCCTGCTGGGGTGACTTAGTAACCCCATGACCTTGGGCAAGTTACTTCCCTGGACTGGTTTCCTCATGTGGAAAGTGGTTGTCTGTAGATGAATTTTAGACCCTTTTTAAGGTCATTCTAATTAAAATTCTAGGTTTCCAGAGGTAATGGATTATCTCTGATCCATATTTCTATCCACGGGCTCCATTCACCCAGGTGTGGGAGTTGGGGAAGCAAATTCCTGGAGTCCAGGTGGACTGAGAAGGTATGAATTAGGGTGAAGCAGGTGGGCTCACAGGGTCATCAAACCTACTGCCTTATCATGCTCTCAGTTCTGATGAGCCCATGTATGTCCACACACTGAACATTTGACCGCACCTGGGTTTGTAACTCTCCCCACTCCTCTTCTGGGGTAGAGGGAAGTAGGGACGCTGGAAGGATCTTAGAGATGCAAATATCTGGAATATGCTCTTGGTGTCTAAAATAAAATTCTACCTTTGTTTAAAGAACACAAAAGAAGAATTATTTTCCTCTTGTTTGACTTAGTAACCAAAAAACTCTAAACATTGTGACTTGTAAATGTTGACTTTTTTTGCATTAGTAAAGTATTTTATTTTTTAAGCTACAAAGTAAAACTATCAATAAATATTCCTAAAAATTCAAACCCTATACAAAAGATGTTAAGTAAAAAAAATGAAAGTCCTTTCTCCTACTATTGGGGTGGAGAGGGCGGCTATCCACTACTAACACTTCTGTTTGGACATTTCCCAGACATTTTCCCATGCACATATCAATGCAGTTACCATATATGCCTGTCTTTTTGCCTTAAAAAGTGAACTATACTGTAAATACAATTATACCAACTACTTTTTTTTTTTTTTTACTTAATTGTCTTTCATAGATATTCTACTGTGAGAATATGTATAGATCACAGCAAGGTATGTGTTCATTAAAAACAGCTGGATTTGTTTGTATAACTATGTAGACATAATAAATCATATAAAAGCAGTAACTCAGTAGATAGTGTCAAACTGTAACTACTTCATCTTTCTGTTTTAGGAATGTTAGTGAGAACTGACCATTCTCTAGGCAGCTTGGGGTTACTTGCCCTGAACTTTGTTATAAACTGGTTCCCAGAACGAAGATAACCTTGTTCCTTAAAGTAGTTCTCTATTTGCTATTCTGATGAATAAATATATACTCATTGTCCATAAGCTAATATGTAACCCTTCCAGATTTTATATTTAGGTATATGCATTTTTAAATTTTGCCTGTGCTAATGCAGTGCTTACTACATGTCAGGCTCAGTTCTAAACACATTTCAAATTTAAACTCATTTGATTCTTATAACAACTATATGAGTAGGTACCCTTATCCCATTTTAGTTTCCTTGTGATTTTTCCATCTAACCAATTATGTTATCTGCAGAAAAAGGGAGTCTTATTTCTTTCTCTCTAACCTTTATTCCTTTTATTAATCTTTTCTGCCTTGTGCTGGTTAGGCCCTCCAGCACCATGTGAGTAGGAACTGGTGAGAGTAGACACACTTTTCTTGTTACTGATCTTGGGGGAAGGCATTCAATACATCACCATTAAATAAGATTACAGCTGTATATTGAGGAAATCTCTCGTCCATTTTTAATTTGCTGAGAGTTTTGATCATGAGTTCGTATTGAACCTTGTCAGATGCTTTTCTGAGTGTATTAAAATTCTTTATGTTTTTTTCTTTTTTATTCTGGTAGTACATCTATTATAATAATTGATTTTTAAATGTAAAAACTGTGTTACATTTCTAAGATAAACCTTAGTAGGTCATGATGTCAAACAGGATGATTATCTTTGTATATTTCTAAGTTTTATTTGGTAATATTTGTTAAGGAATTTTTGTATCTATATTCATAGATACTGAGCTGTAATTTTCTTTTTTCATAGTATCTTTGTCAGATTTGGCATCAGGATTAAGCTGGCCTCATTCAATGAGTTGGGGGAGCTTCCATCCTGCTCCATTTTCTGAAAAAAAGTTTGTGTAAGATTAATATTATCTTTTCCTTCAATATTTGATAGAATTCGCCAGGAAACCAGAAAACCTAGTGTTTTCTTTATGGGAAGGATAGTGTGTTCAATTACTTTAAGAGAGATTGAGCTATTAAGATTTGTAATTTCATCTTGTGTTGATTTAGGTAAGTTCTATTTTTTAAGAAATTTGTCCATTTTACCTAAGTTTCCAAGTTCATTGACATAAAGTTGTTTATTATAGTTACTTATTATCTCTTCAATATATTCAGATCTCTAGAGACATCTTTTTCATTCCTGATACTAATTTTTATTCCCTGATTTTAATTTTTCTTGATCAGTCTAGCTATGAATTTGTGAAATTTATTGATCTTATAAAGAACTAAGTTTTGGTTTTCTTGATTTTCTCTATTGTTTTTCTTTTCTTTTTCATTATTTATGCTTTTTAAAAAAGAATCATTATTTCCTTCTGTCTGTTTCCTTTGTATTTAATTTGCTCTTTTTTCTAGCTTCTCAGGTGAAAATTTGAATCACTGCTTTTTGCCTTTATCCTTTTCTACTATGAACACTTACAGCTATAAACTTCCCTCTCATTACTTAACTATGGCACATGAATTTTGATATATTGCATTTTCATTACTCTTTACTTCAAAATACTTTCCCTCAATTTCTTCTTTCATTCACAAGTTCTTTAAAAGTGTGTTATCAATTTCCAAATATTTGGGGTTTTCTAGGTATCATATTGATTTTTTTAAAATTTTTTATTTTTTCAGTGTAACAGTATTCATTATTTTTGCACCACACCCAGTGCTCCATGCAATCCGTGCCCTCTACAATACCCACCACCTGGATCCCCCAACCTCCCGCCCCCTGCCCCTTCAAAACCCTCAGATTGTTTTTCAGAGTCCATAGTCTCTCATGGTTCACCTCCCCTTCCAATTTCCCTCAACTCCCTTCTCCTCTCCATCTCCCCTTGTCCTCCATGCTATTTGTTATGCTCCACAAATAAGTGAAACCATGTGATAATTGACTTTCTCTGCTTGACTTATTTCACTCAGCATAATCTCTTCCAGTCCTGTCCATGTTGCTACAAAAGTTGGGTATTCATCCTTTCTGATGGAGGCATAATACTCCATAGTGTATATGGACCACATCTTCCTTATCCATTCGTCCGTTGAAGGGCATCTTGGTTCTTTCCACAGTTTGGCGACCGTGGCCATTGCTGCTATAAACATTGGGGTACAGATGGCCCTTCTTTTCACTACATCTGTATCTTTGGGGTAAATACCCAGTAGTGCAATGGCAGGGTCATAGGGAAGCTCTATTTTTAATTTCTTAAGGAATCTCCACACTGTTCTCCAAAGTGGCTGCACCAACTTGCATTCCCACCAACAGTGTAAGAGGGTTCCCCTTTCTCCACATCCTCTCCAACACATGTTGTTTCCTGTCTTGCTAATTTTGGCCATTCTAACTGGTGTAAGGTGGTATCTCAATGTGGTTTTGATTTGAATCTCCCTGATGGCTAGTGATGATGAACATTTTTTCATGTGTCTGATAGCCTTTTGTATGTCTTCACTGGAGAAGTGTCTGTTCATATCTTTTGCCCATTTTTTGATATGATTGTCTGTTTTGTGTGTGTTGAGTTTCAGGAGTTCTTATAGATCCTGGATATCAACCTTTTGTCTGTACTGTCATTTGCAAATATCTTCTCCCATTCCATGGGTTGCCTCTTTGTTTTTTTGACTATTTCCTTTGCTGTGCAGAAGCTTTTGATTTTGATGAAGGGCTGGCAAGATATATTCAGGGCACTAAATGAGAAGAACATGCAGCCAAGAATACTTTATCCAGCAAGACTGACATTCAAAATGGATGGAGAGATAAAGAGTTTCCAAGACCGGCAAGGCTTAAAAGACTATGCAACCACCAAGCCGACATTGCAGGAAATATTAAGGGGGGTACTATAAAAGAGGAAAAATCTTAAGAATAGCATTGAACAGAAATATAGAGACAATCTACAGAAAGAAAGACTTCAAAGGTAACATGATGTCAATAAAAACCTATCTATCAATAATCACTCTCAATGTGAATGGCCTAAATGTGCCCATAAAATGACACAGGGTTGCAGATTGGATAAAACAACAGGACCCATCCATATGTTGTCTACAAGAGACCCATTTTGAACCTAAAGATGCATCCAGAATGAAAGTGAAGGGATGGAGAAGCATCTTTCATGCCATTGGGCCTCAAAAGAAGACCGGGGTAGCGATTCTCATATCAGACAAATTAGATTTTAAACTAAAGACTGTAGTCAGAGATACAGAAGGACACTACATAATTCTTAAAGGGACTATCCACCAAGATGATCTAACAATTGTAAATATCTATGCCCCCAATATGGGAGTAGCCAATTACATAAGAAAACTGTTAATCAAGATAAAGAGTCATATTTATATGAATACATTAATAGTAGGAGATCTTAACACGCCTCTCTCAGAAATAGACAGATCATCGAAGCAGAAAATCAATAAAGAAACAAGAGCATTGAATGACACACTGGACCAGATGGACCTCATAGATATATACAGAACATTCCACCCTAAAACAACAGAACACTCATTCTTCTCAAGTGCACATGGAACCTTCTCCAGAATAGACCACATACTGGATCACAAATCAGGACTCAACCAATACCAAAAGACTGAGATTATCCCCTGCATATTCTCAGATCACAATGCTTTGAAACTGGAGCTCAATCACAAGGAAAAGTTCCGAAGGAACTCAAACACCTGGAAGCTAAAGGCCACCTTGCTTAAGAATGCTTGGATCAACCAGGAGATCAAAGAAGAACTGAAAGAATTCATGGAAACCAATGAGAATGAAGACACTTCGGTCCAAAACCTATGGGATACAGCAAAGGCGGTCCTAAGGGGGAAATACATAGCCATCCAAGCCTCCCTCAAAAAAATTGAAAAATCCAGAATAGGTATCGTATTGTTACTATTTTTAGTTTAATTAAATTATGGGTAGAAAATGTATTTGGTAGAATTTCAGTCATATGTAATTTATTGAGACTCTGTTTACAGCGCACCAGTTGTCTGTGTTGGTGAATGTACCATGTACACTTGCAAAGAATGTGTATTCTGCAGTTGTTAGGTGTAGTGTACTATAAATGTCAAATCGGCCAGTATAGTTGATAGTGATATTCATGTCTTCCATGTTCTCACTCTTTTGTTTTTGTTTTTGTTTTTTGTTTTGTTTCGTTTTGTTTTCATCTTGTTGTTCTATTAATTACTGAGAAAACAGTCTTAAAATCTACAACTGTGATTTTGGATTTGTCTATTTATTCAGTAATTCTGTCAATTTTGTTTCAAAATATTCTATTATTAGGCACATATCCATTTATTCTTTTTACTTCTTTCAGATGAATTCCCTTTTTTATCATTATGAAGTGTCTGTATGTCTGGCAATACTCTTTGTCTTAAAATCTAGTTCATATGATAATATAGTCGCTCCAGCTTTCTTTTTTCTCTTTTTCCATGCTTTTATTTTCAAACTATCTGTTCCATGTATTTAAAGGATAGGTGAGTTTTAATTTTTTACCCATTCTGGCAATTTCCATTTTTTTTTAAAGATTTTTATTTATTTATTTGACAGAGAGAGAGATCACAAGTAGGCAGAGAGGCAGGCAGAGAGAGAGGAGGATGCAGGCTCCCCGCTGAGCAGAGAGCCTGATGCGGGCCTCGATCCCAGGACCCTGGGATCATGACCTGAGCTGAAGGCAGAGGCTTTAACCCACTGAGCCACCCAGGCGCCCGCAATTTCCATTTTTAATTGGAGTATTTATCTGTTTACATTTAATACAATTATTTATATGTTGGGATTTAGATTTACCAGTTTGCTATTTGTTTTCCCTTCATGCCACTACTTCTTTCTTCCTCTCCCTTCCTTTCCTGCTTTATTTTGATGTAACTGAATATATTTTAGAATTCTGCACTAGTTTGGTTCTTCAGGAAGCAGGTGCCAAGATGAAGTTATATGTGCAAGATAAAGAGGAGAGAGGTAGGCATCTGACATCTGTGAAAAGAGGGAGCCAGAAAGGAGAATAGGTAGAAAGAACCTCAAACTGCATTATGATTTTTAGAAAGTCTCTGCCAGCCTGATGTACGATTTTGGTCAAAGATTGTTGATAGATGAGTGTTGCGCTGGGCAGAATTAACCAAGTGCACATATCCCTGTCATGTTCAGTCACTGACTAACTGCAAAGAATATAGCTTTGATTCACTCACTGTGGATCACAAAGGGGCTGCCGTTGGATGGTGTCAGCAAAGTGTACTCTTCACAGATGATTGTCAAGTTTCTTCTAGAAAGGAAATTCAAGTGTGGCACCTTCATATCTACCATAAATTCCATTTTAGTTTCTCTATTGACTTTTTAATTGTCTCTCTTTACATTCATTTTTAGTGATTGTGTAGAGATTACCATATATATTGTTAGCCATTCACATTCTACTTAGAGGTAATGTTGTGCTGCTTCACGTCAAGCATTGAAATATTTCAACCGCATCACTCCTCCATCCTCTGTGCTGTTGTTGCCACATATTTATGTTACATCTATTTATAAGTCCCATGATACAGTATTATAATTTTTTTTAAAAAGTAGTTGTATGTCTTTGAAAGCGTTTCAAAGGCGTGTGTGTGTATGTTTGTGTGTATGTTTTATACTTACATATTTACCATTTACCATTTTCAGTGATCTTCCTTCCCTTCTGTAGACCCAAATTTGTGGAATTTATTTTTGTCTTGTAGACTTTCTTCAGCCTTTCAAGTAGTGCAGATCTGCTGGCAGTTAACTCTTTTAGGTTTTATTTTCTGAAAATGTCTTCATTTAGCCTTCATTCTCTAAGAATATTTTTGCAGATATAGAATTCTGGCTTGACCGTTATTGTTCCTGTTGGCATTATAAAGATGTCATTCTTCTATGTCCTAGCCTACATTACCTTTGATGAGAAATTAGTATAGTTTTATCCTGTATATAATATGCCATTTCCCCCTGGTGCTTTCAAGATATTCTCTTTGTCTTTGAATTTTAGTAGTTTGAATATGTGCCCTGGCATGAGTTTGTATTTTGTTTTATTTTTATTTATCCTGTTTGGGGTTCACAGAGGTTTTCAAATTTATAAATTTATATCTTTGTTTTTACCAAATTTTGGCAAATTTGGATTATTATTTTTTCAACTTTGTTCAATTTTTTTTCCTTGTCCATTCTTTCTTCACCTGTCATTCTGGGATTTCAATTACACATGGGTTATACATGCTATTATATCCCACTGGACCCTGAGGCTTCGTTCATTCTTAAAGTTCTCTTTGCTTTTTCACAAATTGGATAATTTATATTGTTTATCTTCAAGTTCTTTGAGAACTTTTTATTACTTTTTCCTAATCTGATGTTAGAGCATCCAATGAATTTTCTTTTCAGATTTTTCTGTTTAGTTTTGGAATTTCCAATTTTTTTTTGTAATTTCTCCTTCTCTGCTGAAATTTCTATTATATTCTTTAGCATAGTTATAATACCTGCTTTAAAAATCCTTGTGGGCTAATTTCAGTATCTGTGTCATCTCTGAATTGGTCTATTTCTTTTGAGGATGGGCTTTCCTATTCTTTGCCTATCTAGTAATTTTGGAATGTACCTTGGACATTGTTAGTGACATGTTATAGAGATTCCAAATTATGTTACATACCTTTTAGAGTATTGATTTTCTGTTTTAGTAGGCAGTTAGTCTAACAGTCAGATTCCAAGTTTGTCTTCCCTGTGATGGACAGCAGCAAAAATCTGTTTAGTTCTTGTCATCTTAGCTGGGATACTTGAAGTCTGCTACACGTGTGTATAGTATTGGGAGGAGTCAGAAATTTGCTCAGATTATATGTACTGAATTTGGGGCTTCCCCTCTGTGTCTCTCTTCTTTCTGGGGCTTCCTCCCACATTTTATAGCTGCTGCATCTCTAATTTCTCAAATAGTAAGAGGGTAGAGATCTAACCACTATGTGGAACTGATTGACTGGGTCTCCCTTTAGATAAAAAGCTCTAGAACATGAGTAATTTATCAAGAGCCATTCTTTCAAGTGTTATCCTCTCCACACCCCCGCCCCCCCATTAGCTCTTTCCTGTTCTTGTCACTCTCCAGTGCCTTCAAATAGCAGTTGTTTTTTAATATTTTATCGAGGGTTTATGATTGTTATCTGTGAGAAGGTTGGACTGATATGAGTTATTTTTATGACCAAAAGCATTTTTATGACCAACATCCACTTTATAGATGAATTTGAAAGACACATTACATTAAGTTTAAGTACGTTACCCAAGGTCACACGGTTGGTAAGTGGCAGGGCTGTGATTTGAACTCAGGCAGTTTAGTTCCATAGTCTTAGGGTTTCTTCCAAGGGTAGACATTAATGGTATGAATTTTCAGGACAATGGCAGGAAGTATAGTAAATACACCTGGACTCATGGGGCCTTACAGTATTAATCTCTTATGCATTGGGCCATTGTCAAGATCTTATTACTCCGTGGATACTTCTCATGTCTTTGGGCATTTACATTATTTTATATGTAAGTTTACACACAAGTTGTATTCAAGGATTATGTTGTTCTTGGTTAATGTGTTGTCTTTAGTTATGAGAAATCTCATACGTTCAAGATCTTGTGATGTTACTTAGAAGTTAGTGAAGTTTATCATGTGGTTCTTTTAGTGATTAAAATAAAGAAAACTTTTGAAGGAAAGTAATATCAACAGTAATATAATGAATGTATAGAAATTATTTATTGAAGAAACTCAGGACCATAATTATGGAGTAGTTGGCTTTTAAAAATGTAAATCTAAGATTAATTTAGCTGGTGTAAACCATAGACATTGGACCAAGCTAGAGTATACTTTGTTTTAGAGTTTCTGCTCCTTATTTCCCTTTTCCTCCTCTGGCCTAAGTCAGTTTCAGTTAACATTCATGAAATGATTCCTTTTATCTTATTCCTCTAAACCTTGATATTATCCTCACTTTGCATTTACAAATCTGACTTGCTTCATATTGATTCACCATAGTTTGTAAGCTGGTTTGTAATGAAATCTTATTTGTGGATGTTACTTTCAAACTAAAGGAAAAGGCCTATGTAATTTGCTTTTGGAATTCTCTCGCATCCCACACCAGTGCTCAGATACCATATTCATGCTGACCAGCCAGTAAAGAGCAGAGGTTCAATACTTGATTGATTGATGGTTCTGAATCCCAGCCAGTCAGTTCTGGGAAGGTGGACTTATCTTCTAAGTTTAATGAAACTGAGTCCTTGAAGGCCACGATAAAGATTTTGGCTTTCATCCTAAGAATAACCAGAAACGATGCAGAGTTTTAAGCAGTGGCGCGACAAGCCAGATTTAAATTTTTAAAATAATTACTCTGAATGTTTGTGGAGCAGTTCAGTATAACCAAGTTCTAGAGGATAGAAATTAATATAAATGATTAAAGTTTCACCAGGGATATCATCTAGAGGAACTGATATCCCAGAGAGTCTTCAAGCAGAACTCCCAAGTGTATTTCTCTCAACTGCAGTGTTGAAGAATGTTGAGAAACAGAAAGTTAGAGACTGATTTTTTTTTTTTTTTTTTTTTTTTGGTCAAGGGCCTGGAATGTGAGTATTTTGCTTTTCTGAAAAGAAACATTATATTTTTATAATGAAAAATTAAAGCAATGCAAGTATCAAGGAATTAGGAATTAAATATCAAAAAACTACTAAAAATGGCAAGTCTACATATTATGCCTATATGGAAATGGATATCATAATTTATTAATTTTAAAAAGCAAAATTGGGGCACCTGGGTGGCTCAGTGGGTTAAGCCTCTGCCTTCGGCTCAGGTCATGATCCCAGGGTCCTGGGATTGAGCCCCCGCATCGCATGGCATCGCATCGCATCTGGCTCCCTGCTCAGCATGGAGTCTGCTTCCCCCTCTCTGCCTGCCTGTCTGCCTACCTGTGATCTCTGTCTCTGTCAAATAAATAAATAAAATCTTTTTTAAAAAAGCAAAATTAAAGATGTAATTTGTGTTTATAATTATGAAAACGATCATATTTTCTCTTAACAAAAATATACAAAAATGAAGTTGAAACTTGTTATACTTTATTATCCACCAAATTCTGTTGCTTAACAGCTGTTAAAAAGTTATGCTGCTTAAAATGAGAAAACAAGCCTAATATTATTTCAGTAATCATGAAAATCTGGGCTAAAAGCATTGAGATACTGCTAAGAGAGCAAAAAATTTGGAAAGATTAAAAACTTTCATATGAAAATGCACTCTGACGTGTTTCTTCTTCCCAAACATTTGTGGAGATTGAGGAAATTCTAAATGTGTCTTAAAGCAAGGAACTGACAACTCCAGAAATAAATACAGTTTTGGCTCATGCTTCAGCTGCTACTTATTGACAGGTTATAGCAAGGTTAATAATGATTTGTTTGATTCCCTCAAATTTTTGTAGATTTTTGTCCTTCTCATATGTAACTTGCTAAATTATAGCACTCATGTTCCTCATTAAAATTAACGCTAAAGGACGCATATATAAAACAAACGTGGGGGGGAAAGAAGGATTTCTCAGGAATAAAAGTCAGCCAAAGGTACACTGCCCCATGGGCAGCAAGTGGGGTATCAAGTTACTGTGGTTTTGTAAACAGTGTCAAGTCTGTATTCTGGGCTGAAAAACTGGCAAACGACAGCTCTCCCTCATATTTCCTGAGGTCCTTTGCACCATTTTAAAGGCTGAATCATAAATAGACCTTTGAACTAAGACAGTCTCGCTGGACCTCTCCTTTTGCGACTGACTTCCAGTCTCAATGGGATATTGAAGGGGAGGCTGGATAGAATAAACAGTGGAATCCTTGTCCGGGAATGACTGCCTGGCAATTGTTTCATGGAAAACAGGGAGGGGTGGGGGACAACAACCCTGCTCTGTTCACTGGCTCTTTAATTTAGATTACCAATGATAAAGCCGGGGCTACGGCTAAAGGTAGGATGCATACGCAGAAACATTAGTGCTAATATGCTGCAGAAAGACAAGATAAATCAGCCCAGCTCTCATACATCACTGAGGGAGAAGCTGATTGCAACTTGACCATGTGCCTGAGTAGTCCCATCAGTAAGAAGAACAGAACATGGATTAAAAAAAACTAGAATGTACCCTTAGGGCTCCTGCCGTGCTGGACCTGGAGGAAGTGTCTGGTGTAAGTTTCAGCTTGTTTTATCCACGCATTTACCAGTGTGTTCCCACGCAGGGAGCTTGTTTCTCTTTCTGTGTTTTCATGAGAGCTTCAAGCATGTTTATTTACAGCCGTAGACTTCATTTCGTACGGATGTAATATCAGCCTAATAAAGTTCTTAACAGAGGACAGTTTAGCCCAGTGTTTGTCCAGGAGAGAGAGAAACGTGAAACAGTGATGGTTCTCCTTACTGTCTATAGGAAGCCTGTGGGTGAGTTTTTGGTTTTTGTTTTTTGTTTTGTGGGGGAGGTGAGGGGTTAGAGAGGCAGATTTTAAACTAAAAACTCCGTTCTTTTGCCATTCACTTAAAAAAAATGTATTGGTAACCCAGCATTTCGTTCCTCCTGTGGTCTTTTGTTTTTGAAAAACTCTGTTTGAATATGTAAGCCAGACTGCTCGGAACGCATTATATTTTATGACTGGGATGTTTGTATTGTTTCATATCTGTTATTAGACAAAATAATCATAAAGGGTGTTTTCTATGGACCTTTTTATATTCCAAAATTAAATACAGATGGTAATTTCCAGCAGTTTTAAAAATTTGTCAATTATTTAATTTAGCATCACTTAAGCATCTGCACAGGGAGAAAGCTGAGATGGTACAGAAGCTGAATAAGCATTGATTGCTCGTCTGAATTGCATCTTTAAAGTTTTTGCCTCCAATCTCTGATTTCACAGTTTATTTTTACCAAATTAGATTATCATATTTCATTATCAAGACTGCAAATGGGTGGAACCCTCTCAGATATCCGACATTTCCCGTTAAAACAGTGTGCAAAGCGCCTGCTGATTGTTAGTATGAGGGAAATTCTCATGCGGGCTCCCCGAGAAGATGGCTTAAATAATGCATGGGTAAGAGTGAAGCAAGATGGAATTTATGGCCCAGACACTGAGTTCGGGCTTTTGTTCAGAGGAAAGACTACATAAGTGTGAGCATATAACATACTCCCAGGCTCCAGGGGAAGGGCGTAACTGAATGAAATTAGTGGCCACATGGTGCTGTCCACATGTTATTCAAAACAAGCCTAAAACAGTCCACAGAGCCTAAAGTGTAGTTTGAGGAGGGAGGCAGGGGAAACTGGAAGTGTCAACGGCAAACAGATTCCCCTGACTGAAAATTCCATGGGACAGACACAGGAAGTGAGTGTTCTGTAGGGGGCAGGGTGGCCCTAGAGAGAATGGATGTGTGGCTGATGAAAAGCAGCATGGCAGTCTTGTTAGGAAAGAATAAACCTTGACCAAACTGCAGCATTCTATATATTATGTCTTCCATCTTGTCCTAATTAGAGGAATATGTCTGCTGAATCCTAATCTCTTTAATTGTTGATAGAGCAGGCATGCGATTTGCTATAAATACACATGAGCATTCATTTCTGAAATAATGGCTGTTGCCAAATATATTAGACCGACAGGAGTGCTGGACTAGGGAAGGCTGTGCTGAATAGTTGAGTTTTGGAGGTAATGGACCAGTTGAGATTCATTGCACAGCTGGGCCAGCAGCTGCACCCAGTGCTCTGTCAAGTTTGGCCTCCAATTTCCTTGAACTTGTCCTTGTTTGCCAAAATGATGAACATAGCAAGAGCTCGTTTCAAATGAGCCTGCCGCAAGCAAAAAAGACCCTTTCCAAGGCTTTGTCAAGGTATGTTGTCAACAGCAGCAGTGGCCAAATGAGGTATTGATTAGGGAATGGGAAGTTTGAATAGTCATAAAAATAAAAACTAAAGGCAAAGTGGTAGAATGAGGTAAGCTGGCAGAAGACCAGAGTACATTAAAAGGCTGCATTGGGTCATCACTGTCCTAACTAAAGGACATATGGAAAAATCCCATAATAATATCCAGCAATAATTATCTTGTAGTTAGGAAAAAATAAATAGGCCCGTAGGTTGGAAGGCAGCCCAGTAATCTCAACGCCTTTTTTCCTAACATTGTATTGTTCTGATATTCCTTGGGACCAGGTCAAGAGGAAGTGCCGTAGAAAGCATTTTATATTAAGATGCATCCAGTGACTAAACAATGTGATTAGTGGCAAGCCAGAATAATAGTAGCAAGGACCCTCCTTCCATTTCTTGGTCCCGGCTTGAGCAAGTATTTATTTAGCACGTGCTACATATCCAGCATGTTCTAGATACATACTCTAACCAAGTGGGTTATAAACTCTTTGAGAGCAGACTAGTGGATTATACTTCTCCTGTATAAATCCCATTTCTTGAAAACCATTGCTTTGATATGGTAATAATAGCAAGTCTCTCTACTTCCTTGACTTTGGAGAGATTAAATATCAAATCTTTGCCATGCAAATGCTTTATTTTCCTGCTCCAACAAAGATGACTCTCTTCTTTTTGGATTTGAGAGCTAGTGACTTGAGCACTTATAAGATAGGTGATTTGGGACAAAATAATTAACCTCTGGGAGAGTCTGTTTCCTTGTATGTGAAATGAAGAAAGTAACACTCATTATGCAGGACTGTGAGGAGGAGAGATGCCTAGTGCAGAGGTGGTGTTCTCCTACTTCACAGGGAATAAGCAGGATAAGTCACCGTATGGACTGAATGCCCATTGGGCATGGAGGTGGGCATGGGGAAAGAATGAGGAGGGCAGCAGAAAAGCTGGCTAAGAGTCTGTTACAGAACCTTTGGTGAGAATATAACCTGAGACAGGATGGTTCCAGTGGAAACACAGAGAAAAGGATGAATCTGAAATATGTTTTAAAGGGAAAATTGACAGAATGTGACTGCTGATTATATTAAAGTAGGATGAAGAAGAATATTATAAAGAAGAAATAACCATGGTGCCAAGGGAAAAAGATTATGGGTTTGTGATAATGGCAAGGTTGTGTGTGTGTGCATGTGTGCCTGTGTGTGTGTCGGGGGGGGGGGGGTGTTTGTTCTCCAAACCCAAAAAGCTGAAACAATACGGTTCTTCAGGGACTTATAAACCAAGAAAACATAAGAAGAAAGAAGAGGAAATTGGAGTGCCTAGTTAACTTATGTAAAGGGAAAGAAAAAAAATCAATAATAAACCAATAATATAAGACTATTGCTGACAATAGAGTGAGAATTCAAAGGAATTGCTTAAAATGGCAAATCTATGTTTGGAGTTTTTCCCAGACAAGACCCACAATCATCAAATAATAAGGCTCTTCTGCAATCTTGGAACTTATTTAAGTTTTCCTGAGTTAAAAAAAATGCCACCGAGAGGATACAAATAGTGTCAGGGTTGGGAAGAAAAAGAGCATGAGGAATGGAAATTCTCAAAATAGCTTGGTTCTAAAGAGGCGATGGAAGCCAAAAGATAGCTGGTTGACCTTTCAGAACTTAACCATTCATTATGACTTGTCAGAAAGTGTCAGGAAGTTTGACAACTGTTATTCCTTAAATAATTTGTTGTGATTTTTCAGGAAATTCAAGCAGGAATCAAAACTATGCCAAACCAAATGGTTGTGGACTGGCAAATAAGTTGTGGTCCAAATGCTCATTTGCAAACCCTTTATCGGAACAATGTTGTAAACGTCTTCGGGTTACTTTACGAATGTCTATACAACTCATCCTATAGTAGAAGTCATGTACGCTTGCAATAAAAAATTGATAGCTAAAAGACTTTATGTTAATAATTAAAACACAAGCAATATCTTAAGAATGGAAAATGTTTTGAATGCCAGTACTTGGAGAAGTGCAGCTTAATTACAAGATTGTGTGGGATGTGGCTATTTTATTTTTTTTAGTTATTTCTATATCTTTTTTTTTTAATTTCTTTTCAGCGAAACAGTATTTATTGTTTTTGCACCACACCCAGTGCTCCATGCAATACCTGGGTATTGGGGAGGGCACGTATTGTATGGAACACGTATTGCATGGATGTGGCTATTTTAAAACTTACGTCCACTTTCATTGGTTTTAAGAGACTTTGATTTCTTTAATTTTGAAATGTAGCAATTTTCTTGTCCTCATTTTATGAATTTTACCTCTAATAGTACCTGCCATGTTTTCCCCCATTGAAAAAAAGAAGGGGAATGAAGATGAGATAAAGAGGGGAAGAAGGGGGGTGCCTGGGTGGCCCAATGGGTTAAGCCTCTGCCTTCAGCTCAGGTCATGATCTCAGGGTCCTCAGATCGAGTCCCGCATCGGGCTCTTTGCTCGGCAGGAGACTGCTTCCTCCTCTCTCTCTCTCTCTGCTTGCCTCTCTGCCTACTTGTGATCTCTCTCTGTCAAATAAATTTTTAAAATAAAATATAAATAAATAAATAAAATAAATTAAAATAAACTAAAAAAATAAAATTAAAAAAAAAGAGGGGAAGAAGGAAAGAATGATTTACCTAAGGTAGCTGGGACAAAAGTTAAAAGAAAGAAGAGAAAGAACAGGTTTGAAGAATGGGTGAGAAAGATATTGCATGAAGGGAAATTAAGGGAGTTCTGACGTTGAGAAGAAGAGTGTATGAGAATGCGTATGTCGCCCTTAAGGAGTAAAAAAGGGAGACCACTGGGCCTAATAGCGCACTGGATCAGCCACCAGGGGGTGCTTCAGACTCAGAGACATTCTTTCTTGAGTAGGCGACGTGCTCATGTGACTGATAGACTCGAGGATAGGAATTTTGGTCCCCTTAAGTTTCCCCCTTTTAGCCCCCTCTTGTCCATGCCTTCCCTATTTGGTGTCGATACCATGGCCCATCGTTTCAACCACCCTCTTACCAATATTTTCAGTTCTCCCATTCATTCATTCAATAGAGATGTATTGAATGATTCCTATTTGTCAGGCATTGTAGTATTAGGTACTTAGGAATGAATGAAACAGATCTTGCCAGCCCTCAGTGCCTACCAGGCCAAATAATATCCCTTAATCAATGCAGTTGTGTGCTTTCTCCTGCCTACAACCAGACTGCCAAGAACTGCTTGAGAAAATCATACCACTGTCCATATTGATGCTGTGATACATTTATGACCTCCAATCTCAATTAGACCCCTCAGTATAGCTCAGTGATCTTTATATGTTTTCCTGATATATTACTGACATTCTCTCCAACACCTGTTTGAAGACTTTCAGCTTTTCTCCAATCTTTGACCAAGCCACATCAGTAGATAGCCTCTCATCTCGGCATTCAGGATTCAACTTCCTGTCACCAGATGGATTACCTGCATAACCCAAATGAAACTAATTGCCTTGAGGATCAATCTGCTTGGTAATAGTCAAATCTGACTCCGGAAAGCCTTGGAAGAGAATGGAGGTCTTTACTGATAGTTTCTTGAGGAGTCAACAAGACCAAAAGAGGAACTAACCCCAGAACACATAGCCAGATTTCCTAAAAATTATTTTTATACATCTTCCTCTCGGAAGTCTGGCTCCAAGTGGCAGCTATCAATTTATAGATGGTTCCTGACTTAAAGTGGTTCAACTTAACGATTCTGTGACTTCACAGTGATGTGAAAGCAATATACATTCAGTAGAAGCCAAACTTCGAATTTTGAATTTTGATTGTTTCCCAGGCTAGGGATATGTGGTACCACACTCTCTTGTGATGTTGGGCTCCCAGTTGCCATGTGATCACAAGGGTAGATAACCAATACCCTTAGAAGCATTCTGTGTTTCACTTTCAGTATAGTAGTCAATAAATTATTATGTGATGTTCAATACTTTATTACAGGATAGGCTTTGTGATAGATGATTTTGCCTAAATGTAAGCTAATGTAAATGTTCTGAATGCATTTAAGGTAGGCTAAGGGGCTAAGCTAAGCTATGATGTTCAGTGGGTTAGGTGTGTTAAATACATTTTTGATTTATGATATTTTCAACTTCCAGCAGGTTTATTAAGATGTAACACCATCATAAGCTGAGAAAGATATATATCCTCTTTTTCTGTGCTCCTTTTCTCCCTCCTCACTTGCCCCCACATTAATTAATCTCATCTTCCTCCTGTCTGTCTGCTCTCATTCCTTCATAGATAGAACAAACTATCTTGGTGTTTGCCATTTTCCTCCCACCCCTGACCTCAGTCAGCACAAGTCCTAGATAGTTCAGCAAGCAAATTATCCTTTTTCTGAGTAAGAGCAAGGCATTGCAAATATTGATGACTTAACACACACATATTTTTAAATTATCCATTTGTGTTCATGTATTCCACCTTTCCCCAGGTTAAAATAGAAGAGGTTTTCCCTCTTCTGATTTCTTACCTGTGTTCTACACCTCATTCACTCCATATTTTGGGGGTGTTTGTGCACACTTTGCTCTGTTTCCTGTATCTTTCACCTTTTTATCTCTTGTAGAGCCTTCTCATCAGAGTGTCCAGGGATGCTAGCTGCTCCAGTCTTAAGACAAAACAAAACAAAACAAGACACAACAAAACCTTCATCTTCCCTACGTACTCTTTCATCTCCTCTCCTAACTTTTTTTCCCCTTCTCTAGCTAAACTCCTCAAAGGGTCTGTCTACCTTTGTTGGGTCCTTCCTTCCCAAACACTCCTCAAGCCACCATGATTTAAATTCTACACCAGCTACTTCATGGAAGCCCTCTGCCTAAAGGCATCCACTGCCTATTTGTTCTGAATGTGAAGAGGTTTTTCAGTCCTTAATCTGTCTATAGCATTTGACACTGTAGATCACCATCTTTTCTGAAATATAGTTTTCCTGTAGCTTCTCTGTTCTTTCCTATGTCTTGGTCTCTGTGGGTTTATCTTTCTCTACATACTATTAAAATATAGATGATATTCAGGGGCCCTGTTCTTTTCTGACTTTGGGAGGAATAGGGTGGGAGTTCCATCCATTCTCAAGCCTTCTGTTAATACTTACATGCTATATTGACTTCTGTGCTTGGGTCACAGATTTCTGCTTGGAGATCTCCTCCTAACTAGGGATTTGACCCCAGAATGGGGGATTCAGGAGGTAGGCAATAATTTGCTAAATGCTTCTTCTCTCTCAAAACACTTCCCTTAAAGGCACCTCACCACCATTATTTATTCTGTTACAATGATCTCCTTTGGGGCTGAAACACTAACTCTGAAATCTTCTTACATTCTTTCTCACTCTATTATTTATAGATAAACTTGATAGAATTTGTTCCTTTAATAAACCAAAGTTTTGGAACTCAAAAGTCTTTTTTGTACCAAAATTGGTTTTTAAAATAAAAAGTGCTTTGACTTCCTATGCTTTGGATTAAAATATATACATGTATATTTTTATATATAAAATTATGTATATATAATTATATATATATACATATATATGTGTATATATATATATATATATATATATATATATAGACACCCAGTTGGCTCTTTGGTTTCCTTGAGGTAATTGAGTGATCCTGAAATAATGCAGAGGTTCAGCAGAGCAGAATGTCAGAGGAGCAATTGGACACAAAATCTTTCATATTTTAACCTACACTGGAAAACAGAAGGTAAATGAGTTGGTTTACTTATGGTGTGAGGCATCATCCAAGGAAAAGACTTTTGAGCTTAAACATGAAGGTCCATGAAAGTACCCTTTTGCTTATCTGAACAGACTTCTCATCATCAGAAATCGTACCTGTATCACTTTATAACCAGAAATGATTGGAAGATTCTAATTTTCAGCACTTTGTGAGTAAAATGGGTTTACAAGTGAGGATGTGGCTACGTTTTGGGTCTTTCTAATAAATTGTGGTGAAAGAACTGAATCGATCGGCCCTACTCCAGCTTCACCCTGATCACGTGGACACAGACTAATGTTCATCCAGGCCGATCTATAAAGGCAAGGGGGTAGATGTTTAAGAAATTGTTTGGGGGTTTTTTGCTCATTTGTTTTATTATTTTTTTAATTTAATTTTATTGTTTCAGTGTTCCAAGAGTCATTGTTTAGGAAACTATTTTGAACCTTTGAGCTTTAACTACATTTTGGAAAGGCTTCATGGGACATGGAAGAAGTCTAATGACTTAGGACAGAAAAATAAATTTTTGTACTGCTTATTTAAGCTCTAAAGCTATTGTGTTGAAGAATATAGAATATATTTCAAATTTCATGAGAAAAAGAATGTGGAATACCTTTCATAAATTCACATCAGGTCATACCTAAGTTAATCCAAATTTTAACTGTTAATCAGTGATGGAGAAACTGGAGAAGGTGGGCCATGCTTCAGTTGTTGGGCTCTTACTATCCAGGCATGCAATTGCAATTTGAACAGATTGGACTCAAATGAGCAGATTATTGGACCACCTAGCAAAATCAGCATCCCAGTAATCAATATCTGAAATAATAAAAGCATGAATTAAATGCTTTTTGATCAATATTATTCACACAACTCATATCCTTAATGATAATGCTTAACTGAAAGAAAGACCTTTGCTTCAAGGTTCATTTGCAATCCTCACAGAACTCTAAATTTGTTTTGACATCCCAGTGCTTCTGGAAAATATGAGTCCTGTATTTCATTTTATGGAATTAGAGCAGACTGCATAATAACATGCTCTTACATAACACAGACCATTTCTACTTCTTCATTCTAAGTTTTAAAAAGAGAGCCTTGGAGGGGCACCTGGGTGGCTCAGTCAGTTAAGCCTCCACCTCCTGGTCTCAGATCAGGTCGTGATCTCATGGGTAGTGAGATCGAGCCCCACATCAAGCCCCACATCGAGCTCTGTGCTCAACGGAGAGTCTGCTTGACCGGTCTCTCCCTCTGCCCTAACCCCCACCCCATCTCTTTCTAAAATAAATAAATAAATCTTTAAAAATACAAAACAAACAACAAAAGGAAAAAGTAGGGTTTCAGGCAGAGTAGAAGAAACCTTGGAATGGGGAGAGGGGAAGAGCCATGCGTATAATTCTCTCCGGTTCATTGTGCTCATACCATCTTTAAAGGTTCGCCTTTTGCATAGAGATCCAGAGATTGAAAGCAGCTATTTGTCTGAAGCTGACCTTCCCTGTTAGAGGACAGAATTATAGTTCAGCTTCCCCATAACTAAGAACTAAGAGTCCTATAGTTTTTCCCAATCTAAAAGGAGAATGTAGGAAGGGCTTCGAACTCTTAAAAAAAAAAAAAAAAAAAAAAAAAAACCTAAATTCTAAAATTCAGCGTTGGAATAAATCTAAGTCTCTATTAAGTCACACTGGGAGTATTGCAGTAGGAAAGGTCTGGGGAGGTGGTATTCCCAAAACACCAGCGTCAGGGCAAATCTGTTGGCATCCTCAGCTCATGCCGCAGGGGAACAACACGCAGAGCTGCAAAGACAGCCACCACTTACCGTTTCCAGCAAATTTAGCAAGGTTGCAAAATGAGTCCTGCCGGTATTCAGGCCCTTCTAGGGCTCTGGTAAGGATGGCAGTTCTTCTGGAGACCTGAACAATGCTGTAATCATCACGTATGTCATTTTGCCGTTAGAACTAACGGAACTTCACAGGAGTTTCTGATGTTTGTTCAGAAATTGGAGGGCAGGTGGAGGGAGAACCATTCGGACAAATCCATACAACAGTTGAGGCGGGTCCTAAGTTGGAATAAAACAGAGGCAACCTTACACTGCCCCTGATGAACTACAATTCACAGCATCAGACGAAGACTTTTGATTTATTTTGTCATTTTTGAGACCTAACAAACGCTACATTCCCCAGCTAATAGTATTAGCCAACTAATTTCTTTCAGGGAGAAGTTACAGAAGAATATTTGTCCTTTGAGATGTCTGTCAGTCTTGGAGGAGCCGGCTGAGAGGGACTGACACTTTACCCCATGTCCTTTTCGGTTATTCATGTGCTAGTTTCCATTCAGGCATTGACTCCTATTGTGTACTAGGCATTATTCTGGGCACAATATTTAGAGCAGTGAGTGAGACAGATTTATGATCATGGTAAAGTGTCCGCCCAAGAAAGCCTCTTCAAAAGGCACTGTTATTAGCACGTGAGCTCAGTACCATCACTTTTTATTGTCTATAGCTCATGTGGAAAAGGAAAATTTTCTTTCTTTTAGTCACAGGAGGTTTGGTTTTTTAAAATCCCAGGAATGCCTCTTTGACTTGAGGCTACACAAGGACATTTAAGTGACACAACCCAGGTCTCATCTGTGCAACTCAGTCTTTAACGTGAACAACACTTGCAAGAACTGAAAGTAGGCTACATGTAGAGGTAGAGCTCTTCAGATAGTTTTTTCTAGAAGCAGATCCATCTACTTTTGACTCAACCAAATGTCATGACTCCTAAGTTTTTACATACCCTAGAAAGGCTTGACTTCCTGCAAAGTGTTTGCCAAAAAATGAAAAGTAACACGAAGAAAAAGCCCCAGTCGAGGGCCTGGCATCTTGTAGGTGCTTAGAAAGTGTTTGTGGTACAGATTCTGAAGCCAACCAAAATCTTAATCAGATGCCAAAGATGGGGTTCCAAAACAAAACTGGCTTTCTTCCCCCCTAAGTGAATCCCTAGAATGATTCATTTCTTTCTGTAAAACGTGAATACTAATCCTCACCTCATGGAGCTTTTAGGCAAATAAGATAACCTGGGAAAGCTCTTCATAGACAGCTAGAAAGTTTACTATGAAAAAAAAAAAAAAAAAGCCCGAGGACTTGATAAATTCTTATGCATTGTGTTCTTGTTGAATAACAACAAGTTAAAAAACAAACAACTAGTATGTAGTTTTTTGAACCTTTCCAGTGAAAATATTAAAAATCTTTTTGTTAAAAGTTCTTTCCCTAAGGATAATTCTATACCTAAATATTCTGAGGAAAATAGGAAACAAATGAATTCCAATATCTTGAATAGAGTTAAGGCAAGATTTTGTGTATTAAAAATCACAGAAAACTGGTTTCTGATACTTGGATATCTTAAGTGTTGCTGTGTAAAGCCTGTGGGGCTAGGGAGTGTATTCAGAACAACTTGACTCAATCTTCAGATTGTCAGCCCAGTTGCTAAGCCGTTTGGCCCCTCACTCATTTGGTGATTTTTATTAAGCTGAACCATACAAAATTCCAGATATTCAACAACCTTGGGCCCACAAAAATGACAATTTCATCCATTTAGCCTAATATCATTATAGTTCTGTTACTGAATGGGGGTTCTTTTGTTTATCTGTTCAGCCTGGTATAGACATCCAGAGGACAGGGATTGTGTCCGATATCTAAACTGAAGTCTGGGCGTCTGAGTTCAGACAATGTAAAATATGAAAAGGAGGCATTAAAGGTCTTTTCATATGAGCTGCAGGTGCCATTTCTGGCACCCTTCTTGGAGACAATGTAATGGAAATCATAGGTTCTTGGTCACTGGGGACGCCCTTCAGGTGAGCTCCTCACTCCCAGCGAATGTTCAGCTCAAGCTAGGAGCCATCCCAGAGACTCTGGTACCCCAGGTGTGCTGCTCCAGCCCAGAGTCCCCTCCTCCTTCCTATTTCCACCTCTGTCCTTCCTAACCTCACCCTGCTGTCTCTGCTGCTTTTGCCTACAGCTTACCCAGTAAAGAGATTTAGGGTAACCGCTGCGCTGCTTTTTAAGCCTTTTTTATGGTATCCCGTAGAATGGTAACCCATAGTAGGAATGCACTTTACATCATGACCCTGTACTGCTGTATTACAAATTTAAGTAGTGGATGTATCTATATCTGCATCTTGTACACAGGTTACCAAGCCAATGACCAGTTTTGAAAAGCTGTCCAGCTTGTCTTTTTTGAAACGAGGGTCCAATTAAACTTGTGAAGACTTTAAAGCTTCATGGGAGAGAGAAAAAAATGCCAGCTCAATCTTTAAGCTTTTTATCCCCCTTAAGCAGCTGTGGTCTGTATCGGTTTATGTCAGGATTTGTTTTCCTATTCCTGTTTTTGAGAGGCCACTACAGAGTCGATGAGCCCTAAGATGGGGCTATGGGTTCAGTAACAAAGTTCTGAAACCCATTTAATTAATTCTAGATGGCAGTGGCTCATTCCAGTTGCCGTGGACTGTTTTAGAATGACCAGGAGTGTCGCCCGCCATCTGCTTCTCTGTGCACGGATGTAGCCGGGTGAGGCTATTTACCTTTATGCCTGTTTCTTATTCCTAAAATGACATTACGATTTTATCCTATCTCTAAATTGAGATTTAAGTTTATAAAAATCCCATGCAAAGCTATCTAACTATATACCAAGGATTATGCTATCTGGATGAGCAGCTTGGGAATATGTAGGTTTTGATCCAAACCTTTGAAATGTTTTAAAAAGGGCCGTAGCACCATTAGGTCAGTTAAAACATTTAGTATAAGAATTAAGGAAAATAAACACCACTTGCCTACCTCAGGGTTCAGATAACTTACCTAAATGTGGCTTGGCTAGTGCCCCACTGCTTTTAATTCACAGAAAGTCATATGTGTTTTCAGGGACGGAGAGTGGGGGGCGGGGGGAAGAGACAGTTACTTCTCCCTATGCGGCCCCGTCATTATCAAACTAGACGATGGTATCTGAAACCCTGCTAATTTGCAGGAATGAGGGATATGAATAAGACTTTTCTTATTTGGGTGACTTTGGAATGGATTCAGAATGTTGCTTGAAAGGGAAACTGGTGAATTCCCTTTTCTTCCATTTGTCCTGATTTTGGAGGTGTAGAGGCTCTGGACAGACTGTTTTGATGGGTATTGGCATGCTGTCTGCTGGTGAGAGAGCTGACTCAAGTGAAATGTGGCAATCATAGGAAATTTCTTTTTAAGAACTTGGAGAAATGCCTCACAGAATTCAGGGTTCGATGGAGTGTAGTTGAGGGCAAGGCACAAAATCTAGGTGATTTAGCTCAGCTTCTTACCCATTCTATATCACTGAGCAAATCGCTTAACTCTTTTGTGCCTGGGCTTTCACTGGTGAAATAGAAATAAGGTCCCCGTTTCCTAGACCTCCTTTAAAGGGATATTATACATTTTGACAAAAGGAGGAAACCAATTGCTTTTGGTACCGAAGGAAATTCTAAAGGGGAGTTGCAACAATATTTTGAAATGATAACATTACAGAGATAAGCAAATGACCACCCAAGGCAAATATATATTAAAACTAGGGTAGGTCCTTCGAATCCAAAAAAACATTCATTGGGAAGTTACTATACTTCACACATTTTCCCATTTATTCTTCCATGGTTGTTTAATTTTCCCAGCAGGCTGGGTGGCAGTTGGTTACTGTCCTATTTATGGTTGTATGAATAAAGAAACAGGCTTAGAGAAGTTAACCAACCTGTTTGAGAGCCACACAACAGGGAAGGAGCAGAGCCCAGGAGCCAGCCTTCTGGTGCCAGGTCCTTCTCATGGTACACCACCTGCTTTTGAGGTGATATTGAAAGACAATGGAACTAAAATAAAATAAATATAAAATTTGATTTCGAAGTAAACAGGGTAATTAAAATACCTGTATTTATTTATTTTTGCTTTTTCTATTTTATTTTTCTTTTTTTTTTTCAGTGTTCCAGGATTCATTGTTTATGCACCGCACCCAGTGCTCCATGCAGTATGTGCCCTCCTTAATACCCACCAACAGGCTCACCCATCCCCCCACACCCCTCCCCTCCAAAACCCTCAGTTTGCTTCTCAGAATCCACAGTCTTTCGTGGTTGGTCTCCCTCTCTGATTTCCCCCAACTCACTTCTCCTCTCCATCTCCCAATGTCCTCCGTGTTATTCCTTATGCTCCATAAGTAAGTGAAGCCATATGATAATTGACTCTCTCCGCTTGACTTATTTCACTCAACATAATCTCTTCCAGCCCCTCCATGTTGATACAAAAGTTAGGTATTCATCCTTCTGATGGAGGCATAATACTCCATTATGTATATGGACCATATCTTCTTTATCCATTTGTCCGTTGAAGGGCATCATGGCTCTTTCCATGGTTTGGTGACTGTGGCCATTGCTGCTATAAACATTGGGGTACATATGGCCCTTCTTTTCACTTAATGTGTATCTTTGGGGTAAAAACCCAGTAGTGCAATTGCAGGGTCCTAGAATAGCTCTATTTTTAATTTCTTAAGGAATCTCCACACTGTTTTCCAAAGTGGCTGCACCAACTTGCATTCCCACCAACAGTGTAAGAGGATTCCCTTTCTCCATATCCTTTCCAGAACTTGTTGTTTACTGTCTTGTTGATTTTGGCCATTCTAATTGGTGTAAGGTGGTATCTCAATGTGCTTTTGATTTGAATATCTGTATTTAGTTTCTAAGTTGTATCTCAGTTTCCGCCTTTTTTTTTCTTTTTTTTTTTTTTTTTTTTTTGGTCCTTCTCTCCTGGAGTCAACTATTTTCTCTTTAAGGTGTAGATAATCAGATTGTTTCAACTTTATTGTTTCTACCAAATACATCTGTTGGTTGCTAATGCTTTTGACTGGTACTTTTAGCCCCTGTTAATAAAACTCTTCAGAGGCATATATGTGCAATAATTTCATTCTCTTTTAAAATATATGGCTGACCGGCTTCTGATGCGTAATCTTAACAGCATTGTTATGCCTATCTTTATAATTTACAACTTCTAGGTTAAGGAACTTTTTAAGCCAATGGGATGGACTGCCAGTTGCCAAGCCCTGGTTCTATATTTTTATGATGTATGACTTAATACTTCTGGAGGTTCTGTTGCAATCATACTGTCCTGTACAAGCATGTAAATCTGTTGTTTCACCAAATGTGCCCTTCCAAGATATCATGTTTTTTAAATCTTCTCCAAGGCGATGAAAAGCAGAGCAAATACTTGCTTTTCTTTCCAGTTTCCCAAGCAGCAGTGGTGTTGCAAACCTTATCTCTCTTAGGCTCTCTTTGTCCATGAACAGTTCAGACTGACTAGAACACATTTATTGAATGCCCATTACTTGGGTGCATTAGTCAAATGCAATTGATTGTTATAATACACCACCAGCTCAGGGGAGGTAATGGGACTCTTTAATTGAAGACACTACTTTAGAGGACAGAGTGTAAATCATTGAATACAAAATCCAATGATTTTTTTCACAGTAAATACAATGTGTCTATGATTGCATCCTCAATACAGCCAGACAAAAGAGAGATGGCTGATATTCAAGACTAGGCATTAGGAGATTCCTAAGAACCTTTTCTAAGATTCATCCTATTTTCCTCTTGTCTTGAAATATTCTCATGTTTCCTACTGAAACCTTGGTTCAGAGGGATGCCACTATGTATATGCATACATGCATATTTAAGATTGCAATGAAAATATAAGAGAATTTATTAGATAGTATTTTAGAAGCCAAGAAATCTCAACCGTCTTCCATTCGTTACAGACTTGACATAGTCTTGGGACCATATTTTTCGAAAATATCAGAGCAGCTCCAAGTCTTTCCTCCTTGGCCCTTCAGCTGCTACCTTTCTTTCCTAATCCAACAATTACACAGAATCATTTAGCATAAACTAAAGATATAAACAAGTGCAGAAATAAAGATTTCCTTGCTGCCATTGAGTTTAAAGAAAAGAATTTAGGGGCTCCTGGGTGGCTCAGTTGATTAAATATTTGCCTTCAGCTCAGGTCAAAGGTCCAGGGTCCTGGGATGGAGACCACATTGGGCTCCCTGCTCAGCAGAGTCGGCTCCTCCTTCTCCCTCTTTATCTCCTTCTACTTGCTGCTGTTCTGTCTGTGTCTCTCTCAAATAAATAAATAAATAAATAAAATCTTAAAGAGGGAGGAAGGAAGGAAGGAGTTTAAAGGCCAGTCCAAGACCTGGAAGACAAGCCACTCCCTACTCCAGCCAAACCTTATTCTTCCAGTCTTCTTTTTATACTTTTGTGGGGCTGTGGCCCCAACTAGACCCAATCCCCTCACACACACAGGACTGACCTCTCAGAGTAAAGACCTCTCCCTTCTGCCCTTGCTTCCTGCGCCCTGGGAAACACCCAGGTAAGGGCCGTCTGAAGCTCTTCCTTAACTGCTCTTAAGACCCTGGAGAGCATTGGGTGTGAGGGACCGCCCATCTTGGGAGAGCAGTAAATCTCCTAACTATTGAAAGTTAGTGCTGTGTGATTCCAAACGTATCAAAAGCCTGCAGTGTGAACAGATCCTCATTATTTTTTGTTCCCTTGCTCTAAGATGATTCCTAAGAATAGAGGCAAATAGACGAAGAAACCTTGTCTGTGACCCCTCCGTGACTCAGCCAGCATTGCAAATTGGCTGTGGGAGTTGGGCTTTGAATCTGTTAGAACAAATTACTGAAGTTGGTGCTCTTTGCATTAGAATCTGCACTTCCAGTGAATTAATTCTGCACCCACCTTGTGTGAAAAACAAGACTTAAAGTTAGAGAGGCGGCAACACACAGCTCGAGATGGAGAGGTGGTGACACTGGGGCTCGTTTTCCTCCCTCACTTTTGCCTAGGTCCCTCCTTCTCAGTCTCCCCCACTCATTTTCTTTTCTCTTTGTCCCACTCACCCTCAAAGTGCTGGTGAATGGTTGCTGATGTGCCCATTCACGTTCTCATCTCTCCCTTCGCTCTAGACATTCTCATGTCTGGGTGAGTTTGGACCCAGAAGGATTCAGTGCGTGTCAGCAGCAGCACACCTATTTCTAATTTGTTCATTTCTGGGAAGGACTGGGAAGGACAGCTGGGGTACATGGCGACTTTCCATCTTTTAACTTTGTTTTTACAATAAGAATATATTATTTGTGAAATTCATTAAACATATATAAAAATAGGAAAGTTGCAACTAAGTTTTCTGGGAAGAGCACACTGAAATTGCTTCCCAAAGAGACTGTTCAGGAAACCAAAGGTGGGCGTGATGGAAGTTTTTCTTTTTTTATTTTCGTTGTGGTTGGTCTATTTATATGATGAATCAGGAGAGGTTTTTTCCCACACTTTTCGGGAAACATACCTGCTTAGCCTGCAGATGAGGCAGGAATTGTCTGACGCTGGCCAAGGCAGCCACGTATCTGCAGAATGAAGAGAGTGGGGACTGTCATGCCCCCCTGCTGACTGGAATTAGAGGGTCCCTCATCAAAGATGGGTAAATGCAAAGTGGTCCTCAGATCCTACCACCCACATCCCTTCCCTGCTGCCTCCAGAGCTTTGGTGGACTTAGAGCTCAGGGTAGCTTAGGGAAGCTCAGGGGTCAGGGCTATTCTTAGCTTCAGGAAAGCGGGTGCTCTATAAAGAGTGCTTCTTTAGGCTACTGACCATCAGGCATAGTCCTGCATCTTCCTGGACACCACGGTTTCTGTCCATAAATGCAGGTTTTATAGTAATTAATTGTTTGTATGTCAGTCTCCCTGTTACCCTGTAAGCTCATTCAGAGCAGGAGTTGTATTTTGTTCATCTCTGAATCTCCAGCCCCAGTACAGTGCCTGACAGTTGATGCTCAAGAAGTGACTGTTGAATGAATGATGTAAGGTCTGAAGTTCAAACAATTGATTTACAAATGAACTTTTGAGAATTGGAGTTTTCCTGTGGTTGGATAGAAGGGAAAGGCCTAGAAACATAACAGTTAAAAACTGCTACAGTTAAATTCAGATGGCTAACTGGTTCAGTGTTTTGGCTTTGGATCAAGCAGCCGATGTTAAAATCCAGGACCCTCTATTTACCAGCCCCTGACTTGACCTCCATCCTCCTCAGTTCCCTCATCCGTAAAATGCAGATACCAAAATTATCTACCTCCCAGGTCTGGCTGTTAGGATTCAGTGAGACAATTAACGGGGAGCTCTAACAGCAGGGGCACACAGACAAGTTCATTCATGGTTCATTCTTAGCAATTGTTATTATCCAGAACATTTAAGATATGAGTCATTCTAGTTGGTCAAGTTTTCTGAATACCCCTTTAAACACCGAAGTGTTTCTTACCGAACTAATTTTGAGACAGAGCTTTTAAAAATGGCTTCTCTTTCCTGAAACAATATAATGAACATCTTCATCTTTCACTCGGGAGCATTATCATAAGCAATCATTATTGTCCTGCGCCTGACACAGAAATACCGCCCCAGTGTGTAGGCATGCGTATGGTTGACAGGCTTTCCAGCTTCTCTGCGTCTTGTGCTTTTCTGTCTGACCTTCTAGAACAGTCTACTGACTACTCTCAATGGCTTGCTTTTAGTACCTTCTCTCTTCTCTAGAATTTTCTTTCCTAATATGCTGTACTCAGACAACCAAGGATATTTTAATTGTATATAAATAAGAGTGATTTGATGAGGCTCTGAATGAGCTCCCTGATGAATAAAGGGAGTGATTTTTGCAGATTCCATACTGGTTATCTCCTATATGCCATCAATATTCAACATATTTATGACAGATGAAGTCTTACCATATATGAGAGTTCTTGTTCTATTTTCTCTCCTACAGTTTTTGTTTTTAAAGATTTTATTTATTTGTTTTAGAGAGAAAGCAAGTGTTGGGAGAGGCAGAGAATCTCAAGCAGACTCCATGCTGAGTGTGGAGCCTGACACGGGGCTAGATCTCACGACCCCAAGATCATGACCTGAGCCAAAATCAGAGTCAGACGCTTAACCAACTGAGCCACCCAAGCTCCTCAATTTTCTGTTCTACAGTTTTAACTGGAACTCAGTATAATGCCCTTGGGCTGTGTTAGACTTTTTAGCACATCTCCTTAATAGAAAGAAGCAGCCTGTGCTACTGGGTTCAAGTCCTAGATGAGCTACTTGATTTCTTTAAGACTGACTCTCAGTTGTCAGTAGGGCTTAATGAGAAGGACTTTCACTTATGTTAATGTACATTGTTACTGTAAAGTGCTAAAATTGTGTTATTAGCATTGGTGGTACTCTACCATGTTTGCAGTTTTGCTTATTGTATTTCCATGGATCTGGAATGAAAGAGAACACTATATATGCCTCCTCAGAGAAATTCATCAGCAGCCTTGAAATGAAGTACCTTCCTTTAAAACATGTGATAAAACCATTGTGAAGTGGTAATGAAAACACCACCCTGTGGTGTTCAGTAGGCAAGAAGAGGAGGAGGAATCCCTTTTTCTAGTACATTTTGCCTGTAAGCTCTTTTGTACATACAGATGATGGGAAAGTGTTAAAATACATATGTGGCATGTTTATGGATTTTAATCAGGAGCTGTTGATAATTAAATAGATCTAATAATTTTTTCTAAGTTTATATTAAACTTCTCAAATTTAAATTTATTAAGCTTATTTCTGGACTAGCCTGTCCTGGTGTGCACAGTATGAAATGCTTAGAGATTATTTAGCTAATGTTCTCTTTCTCAGTTTTTTTTTTTAAGATTTTATTTATTTATTTGACAGAGAGAGATCACAAGTAGGCAGAGAGGCAGGCAGAGAGGGAGGGAGAAGCAGGCTCCCTGTTGAGCAGAGAGCCCAACGTGGGGCTCGATCCCAGGACCCCGGGATCATGACCCGAGCCAAAAGCAGAGGCTTTAACCCACTGAGCCACCTAGGCGCCCCCTCTTTCTCAGTTTTGAATTTGTTTTGCTTACGCTTTTTTTTTTCTCTCTCTCTCTCTCATACTCACTTCCTAATCTCTTTAAAGCTTTATGGGTATCCACCTGAAATGAATTCCTCTTTGCTGTCCTGTGTCCCCTCAGGCTAGCTAACCCTGTGGTTGCCTTCAGGATGGACCCACTTTTGCCATTATTGTACAGTTGACAGGCCCCATTCAGGGCCTGTTTTACTCTGTTATTTTATAGAGTGCGAGAACTTTAAAGGTGGTCAGGACTAAAATTCATGTATCGGAAAGACAAGGAGACTTAATTTAAACCACAGAGAATTTCAAAATGTACTATGAGAAGCCACTGGAGGAAGAGTGGGGAGGCCATGTACTGTGAGGGAAGCATATGGAATTCAGAATCTCAAGGTCTGCACTTACACATCTTGGTCCTGTCATTTGATAACTGTGTGAGTCACTTCAGCTCGGAGACTCAGTTTCTTGCTTGGTGAATGTGGGGATAATATCTGTTCTATCTGTATTGTATGGCTGGGTAGAGTTCAAGTGAGCTGCTCCACCATCGTTAGGAAGGCGTATGCTAGTTCCAAGAGTTCCAAGGGGCCAGCTCCTTGGAGCATCAGGCCATTTTCCTACTTTTAATTGCTTTAAGTCAAATAACTGCACTTACCCATGTTACATCATTAAATTTTAAACTTAACTTCTGATTGTCCACTGATTTGGAAGGATGGAGAGGGGCAGGGAAGCAGATGCCCTGGCACATGGCAAGACATCAGACCTAGGTTTGTTTTAACACAGTGAGTTTCGGAGTGGCTGGGCGGTTGAGCATCTGTCTTCTCGGCTCAGGTCATGATCCCAGGGCCCTGGGATCGAGCCTCACATCAGGCTCCCTGCTCACAGGGAACCTGCTTCTCCCTCTCTCTCCCTCTCCCATTCCCTCTCTCGCTGTCTCTCTCTCTCTCTCTGTCAAATAAATAAATAATATCTTAAAAGAAAAAAAGCAGTGAGTTTTATATGTATAAAAAAGGAAGCTTCTCTAGCTTCAAGGACCTTAACGCCATGCTTTTCTGCTAAGAGGTCAAAACCATTTAAATCAGAGATGGAGGGACGCCTGGGTGGCTCAGTTGGTTAAACAGCTGCCTTCGGCTCAGGTCATGATCCCAGCGTCCTGGGATCGAGTCCCACATCGGGCTCCTTGCTCGTCAGGGAACCTGCTTCTCCCTCTGCCTCTGCCTGCCATTCTGTCTGCCTGTGCTCGCTCTCTCTCCCTCTCTCTCTCTGACAAATAAAAAAAAAAAAAAATCTTTAAATCAGAGATGGAGAAAGACTCTTTAACAGAAAGATCTTCTCTTTGGTCAGACATGTGATAGAAGAAGGACAATAGGCCTGTCATTAAGAAAAAGTCTGCTGGGTAATTACCTGGTGAAGTTTTTACCCAGATGTTCTTACTCTCCCAGAAGATGTCTTTGAAAAAGATGGGTTAGGGTGGAAGACTACTCCAGCTAGCAGCGTCTAAGGGAGGACTTAGAGACACAGAATCAATGCACTCGGGATTCTCAGGACCACGGAAAGCCCAACCCAAATCTAACCTCAGCTAGTGTGAAAATGAGATGCAAAATATGGTGTGGAAGAAAGCCAGAGTGTCCAGTCCTTCCTTAACTTGTATTTAGGGTAGTGAAAAGAACAAGCCATGTCTGAGTCAGTTTTGAGTGGAAAGGGGGAGTGATATAGATCATCAGTGAAATAACTGGACACATGGTGTTGGAACAACAGCTAGTACCAGACCAATTTTTGTCTTCATCGATTAGGCATCCTCTAGTAACTAAACTGCTACCACAGCAATTTTGTTACAAGCGTGACCTGTGATCACAGTCTTTAAATTCCGCTCTACTCTACCCGTGTGACTCCACCCCAGGGCCAGCAGTGAGCTGTTAAAAAGTAGAAAGCCGTTCCTTACTGGGAGGCCACTATGGTAACAGTGTCTCCAAGTTGGAAGCCACGAAAATGGTTTGAAATATTTTACCTTCAGATACAAGACCTTAATCTCATGTTGACCTTGGACTGTAATTAGGATAACTTGCACTCGTATTCGCCATTTGCAACAGGGAGGTAGATTGGTTAGAAAACTTGTGTTTGCAGTCGGTAGATGGTGTTCATGCACTGGAACCTACATTCCTGTCTTGGATTAATGTTTGTCATGTCAGTGCTGAGTTTGCCCAGAAGATGGGCTTTTTCTTGAAGGAGCTCATGCAAGATCCCTCTGGCTTCTTCATGCCACTGTGTCAGGCAGCGCTTTTTTTTTTTTCTTAAGATTTTATTTATTTATTTGAGAGAGACAGAGACAGAAAACACAAGCCAGGGAGGAGAGGGAGAAGCAGACTCCTGGCTGAGCAGGGAGCCAGATGGAGGGCTCGATCCCAGGACCCTGAGATCATGACCTGAGCCAAAGGCAGACGCTTAACCAACTGAGGCCTCCAGGTGTCCCTTTCTTACTTAAGCTTTACCTAGCTGCAGATCCACAAACATTGCCCCTTACATTAAAAGCCTACATTTGTATTTGAGCCATTCCTACCACACTCCAGAAGCGCTTTTCGAAAACATAGCAGGGCTGGTATTCAGCTGGTCCACACCTATAAGCCCTGAAAGAGTTTTTAAGGTCAGGGTCCATTTGGAATGGTGAGTGCGTTTGCTATTTCATTTGTTAAGTATTTTGAATATGGTCCCTGTGATACGGCATTAATTTTATCAGGTAAAATATATATCCAACATACTTCAGCTTAGCAGAGCTCAGTTTTGATAAGAAGAGGGACATTTATTTAGGAAATTTTATGGAATTTGAAAAATCATTTGTATTTTTCTTGCTTTATCTAGTCTCCAGTGAAACTGAACAGTAATTTGTAGCAAACCCTATTCTTGCCCAATTCCATATACTTTGGCCTATTTCTGAATTCATCTGCAGTGGCAGTGGCCTGTCCCTCTGCACATGGGCATTGAGCTTCTGTGGCTCTCTTCTTCCGTCTGGTGGTTTTCCTTGGTGCTGAGGGATTGTCACAGTCAATGAACCAACAAAAAATTGTCCGAGATTGATGCCTGTGGGTCAACATCCAACATATGAAGGGTAAGGGTGGGTGGGTAAATGCCCCAGCTTCCTCGTCCCTCCCTAAGACAACTCTGAGGTGTGTTCTGGAGGCTGGAAAGGTCCCAGAAGGTTCCTGAGTCCACTTTTCCTCAGTGGGTGCCCAGGGGGATGGAGCCCCAGTGACCCTTGACAGTAATCCACTTGTTGACATACCCATTATCCACATTATTGGCTTTTCTCTCTTCCCTGCCTCACTTCCCCACTTTCTTCCATGTGCTTCTTGAGATCACCTCCCAGATACTCTCTGAACCCAAGACCTTATCTCAGGGTCTGTTCTCAGTAGAAGCCAATCTAAGATACAATTGTTCCCTGCCATACCAGTTCCAGGTTCCAGCTTCTGGCCACCAACACCACTACATCTGTTAAAAATGCAGATTGATCAACTTCTGCCTGAGCTCCAAACCCTAAGTGGTTTTCTCTTGCCCCAGAATAGAATCCAAGATCGCTGCTGTAGCTTAGCACCCTTGAGCGGCCTGGCTGCTTCTGCACTCCTGAGCTGCATCTGACACATACTATGTGTTTTCCAGATGCTTCCATCTCTTCATTTCTCATTCCCCACCACCCCCTTGTCTCTGCTTCCCTGCAGTGCTGCTCCTCTGTCTGAGCTGCTCTTCCCACTGTCTGGCTTATCCACTCCTTCACACCCTCAGCTTCCCAGGAACCTTCTGGAACCTTTCCAGCCTCGTCCAGCCCCTCTAACTTGTCCCTAGACTGTGCCAATCCCTCAAGAGCTTTGCATATTTGCAATGATGTGACTTATTTTCAATGATGTATTTAATGTCTGTCTTTCTCTAGATGAGGGATCTGCAAACAATTATAGCTTTATGGAACACACCCACATCCATTTGTTTTCATATTATCTATGGGTACTTTGGAGCTATAATCAAAGAATTGAATATTTACAGCTGAGACCATACGGATCACCAAAATTCTCAAATATTTGCTATCTAGATCTTTACAAAAATGTTTGCTAATCCCTCCCCTAGACTAAGAACTCTGAGGGTGCAGTCTCTTCCTCATTTTTGTGACTTGGCACCCAACACAGCCTCTGACAAAACAAACAAACAAACAAACAAACAAAAAACAAAAAACAAAAACCCAGCCATAAATAAATACTTTTTTACTATGTGACTTGAAACAAAGTTTCCGCAAATGTTACCCCTTTTGCTTCCTTATTATTTTGCCCTTCTCTTGTGAATTTTGCACATGCGTTGTGACAGTGTTGTTCACAGCAGGTAAAGTACTTCCAGGCCTTTAGATGATGATGTCATTCCATTTATAGCTCTTTATCAGACAGAAGTCAGATTCCTATCTCCATTGTAATGTTGACTAGTTTTTTAAGCAATGCTTTTACTAAAGAAGTAAAGATTTCACTACCCCCCCCCCCCCCCCCCCCCCCCCCCCCCCGGCCAGGAGTTTCAGACCAAATGGGAGGTGATGTGTACTATATAGAGTGTTTTCCAGAGGACTACTTGGTTAAAAAGAATCCCACTCCTGTCGTTTTTGGGGGGGAAACACTCCCTAGCTAGATTTAATTTTAGAATATCAGTGTATAATCAAGTAAAGAAAGATAATAGCTTTTATTTGAATGATACAGGGTGTGAAAATGTACATGCTTCATGCTGCTCTTACAGTTTTTCACATACAAATTTTATCATCTCACTCTTTTACTAAAAAAAAAGAAAAGAAGAAGAAAAAGAATTAATGTTTCCCTGAGCATCTCTGTGATGCCCAGAGGAATTTCTTGAATCTGGTTTATAGACTTGCCTTATAATACTATCTCCTGTTATGCTCTAGCATAGGGGATGTAAAACTAAGGCCTGTGGGCCGAGTTGACACTGCTGCCTGTTTTTGTAAATAAAGTTTTATTGGAACACAGCCACACTCATTTATTCAAGTATTTTCCATGTATTCCAAGTATTTTCAGGTATAATGGCAGAGGTGAGTGGCTGTGACAGACTGTGTGGCTTGCAAAGCCTCATGTATTTACTCTCTGTCCCTTCACAGAAGAGAATTTGATGATCCTGCTCTAGGAAACTTCTTCTATTAACCATAACCATCTGCTCTCACCATTTCCTCTGCTTGTCAAACTTTTTCATGTCTCTGAGCCTTTGCACATACCATGCCCTCTGCCTGGAAAAGCATTCTTCCCTTTCCTGCTTAGAAAACTCATGCAAGGAATGTCTGGGTGACTCAGCTGGTTAATCGCCTGCCTTTGGCTCAAGTCATGATCCCAGGGTCCTAGAATTGAGTCCCACATTGTGCTCCTTGCTCAGCGGGAGACCTGCTTCTCCTTCTGCCTGCTGCTCCCCCTGCTTGAGCGCTCGCTCTCTCTCTCTCTCTCTGTCTGTCTCTCTGGCAAGTTAGTACATAAAATCTTTTTTAAAAAATTAAAAAAGAAAAAGAAAGAAAGAAAATAAAACTCATGCAAGCTATCGATGCCCTGCATGGTTTTCACCTCCTTTGTAAAAGTTCTGAATTTCCCCAAATGCATTTTTTTTTTCTTTTCTGGGTTCCCATAGCACTTTGTACAGATGTATAAAGCACTTATCATTGTTATTTGTATCATAATTCCTAGTTTTTTTCTTTATCTCCTACTAGAGTATAAGCTATAAGGGCTAAGAGTGTATATCTTTATTCAGTGTATCCCCCAGGTGCTTAGCACCAAGTAAATACCAAGAAGTGGCTGATTAATGTCAGAAGGTTGCATGTTATTAGCCAGTGCCCAGGAAAGATATGATGTTAAAACAGAGACACATAGAGCAGTTGGAGGAATTATAGAATTTTAAAAAATATTTTTTTTATTTATTTGAGAGAATGAGCATGAATGGGGGCAAGAGGGCAAAGGGAGAGGGAGAAGCAGGCTCACTGCTGACCAGGGAGCCCAGCTCTGGGCTCGATCCCAGGATCCTGAAATCATGACCTGAGCTGAAGGCACTTAACTAACTGAGCCATGCAGGCTTCCCTAGAATTTTTAACTGTAAAGTATTTGAGAATTGTCCTGCCCATACAGACGGGGGAAAAAAGGTGGGGGTGTGGGGAGACTTGCCCAAGCCAACTCAGTGGCACCACCTCACAGAGAACCTGGGTAGGGGGCTCAGCTAGACATAGTGTATTAATTGGAGAGTGAACTGCTTAGTAAAATTATTAATACTTAATTCCATGGTCAAGGAAGCAGAGAATTTGTCGGTAGGCAGGAAGCAGATCAGAGAATTTTATAGCTCCATCTTTCATTTGCAGACAAATAAGTTGATTTTTTTACCTCCCTTAGTTTTTATTTTTGGTAAGTCAGGTAGGATGGTTCTCATTCCTTGATATTGTTTCTACCTTTATCTCTAAGTGTCGAACTCAGTTTTTAAACTTGTTTTGAATCCATCATGGGCTTTGCAATAGCGGTTTTGATGACCTGGCTTGCCACGACCAACTTAATAGTTTTCTTCTCTTCTATGAAAGATCGAATTCAAAATGGAAAGCAGCTTTTTTCAAGAGTTTCCCATATTTATCTGAGGGTTGGTGATTTCATGTTGCTAGAGCCCGTTACCTGCTGGATGCTTCACATCCTCCAACTGCCTAATGGGGAGAATTTGATCTGGCGAAGAGCCCAGTCGTCCATCTTCCTGGGGCTGGTAACCACTTATGGGGTGATAAGGATGAACTTTAATCGACTTCCTAGACACCCCTTCATTAAGAGAAAGAAGAGGAAAAGACAAAAGGAAAGAGTGAGTACTGACAAGCAATTTCGGAGATTGATAGTCAGTTTGGACCTAATTTTAAATACCAGTAAAATCCTATTTGTCATGTCAAACATCTATTTGAATGAGAACTCACAAACTAAAATCTCTTTTCTAATATTTATAAAGTTATGTTTTAAGAGTTGTGACACTCATTTTTTTCCCTTAGTACTTAGTGGAAGAGGTCACATGACATTGTCTGCTTTCAAGTTAATGGGCTTTTAATATCTTTTGGGCATGTTTTATAATGAAAGAAAACCATTTTTGCTGGATTTCCATTGTTAAAGCTTTGTCAATAATACTTATGCATGGTAATAATGTCAGTAGAGAGGTCTTGTTTGCTTGCAAACAGATTTCAATTGTTGAGAGACAAAATTATGTCCTGTTGCTATAAACATGGGCAGTATTTGGTCTCTGTTCATCAAGCTACTTTGTAATTAGGATTGCATCCAAATAACAAGTGCCTCTTCTCCCATGGAGGTCATTTCAACTTGCATTTTTCACTGACGGAACAAGGTTTCATAAGAGGACATGTCTATGCACAAGGATGAGCTTAAATCAAAAGTATGCATCTATATATACATTCAGACTTAACCAGTGCATCTCTGATTGTGTCTGGCTTATTAGTTTTTATTGTCAGTGAGCAAGAATGTTTTTAAAATATGGATAGACATTTTATAAAATTCAGTTCAAAGCCAATATTTAAACTTCTAGATAGTAAATGAATTCTCTCAGCAGCTTTTTCAAGGAAAACTTACTATAGTTTGCAAAACTGTTTAAGGTTTTTCTGTGTATCTGGAGTTCTATCCACCAGTTTTTTCTGGAGAATGCCCCAGGGTACGCTGGGTATTTCTCTGTAGTCCTAAAAGAAAGAAGAATATATGCTCTATTACTTTACAGCTGTCAAACTAAAAAGCCACCAGGGCCAACTCCCAAGATCGAAAGCAAGACTTGAACAACCATCCTAATGGTAAACAGTGAACAGAGAACATGTAAGGCAGGAACTGAAAATAATTTAGAGGGTTTTTATTTTGGCAGCTGGGGTTTTGACGCCAAATCCCTGATTTTGTCCTAGGAAAGCTGGTGGTGACATTTGCAGTGGCTCTATTTAAGGAGAGGAAGTTTGATGACTGATAAGAACCAAGGCTCAGAGTCAGGGATTGGATGACTGGCAACAGCCATTTCCACAGCTGTCCTTGGGGACCACTTGGGAAACCTTTTGTTGCTTCTTCTGCCCTGTTTTAGAAAAGCGGATTTCTAATCAGGCTGTCCTACAGGAGACCCTCAAAACATTTTTTTCACAATGAAGTTAGGCTCTATATAAATGAGTCTTACTTTGAAGTGTGACCAGTCGTTATTTTTTGAGGTATTATTCTCCCACTTCTGTAAAGAAGGAAAGTGGTGAAGGGGGTTTAGAATAGCATGCACTTAGGACTTCATCCATAAGCCTTCCTATTCTCAGGGCTACCCTACCAGGGTACCGATTCCCTCCTCCATCTCCCTGACCCCAAATATCAGCTCACTGGATGCATGTGACAAGGCACATGGAAATCTGACTTTCTGAGAGTCTTTAAACCAAAAGAGACCACTTACCGTGAGTCTGTGAGAAGCAGTGAGTGAGTGCTCTGAGAATATCCCCCACAAATCCTTCCTTGTTATGCTTTATCCTGCAAGGAAATGATCTTGTCTCATATTTCCTATCCCTTTACTCAGGACCAGATACATAATTTGTCCAGCACGAAATGAAAGCATGAGGCCTTTGTTAAAAATTATTAAGAATTCTGATCCAATAGCAGCAAGCATTAAACTAAGCACAGCGCCCTTCTGAACGTGGGGCTTGGCGTGGCTGCCTGGGGCGCCCATCCCTGAAGCCAGCCTGGATTTTATCTTTTCTTATCTTTCTTATTTAAGACCTTACCTGAACTTCAACAATACGCCCTATGACATCTGACTGGTACTACATTTCAGGCATGTGTCCCTTGGTGTTTTCTGATCTCTCTCAATCTCTTGATGCATATTTTGTGTCCCTTTCCTCCTATTCCTTCTCCTCTTTTTTCTCCCCACTTATTAATTTTTTTAAAAAGATTTTATTTATTTATTTGACAGAGAGAAATCACAAGTAAGCAGAGAGGCAGGCAGAGAGAGAGGAGGAAGCAGGCTCCCTGCTGAGCAGAAAGCCCAATGTGGGGCTCGAACCCAGGACCTGGGATCATGACCTGAGCCGAAGGCAGCGGCTTAACCCACTGAGCCACCCAGGCGCCCCCCCCACTTATTAATTTTTAAAGTACACTTTACTTCTTAGAGCAGTTTTAGCTTCACAGTCAAACCGAAGGGGAAGTTCAGAGCTCTCTCAAATCCTGCCCTCGCCCACGCACAGCCTCTCCATTATCAGCATCCCCCAGCAGGGGGGTAACATCTGTTACCACGTATGGATCCTCACTGCACCCAATCAGCACCCAGAGTCCCTAGTTTTTTTGTTGTTTTTTTTTTTTTAAAAAGATGTTATTTATTTGTCAGAGAGAGAGAGGAGAGAGAGCGAGCACAGGCAGACAGAATGGCAGGCAGAGGCAGAGGGAGAAGCAAGTTCCCTGACGAGCAAGGAGCCCGATGTGGGACTCGATCCCAGGACGCTGGGACCACGACCTGAGCTGAAGGCAGCTGCTTAACCAACTGAGCCACCCAGGCGTCCCCAGAGTCCCTAGTTTATATCAGAGTTCACTCTTGTGGTCGTACATCCCATGAATCTGGACAAACGTAGTCATCGTTATGGTATCATACAGAATATTTCCACTGCCCTAAACATCCTCTGTGCTCCTTCGTAAAAGACATTTCTTTAGAAGTCAGCTTTGATTTCTTGATTTTATGTCCCATTTCCTCATCTCACTGCCATGACATCTGTGTATCTCAAAATTCCAGGCCAGTATGAAGCTAAAAGGCTCATGTTGGAAAAGTGAGACTGATTGCAAGAAACAAAGGGCCAAATTTATTGACAGTTGTTCTGCGTGGTGGGAGCAGAGCAGATGGGGCGCATCAATGGAGGATGCACGTGCACGGGGTGGGAGCGGCGGCAAGGGGTGCCTGACGTCATCCTTTACCCTATAAGCAGACTGTAGTACAGAGGCTCAGGTAAAAAATAGCAAAAACTCTGCAGTTGGTCTGTCCTTTTTCCCACTGGCATAGAAAATTCTGGTAACAATGAATGCAAGAAGCTTTGTCCAATCTACTTGGAGAAAGCTAAGTTGTGTAACTTTGCTGTCATTTGTAGCAGGTTCCCCCAACATGGAAAGTGAATAGGAATTCCTCCCAGGCAATTATCAGAGCCTGAGAGAGGAGAGGGGAAGCTTTCTTTTAAAATGTTTGAACTTATTCGGATCAGCAGGGCCCTCCTTCTTTCCTCTTTGCTTATTTTTTTATGAAATGACCACCAAGACCAATTTACATGGTAAAAAGAAATCACAGCGACTGAGAAAGAATATATGCAATTGTCCTCCCTTTGTTTGCCCTGTGAATGGTGGGGGACGGAAAGGAAGGTAGAGAGTGGGAATCAGGGCTGATTGGGAGGCTGAGGGATGTTACTGGGTATAAGCTGGCAAAGTCACCTGGTCCCCTGGGTCCTCAAGGTCTAGCAGGGACATCTACATCATCCCATGAAGCACTTTCTTTTTATGGATTAATGGATTGTGTTTTAGAATCAAATTATTTATTTGGCTGCATAATCCTGGAAAAGATGATGTCAGACCTTACTTAGTTACTTTCGTTAAATGTGTTCGTGGCCTACCTTCAGCCGCAGCTGGGATGGACAGCTCCTACGCACATCAGTGCTCCCCCTAAACTATTCCCAGCCTCCATACCCCAGGACTTCTTTATAAAACACAAAAGCTTGCACAACCTAAGCTCAGGATAGTTGGGAAGTTTGCGGGGAGTTAGTGAACTGGAGGTACCCCTCAAATAATGGGGGTGAGAGTCTGGAGATAAATCTCCAGACTCCCGTGCTTTGGAGACCGAACTCAGATGCACTCTCCAACGGTCCCCAGTAAGAAAAAACCAGCTCAATAACGCAGTCATTACTGTCTTCCCCTCCCTCCTTGGCTCATTTTTCCTGTCCTTCACTCCTGCTTCCTGGTTCACCTCCCAAAGAAGCTGCATCCAAGTCCCAGTTTCAAGCTCTTCTTGCAGGGTAATGCAAATTAAGTGCCAGGCTAGCTTGCATTTCTGCCAGCCTTCTGTGTGTCTTGGTTTAACTGTGGCATTCTTTCATGTACAGGTCTTCAGACTTTGAGCTGATAACTAAAAGTGAAAATCAGAAAATTAAAAATATTTTTATGTTGAAAAATTTCCCAGATGTTGATACCATCTCATTATGTATATTCACCTATGCAGTAAACGTGATCAGGGTGCCACTCTTTGTCAGGCACCAGGATACAGGCTGGTGCTAGAAAGAGAAGTAAGGAGTGCTTCCTGCCTGATGGGAGCATAGGGTCTACCAGAGAGAGATGACGCTAGAAACCTGCACAGAGTATAATGAGAGCACGATGGCGGTGGTCACTTATGCATCTGTGGTTAGGGGTTGTGAAGGGTGAGTGGTGAGAGCCAGTGGTGCAGAGCGGGGAAGGGCAAGACAGGGCAGGGGGAAGCCTAGTAAAGACATACTTGCCTGGAGGTGCGAGCAGGTCAGTCCTGGGGGACCACGGCAGGGGTTGGGACACAGTTTGAGGTTCACTTAGAACCAAGAGATGAAATCGACCACTTGATATCCTGTGTGAAAGACAGTGGAAGTTGACAAGGGGCTCAGGAACATTCCAGAAACATCATGAAACAATAGCATTTTGCACAGCAACTCCGCGGATGACTGCCCTAACCATGGGAGTGGAGCACAAGGCTTCTCACTCAGGATTCTAAGCTCTTTTCTTTTTTTTTCTTTTTTTAACCCTTTTTAATGTTATGACAACTGTATTTCTGTTTTTCTAAAATGAGTTTCTTGATTGAGTTAGGACCTCAAGGGCATAGGGTATTAGCCGCTGTCCTGTTCAATAGGATGCATTTGTTCAGGGCAGAGCTTAACTTTCTTTGTCTTCCTCAGAAGAGAGGGCTCGAGGATTGCCTGAAAGGCTTGAAGAAATGTGAAGCAAAAGCACCTTTACTGAAACTTGGGTCCTTTCGGACACAGTTGCCAAATCCCATCAGCATGCTTTTCACTTCCAAATGCACCCCCAGTTTCAGCCCCACTCGTTGGAACATTGACATTTATAGTGCTATGGTCTTAAGTTTTAGGTCCAAGCCCACAGGAGATTCTGCCCCAGTCCTTGGTAAAGCTGCTATTTGAAAGTCCCTGCTTTACTTCATTGTTCCAAAGACCTCTTTTACACTCTTGAGTTTAAAGACATGAAGAATCAGAGAAAACATCTCTGTGCGCCGGAAGGACATGTCGTGGGCAGGACCTGTCACAGTTGTCAGTTCTCCGTAATTTCCAGGATAATCCCTAGCTTCATAAACCACTGTGCCATGCACCTTTTTTTCCCACTTCTTCCTTTGCTTCACGGACCCTTCTCACTACCTGTTTGAAGTGGAGTCATCTGTGGAGAATGTTAGAGTCTGAAGGGTACCTGTACAGATCTGTATCAAGGCCTTTTTGAGTTCATTTACAACTTCATCGTGGATGCTTTCATGTAAAAACAGTCGCTTTACAGTAGTACATGTCTGCCCAGGGATTCCAGATTCTTTGCATTTTGCAATTTTGCTTTCTTAAAACGACTTCCAAATTTTAAATCCCTTTTACTACAAGGCTTACAGTAGATAATCAGAGATAAGCTTTATAAAAATTCCAATTCTGGTTCTTACACTTTTCCTTCTTTCTCTTTTTATTCCAGGGGAAAGTGTTTAGTGGGAGTAGAAAAATTATTTGGTAAAAAATGGGAAAAAAAAAACCTGAAGGTTTATTTTGGAAGAACATATAAGTGACTCTGTCCGGAGAAAAGGGGAAAAAAAAATGATAGACTCATTTCAATCTGAATAGGGATTTAGTCTGCTATGAGCTATTAGACTGACTGCAAGAATGAAGATTTAATGAGAAGAGAAAACTCATCTGTGACTTTGTGATAAGCAGGTGCTGAAATCTGTCATTGCTTTGAGGGGGCATTTCAGAGAAATCCAAAATAATGGTATCAATGTCTTGCCATCTGTTTTCTTATTCCAGTTTGTACCAACCTTTTAAAAAACACTCATTCTTACACAGGCATCTGCACACACTATTTTGGCCTTTGAAGTGGGCAATGAACATTGCATAACAATTATCATAAAATTGGACTTGAACTCTCTTGAACTTTCTGCGTGTTCATTGGCTGATTAGTGCTTTGTACATTGAGTTGTCTTCAAAGAATACCAAACAGAAGAACTGTGTTTTGAATTTTCTCTAGAGAGCTCCCTATAGCTTCTGGTATGTGAGGGAAGGTGGGAGAGAGGGGTGATTCGTTGTTACTTTCTGGGTCTGTTTTAAACGCTCTGTGGTAACATCCCTTCAGCCCAGTGGCTTTCATGTTTTCTGTTCTTTGTTTTTTAATCTTTTGGAGACAACAGCTGGATTCTGCTTTTAGTACTTACTCTCGATTCCTGTCCTGTTGTGAGCCATTCTGGTGGGGTTTGTTTGGTTGGTTGGGGGAGGGGGGCTTAGCATGTGGCATGATGCTACTTTTCCATAGTATTTAATTAAAAGTTTGGTTTTTTGGAACTTGTTATTGGCAGACTGCTAGAAAATGGAGCCAGTGGATATTTGCAAGGAGTCTGAGATCCCATTTTACCCTTGTAGCCTCCCCCATCCAAGGGTCGAGTGCTTTCTACCAACTGCTTTTGGTAAAAGTCCACAGTACATGCTTCACTTGAGATAAACCACATGTGTTGATTTGTAACTTACATGAACAGGCCAAAAGAAGACGTATTTCCTGAAGTTTTGTTCACAGTTTTCTGTGATTTTAGTTATTACTAAAATGGTTTAATTTTAAGTACAGCAGATCTACTTCTAACTTGGTTCTCTGAGACTGCCAATTTTGGATTTTATGCTGACATAATTTGTCCCTAAAATATATATGCTTGGGTCACCAAGGGCATTCAGAGATGATTATCTCACTTTTGTATATGGGAAGGAAGTGTTTGGGGAGAGGAGGAATATAAATAACACTTCCCCCCAAAAAGGAAAAAAGTCAATAAGAATTTGCCCCAAAGTCATTCAGAATGATCGTCTTGTCCAGATTATGAATTTATAGGATAAGCTATATATTTATGACAATTTAAAAAAATTAATCCACTTTTGATCAGAGTTCTCACCTTTCCCATTACCATGATATCCTCTTCTATCACAGGTTTATTTTGGAAAATTATAGTGAAAATGGAGCCTTTTCTGGGAAATAAGCCAGCAATAAGAAAGAGATGCCATTAAGACATTTTCTGAGAAATCAAATTTTAAACTTTATTTTTTAATCCTCCATTTTATGCCAGATTATGTGAACTGCTGAACTTCATACAGAACTTAACATACAATAAGAAAACAGAATCTACAGAAACTATCAAGATTTATTAACCTTCTTTTGAGGTCTTTGATTCATAATGTCCTTGTCAAAATAGGACCGAATGAAATTACCCAGCGAATGAAGCATTTTAGGATTTGTGAGAAAAGTTATCTTAATCAGTTTTAGTGGTTTTTTTTGATATAACATATTTTCAGGGTTGATCATTATGGCACACTGAATTATAATCTACAAATTAGAATATAATTGTGCAATTTGTGTTTAATTCTCTTGCTCACATTTTATATTAGGCTTATTTCTTTGCAGACTTACAGTATTGTGAGTTTTTCATAAACAGCTATTTAAAGCCATTCACATAATCAAAATAATATTTATAGATACTCAGAAAATGATTAATCTCAGGATTGTGGCAAAGCAGAAAACCTTACTATGTAGGTTTGCCACCTCCCCCAACAACAACAACAACAACAACAACAAAAATTCGAGTTCTGGTCAAGTTCCCTGAATGAGTGTAGTGAAAATTAGTTTCTTTTGGAAAGATCATACAATTGAAAGACTAATTTATATTAGGAGGGCACACTGGGCTTGGCAGAGGGCATTGTGAGAAAGCAAAGTGTAATTTTCCTCCAAACAAAGACAAGCTTGTTGGAGAGCATGCTTTATTGCCTGGAAATTCTATATATATGCAAAGTTGCTCATCAATTCACTGTTGGGTTTTATGTGCTTGGTTTCTCCTTTTGTTTGGAAAAATCAAATGCTGAAGAAAGTAGGCGTAGCTCTGCATGCTATAGGCACAGAGAAACCCACACAGGCCAATTCTCCCTGTGTGTGGTGTTCCTGTGTGGGGAGCTGCCTGTGGGAGGGACGGCCAGACTCGGCTTCCTGCAGGTAAAATCAGGGTGTGTGCTTCAGCAGAGCCCACCAAGAATTTCCAGAAAATGACTTACCGGCATCTTTTTCTGATCCCTCCCTCTGGCAGCCAGGTGGATAAATTTGGCGGGTTTAGGTTCACACCCTGAAGTCCACGGAGTGTTCTCTCTTTCTTTTTTAAGCCGCTTTACGGAGGCATCATTCACATACCATACAATTTGCCCACTTGCAGTGTACAATTCATTAGCTTTTAGTCGGTTGTGTCACCATCACCACAATCAATTGTAGAACATTTTTATCACCCCGAAAAGATAAACCACACCCCGGTTAGTGGTCCCTTGAGAACCAAATTGGGATAAATGAATTCAGTGAAACAAGGGTGAACATTCATTTCAATGGGAGGCTTTCAAATGAGAATTATCTTTAGAATCGCCTTCTTCATTCGCTCTTTTAGCCTCCTGGTGTAGCAGCTACACCCAATACTTATAAATAGCTCGTGGACTGAACTGTACAGCGTGCAAAGTGCTGTCTGTGAAACTGCAGGTAAGAGGCCTGACTGGTAGCATGATAGGTTGGGGGCGAGAGATCCCCCAATCTCCCTCCGCTCAGGCCACTGGCCTCAGGGAGAGGAACTCTGTTATTTAGCAACATTGTAGGGCCAGGCCCATGGGCTGAAAACCTGGGCATCTGAGCGACCTGAAAACAGTGTGTAGAGTCTAGTCTGGGGAAGTAGATCCAAGCTGAGAAGAGGGATGTGGGTACCAGGAAGATTCCCTTACAGGAATTATGGGTATGGTTGTCAAACATCAAGATGGAAGATGCAGGAGACAAAGATCTGAAAGGTGGAGATCATGGTCAACATCCAGATGGGGATGAGGTCCAGGTCTGAGGAAGGAGGAGCTGGAGTGGACACAGGAGAGCCAGGAAGAAGTGCCATGTGGCTGCCAAATCCTGTCCCCTGTGAATGAACCCCACGGGCCAACACTGCATGCACCTTACACTTGGTATCCCCCAGACCACCACCTCTTTGCTCTGTTGATGTAGCCCTAGTTCTTCCTTTCTTCTCTCCAATCTCTCCACCATCCCCTTCCCTTCATCAGGGCTGCCTCACTCTGTGGGCCCATTTGGACAGGCTCTGGTCAACATAATCTCTTAGACTCAAGTCCTTCCCTTTAGCCAGCTCCTTACACCCATAGATGAGACCAAGAGGCACTTGGCCAGGCATTTCAGCTCACTGGGATGCAGAGAGGCTGGAACAGCCCACTTCCCCCTGAAGGAGAGAGCAGAGGATGAACCAGAATGTCATACTTGGAAGGATTGCAGGGTGGGTGGAGGTGGGGTCCAAATTTAGAGTCCCTTACCTGGCCGCCTTCCTCCTGGGCTGTCCACCTGTCTGTCCTAAAAGGTGTCATTTTCCGCTTGACACTTTCACTGAAGGAAGGAAAAATCCCTTTTGTCTGGATTAGCTGTGTACCGTGCAGGAAAGTGGTTGGCAGTATTTCCTTTCCCAGTGAGGCTGCTAAGGAATTTTTAGTAAGGCACTCCTCTGTTCTCTAAAGTTTTCTCTTCTCAAGATTGTTCTCTCTGAGGCAATATGGTATGATTTTTCCCTAAAGTTTAAATATATATCACTGTATTCAATAGATGTTACTTATAAGGTACAGATATATTGATTTGGGGGGAATGTAATGTTATTTTTATTTATTTTTTTTAAAGATTTTATTTATTTATTTGACAGAGAGAGATCACAAGTAGATGGAGAGGCAGGCAGAGAGAGAGAGAGGGGGAAGCAGGATCTCCGCCGAGCAGAGAACCCGATGCGGGACTCGATCCCAGGACCCTGAGATCATGACCTGAGCTGAAGGCAGTGGCTCAACCCACTGAGCCACCCAGGCGCCCAATGTAATGTTATTTTTAAAACGTCAGGAATTTCATTAAAATCTACAACAAAAATCAAGAATATCTGTACATTACAAATATTGGAAAGCACACATTCATGCTTTGTGCTTTGGGTCTCCAGAAGCATTGCACGCTTGTATCATCTTGTTTAGATGTTTGTGTTGACTGGTAGAAATGTGTTTCTCTCCTTCTAACACTATAGAGATCATTTATAGGAAAGTCTGGTGTAGGCATATTCTGAATGGAGAACTGACATCTGAAGTTGAGGTTCTAGATTGCAGCAGAAATCTGTTTTTTTGTGTGATCAAAGGTTAATCTGTGTGGGACGGTTAGACTCTTCAGCTCTGTTAACATTAGAGATGGGACATCTGGTGTCCTTGGGCGTCATGGAAGCTGAATGCACTCCCTAGAAAATCTAGTTACAAAAGCTGTAAGGGCAGTGGCCAACAACCATCATGACTGCTGAAAGAGCCTAGAAAATTCCAACTTGATAGAGGATGGTATTGAGGCCAAGGGGATCCTCTGACCTGGTGAGTAGGGCCTGGGGAAAAGGCTTGCCAACAGTGAAAGAACAAAAAAATTGAACTAGGTGAGTGCATCGCAGCTTTGGGTCATCTGTAAGGTGTGGGCGGTATTTCAGGCTAGAACTAGCAGTGTAAGGGACAAGAAATAGCCCTTATGGAAGAGAGGCAGACAAGGGCAAGGCAGGCTGGGGACTGCACCGAGGGCCAGCGGGCGGGGGGGAATATATCTATATCTATATCTATATCTATATCTATATCTATATCTATATCTATAGATATATTCCTCAAGGAATAAAGGCAGGAGGAAGTCCAGGTTTGGGGGTCATGTGAGGCAGAACTCAGAGAAAGCTGTGGCTTTGCAGCCCTGAGGTGTCATCTTTCCACCCTCTGCATCCCCTGCCCACATGCCAGATACATGGACACCTGGCACCCAGGGGCAGCTCTGGACCTTCCCAGCCAGTGGGGCAGAGCGTCCCCTCTAATGAGGACTTGCTGGAGGGGCAGAGGCAGTGGACCTACAAAATGCAAGCAGAGCCCGGGACTGAGCCGAGCTGGGGAAGGCAGACGGTGACAGAATGAATGCATTAAGAGTAATCCTTTCAAGTTTCAACTCCCAAATTCTTTTCATTTTTTGGTGACTTACAATTTTGTCATAATTTAAAGTATACCCAGGGAAGTTGGAAGAGAAGTACAAAGAACTCTCTTAGACTACTCTGCTTCTGCCCTTTATGTCTTGCCGCACTTGCTTTAGCATGCTCTTTCTTCCTCTCCCTCGCTCTCTATTTTTTTTTCTGAATCATTTGTAAGTTAAGACATCGTATTCCTTTACCCCCTAAATACTAAATATTTCAGGGCATGTTTCTTTAGAGCAAGGACATTTTCTTATATAACCACAACACAATTGTCAAAAGCTGTAAATCTGGAATCCTTTTAACACTAATAATATTCAAACACCACCTATAATGTTCCACAATTTCTGTTCTATTCTTCTTAAACTGACAGATTGAAATTTAATTAAATTTCTTTTTTCTTCTGACAGTGTTAAAGGAGAGCACACACACAATATTTTTTCTTCAGCGGTATTACACGGGAAGACTTTGCCAAGGTTACAAATGGACAGTTGGCAGTCAGTGGAGTTACAACATAATGACACCAATTAGATAAAGCCATCAGAGAGATCAAAGAAATTTTCTGAGTGATACGCTTGCATATTTGTTTGCCTTGGAATTAAATTTTTACAGTGCTATCTCCTTTTCATGATTATAACTGAAATCACCACTTGATAAGACCTGTGTATATGATCTTTATCTTCTTGCTTTATGTAAGGGAAGATATTTTGATGATGCAAATTCAATAAATTTTCCAGATTTCCCCCAATTGGGTTAAATGGGGAAATGGCCCCAAAATGAGGTATCTAACCAAAAAGCAATGGGGAAATATGTTCTGATTGCAAAAGCCATCCACAATATATTATTAGAGGTGAGGGGGCGGGGCAGGAGGATAAAACATCGTGTACCAAATAATCTCATTTGTTTAAAGCCAATAGATGGATAGATAGATTGATAGATAATGGTGTGTGCCTGGAAACATTCTGGATGTTACAGAAGAAATGAATATCAGTGGTAATAAACTTGACAGTGGATAGGTCAGTGTAGGTGAAGGGTAACAAGGGGACAGAATTACTTTTTTCCATTTACACACCTTGTAGTATAATTTTTTATCACATGCTTTTACTTATTTTATAGAAATAAAAATTGATTTTTATAGATTTGTATAAAGGGGAGGAGGGTGGGATATAAAGAGAGACAGGGAGAGAGAGAGAGAAGAGAACAGTAGTTGGAATAAAACCAAATGGCAAACTTATTTAAAAAAACTATATTCCCTAGAGGTAACAACATTTGGCAGAATTATGAAAAAAAATAAGCTGGATATGTAAAATGTATCGTTTTCTACCTTCTGTTATTTACATACAGCTGTCAGTTTTTTCAGCAAGATTCACGCATGGGTCTCTTTAAACTGAATTTTCACTAGTGTGTTTTGATGCTAATTCTGGTGGAGCCGACTGACCGCTCTGTTCCTCTGTACTTCCTTTTAAATTACAAAATTGATTAGTATCATAGATCTTGATGAGTTAAATTTAGGTTTTGTTTTTATCAACATCAACTGACCTTCATGCTCCCACTGCCACTTCCCTGAAAGCAAGAGGCTTATTCATAAAGAACAGACGGACATCACAGAGACACTTGACTGTACATCATACGATTTCAAGTGGCTTCTTTCATCTCATCTTCAAGTCATTAGACTTGCTTTTGTAGATCTTCATCTCCGTGTGTTAGATGTGCTTTTCTTTCAAGCCTTAGTTTTCTTAAATGGAAATGACCCCTTAGCAGAATCGGTGTGAGGAAAAAAAATCATGATGTAGAGGAAATGGGAACCAATGCTCATCGTGTACCCAGGCTGCGAGAAGGTCTACGCGGTTGGCTCGTGCAGTCCTTCCGTCAACTGTGTGGGGTATGTGGTAATAGTTCTGGTTTATTATTGAGGAACCTGAACCTCGGAGTGGTTAACAAATTCCCTCAGTTATTCATCCACTCAACAAATATTCACTGAAGTCCTGCTCTGTTGTAGGCTCTGTGCTCAGTTCAGAGCATGCAGGAAGAGAGAACATAGCTGTGGTCCCTGCCCTCTATGAGCCTGTAGCAGAACTGAGAAGAAAGGCACAGAGCCAGCACAGGCACATGTGGGACGTAACCACGCATTACCTGGACACACCAATGGCAAAGACATGATGCCAGGAGAGGGAGTAACAGGAGACTCACATGAGCTGGGGCCTTGGCGAGTACCGTTCTAAAGAGGCCATATGTAAACACAGGCGAGCAGATGTTGGCAAGGCCAGTGGTGGGAAGGGCTTTCCAGATTGTAGGAAGATGCAGGAGGCCCCAAGGGGAAAGCTCAATGTGCTGGAGCATCTGAAAGGGGCCAGTATGGTTGGGAAACTGAGGTGTGGGAACTGAGGCTGGAGGGGCAGGCAGGAGCCATGTTGGGTGATGCCTGGCAGGCCTCGTTAGCACCAGTTGAGGTTTGCAGAACTGAGAGGAGATACCACACTTGCCTGGATCTTAAAGCTTGTGTCCCCCCAACTCTCTCAGGCTTGCCCCCTCTCATATACCCTCAGATGCATGGCACTGTACTGTTCTCTTCTACAGTGTTTTCCAGAGTGGCTAAAACACTGCCCCCACCACTGACTTCCTAGTGTTCCTGCTAGGAGACATGGGTCCTAATCTGTTTGCCTGGGTGAGACCCCTGCAAACACACTCTGTAGGGGAAACAGAATTCAGATTATCTGAAGTGGAGAGATGATAGAAACGAGGAGCCATTCAAAGGATTCAAGGCGTATGATATTGCACGCTGATCGGAAGCTTCCAAAACCGCAGCTCTATTGCCGTGATTCCAAGATATGTGCAGTAGGGATATACTGGACTGGATTGACAAGGATGCTCCAAGGTTGTGTATGGTAGCTGGGAGCAGAAATCACAGCAATGATGATAATGAAGGGGGATGAAGAAAGTAAGTGCAAAATGTGTGTGTGTGTGGGTGGAAAAGATGCAGGAGTTGGCAATCAATCAATATAGATAGTCTCCAGGGGTCAAGAATAGTTGAAGTGAGAAGTAGCCTACTCCAGGCTCTTGAGCCCCAACAGTGTGCAAAACAGACAAAAGTCGCTGTCCTTGTGTAGTTTCTAGCAACCAACATGCATGCATATGGCAAAAGCTGGGATACTGTATGCCCCCAGGGGTCAGAGGGTAGGTAGGATTGAAGTTAAGGAGATAGGATAGGTGAGTTATATATGGATGCTTCTAGAAAAACTTGCTCAGAAAATAACCAGACAAATGCATAGTGCCTATGCTCCCGTGGTTTCAGGTTTGAGAGATGAAGCCAGAAACTAAGGAAATGTCTCTAAAGTGGGACGTTCCAATATCTACTTGGGCGGGAAGGTCTTCCTGCTCCCCTTTCTTAGTCCCTCTGGGCTGCTATTATGAAACCTGCATGGCTTCTAAGCAACAGAAATTTATTTCTCACAGTTCTAGAGGCTGGAAGTTTGAGGTCTAGATGCCCCTGGCACTTTTGTGTCCTCACTCAGCGGGGGTGAGGGGGGTGGGAAGGGACCTCTGTGTGACCTCTTATAAGACCCCATTTCTGAGGGCTCCACCCTCATGACTTAAGAACTCCCCCCAAAGTACTCACCATCACATTAGGTGTTAGGATTTCAACTTACAGATTTGAGGGGATACATCCAGACCATAGCACCCCTAGAATCACAACTTACTGTCTCCCTCCTGCTCTGCTACTACTCTTTGTGCAGTTTATGGTGGAGCCAGAAAGCAAAAGCAAAATGGTGGTGCTTTGCTCTAATGGAACGATAGTCTTGGGCTATTACTTACTGTGAAATGATCCTTTATTTTAGGTTTTTAAGTGATCAGTGCCTCCTAATTTTGTATGATCAAGTGCTTAAATAGCACCTTCTTAGAATTTGCATGTTTCCATGATATGTATTACTGGTAGTACTGTTAGTTTCATAAGTGCTGGGCTCGATCATTCTAATTCAGAATAACTATATTAATATCCATCACCCTTAAAGATTGATAAGGTTAAATAAAATGTCAATCAACTTCATACACAGGAGGCAGAAGCTATTTATTTCAAGGTTCATAGTCACATTTACACATTAGATAGACTGTAGTAGGTCCAGGCTTAGTGAAAAGAGAGCTATAAGGATCACTTGTGCAATACCAGCTCTAGAGCAAATTAATGTATAACTCAGTTAAGTAGCATTGACCTACTGTGTATGTGTCTTAGCATTAACCTACTGTGTGTGTGCATTCTTAGCATTGACCTACTATATGTGTGTGTGTCTTAGCATTGGCCAACTGTGTGTGTGTGTCTAAGCATTGACCTACTGTGTGTATGCATCTTAGCATTGACTTACTCTGTGTGTGTGTGTGTGTGTGTGTCTTAGCATTGACCTACTGTATGTGTGTGTCTTAGCATTGATCTATTGTGTGTGTGTTTTAGCATTGGCCAACTGTGTGTGTGTGTGTGTGTGTGGCTTAGCATTGGCCAGCTGTGTGTGTGTGTGTCTTAGCATTGACCTACTTATATGTGTGCTCTAAGCTTTGACCAACTGTGTGTGTGTGTCTTAGTACTGACCTACTGTGTGTGTGTATTCTTAGCATTGACCTAATGTGTGTGTGTGGCTTAGCATTGACCTACTGTGAGTGTGTGTGTCTTAGCATTGACCAACTGTGTGTGTATGTCTCAGCATTGACCGACTGTGTGTATGTGTGTGTGTCTTAGCATTAACCAGCTGTGTTTGTGTGTGTCTTAGCATTGACCAACTGTGTGTGTGTATGTGTTTTAGCATTGACCAACTGTGTGTGTGTGTGTGTGTGTGTGTGTGTGTATCGTGCTTTCAATTTGAGTTTTCCTAAGAGAAGCTCATGGCTAATATAATTATTTGAATATGAGAGTACATACTCACTTAAATCATAATCATCCCAGGGAACCCCCCAGAAGTCTCCAAACCTTTTAGTCATATTAAAGTCATATTAAGTCATATGTTGAGTGTGCTTCAGCAAGAAATCTGAGCATTTGATATCATTCACTGTAGGTCATTGGAGATTGTTTTACCTCTAGGAATAAAGTACCTTTACTCCTACTTCATATCCCCCTCTCTTACATTACCTCCAGGTTCAGTCTGCCCCCTTAAGGGCCCAGTGCGTTCCTTGTTTTTCCATCAAAACAATTCACCAGGTAGCAGCCAAAATGATCTTTTAAAAATACGTATCTGTTTTTGTCACTTCTCTACTTATATTGCTCCCTGTTCCATGAGGGTGATGTTCAGAATCTTCACTGTGACCCACAAGGCCATACCTGTCCAGCTCCCCCATACCGCTCAGCCTCATCACCTTCCCATACCGCCAGCACACTTGTCCTTACTCCCCTGCCAGACCGGCCTCACCTCTAACATTAACACCTTTCCCCCCTCTACCTGGAAGGCTGTTCTCCATGCACCCTGCCCTGTACCCCCAAGGTTCCCCAGCCTCAGATTCCCTGCCTTGCCCTGACTCTCAAATCTGAATTTGCCCCACACTCCATCACCCACCAATAGGAGAGGGAATTTCAAACAGGTGCTTCTCCAGTGAGACTTTATTTGCTTACCTGCAGGGTCATCTTGCTTGGGCTTTAGCCTAGACCTCTTAAACAACTCAGGGCTGGAAAACTTCCTCCATTAGAGCTATTATTGTGATTATCATGCTCCAAACTATTGCTCTTGGCAGGTTAGTCATGAATTAAAAATGGCCAGTAGTTGGCAAGCAGAATTTTGCCTCCATTTAGAAATATCTATCTTAGGACCAAAGGATATAATTAAATATCATTGAAGATGTGGCAATGGAAGTTCTTTGAGCCCTATTATGCGGATGCTATAGAAATCGAGAAACAAGGAAACAGAATTACTTGGCATAAGAGGTAAACTCGGGCCAGCCAAGGATCTGCTGTGGGAGAAGTGGTACATATGGCTTTAATGGACATTGGGGAAGGTATGTGCTATGGTGAATGCTGTGAAGTGTGTAAGCCTGACGATTCACAGACCTGTACTCCTGGGGCTAATAATACATTATATGTTAATAAAAAAAAACATTAAAAAGGTAAACAGAAGAATTTTGCTTAAAGATTTCCATTTACAACTACTTTACTTTTCCCTTTCTTTCCTACTCTTCTTCACATGGTTGAGAATTCTCTGACTCTCTGAGATTTTAGAGCAATGTGGCATGTCCATTTTCACATTACGCATTACACATCATACAGAAGTTACAAAAAAACTCTTGCCAAGAAACAGACAAAAGGGCGCCTAAACTTTAGATCGCTATTGTAAGCTCTTTTCCCAAATAATCTTAAAGCTTTCAGAGAAAGTACAGATGACCTGTTTGCCATTATATTTTATGAACTTGGCTTTAATAAGTTAGTAGAACCTATAAGCTGGCAGATATAATGAGTGGGACATTAGGACAAGACATAGCCTCAGACCCCCAGAGCAGCCATCTTTTGTTCTGCCCCAGTCCTGGCCACTCCCTGCCGTGAGCTCTCATTAGCACGTCCCTGTTCTGAGCATATCCCCCACCCACCCCCATTTTCACAGCAATGTCTATCCATCATTCTTGGGGCTTCCTGTTTTTAATGCTGTTCTAGCACTCCTATCCCAGCCTAAGGATGCTACTTATGCTCTCCTTGAAACCTGATGATCTCCTAGGCAAGAGGGGTGGGGAGCACGGGGGCTGTTGCTGGGAAGGGGTGTGCCCAAAGCTCATGGCTCGGCCTGGCTGCTTCTGGCCGGGCAGGAATGTAGTGACAGTCCTGTCCTGCCCTGGCTCCACCGTGGAGGCTCCTGCTAGCAGCCTGGAGAGGTCTTGGCAGCAGGCAGCAGCTTGAAGTTCACTCAGAAAAGGCCTCACAGTGTGTCCAGAAGACCTTCACCTCCAGGGCAGGGAATCTTGCTCCACCAGGACCCCATCTTCTCTTGACATACAGGGCCCAGCTAGGGTTCCAGCTGCCAGCCTTTCTTTATTCTCTGTTAGTCTTGCTTTGTAAACTGAGACCGGCCTTTCAGAAGGGGACCTATCTCTGGTATGCCTCCTCCCCCAGCAGATGCCACCCAGCTTCTGTATTCTGGTTTCTGGACTGCAGCTAGGTCACTTGGAGCCTTTGTGAAAAGCAGCCCTTGCTCTGGGTAAGAGCAGTCCCAGGCTGGGGCTCAAGCCTGTGGTGCAGAGCTGGATTTACCCTCAGCCCCCTTTCCACCAGGTGGCCGCTCTGCCAGGCTTCCAGCCAGCCCTCTTCAGTGTGGGAGCCATGAGTCAGCTGAGAGACATACCAGGTTTTAACCTTTCTGGAGACTGTCATCTTTTGTCTCTTCCTCAATATTAGCATAGCCGATAGCACATCTCCACCTGGATTTAGGGACAGGCATCTAGCCTCACTGACCCAAGCATGCCGTCCATCCCCTCTACTGCATCCCACATCCCTCCCTCCGTTCTAAGCCACAGACACTGACTTGGCTTTAAAAACTGGTCTGTTATAATCCACAGATTCATTTTAAAAAATATTCTTTGACTATAAAGCAGTTCCGATGGCAAAAGGCTTTACTTATTTTTGTGAAATTACTTTTGGACTTGCTCTCTTATGCCCTTCCTTTCTCATTGGACAGTTTCACCTTGTGGATATAAGAATAGGCAGTATACTATAAAATTATTTAAGAAAGTCTGTAACTTCGGGGCTCCTGGGTGGCTCGGTCAGTTGGGCATCTGCCTTTGGCTTGGGTCTCGGTCCCGGGGTTCTGGGATCGAGTTCCTCATCAGGCTCCTTGCTTGACAGGGAGCCTGTTTCTCCCTCTGCCTGCTGCTCCCCCTGCTTGTGCTCTCTCTCTCTCTGTCAAATGAATAAATAAAATCTTAAAAAAAGAAAGAAAGAAAGTCAATTACTTAAATTCCTATTTCTCCACAGCCTCATTTAACAGACAGGCTCATAGATGTCTTATAGGTCTTTACATTGTGTATATCCACAGCCTCGGGAATTGTCATGCAGAAAAGGTTCTTTTCTATAGCTGAAAGCTGTCTGCTTGGGAAACTCATCAGATGTAATGTGATTATCTTGATTAATCCTTGGTTGCTTATTATTATTATCAGAAATTATTTATTAAGTGCCTAATGTGTGCTGGGCGCTTTTATAGATCATCTTCCCAATGGTTCTGAAAGATGGAACTCTTTATCTAGAAAACTGAGGTGACCAACTTACTCAAGTTCACACAGGTAGCAAATGGTAGGATCAGATTTAAGACCCTGTTCTTGTGAGGTTTGGATGTCTGCATGCTTTTCATAGCATCAGAGGTTCTTGGTTTTTTCCACTAAAGTTCTCCGAATGCAGAGGAAATCAATACATCCTGCCTGGAGTCTAGACCCTTTGTAGCTAGAAGTAGCCAGCAGCAAGCTCAAAATTTCTTTGAAGTCTCATGCTTTAATCTTTAAAATTTATGCAAATTTAGCTTTCTACTCCATAATATGAAAGTTAAAAAGTAATCCTTTAAACTACTTGACATAAAATAAAATTTAAGCTCCAGGAAGACCTTCTGTTAACCCCTCTCGTGTCCCCTTCTGCGCTGCTGGGTGTCACTCCAGGGATCCACACACCTCAGTTGGAGAAGGTCAGCATTGCACTGTGGTACGTCTCAGTTAAATTCTCTGAGAAACCTTCCAGGTATAGAGCAACCTGTTGCTTGGTCAATTCTCAATCACAGAAGTCTTTCTAGCAGAGAGTAGAATCCTTATTCCTTTGTAGACAAATCCTAGATTGGTCTTTGTTGATTCTTCATGGAGATCTTTGAGTGACGTCTGTCTGGCAAGAGGTTCAGGGATTAGACTTGTGATTTGTAAACTAATTTTTAGAAGCAAACGTCATCTTTCAGATGAACTTGCTCTTGGAACTCTAATTTGTAAACCAATTAGAAGGGAAGACACTCTAGTTGCCATAGAGGTGGAGGTTCTGCGTGCATGGTGCCCTTGCCTGAGGGTCCACCATGCAGCCCAGAGTTCTGCCCAAGGAGCCGTGGACCTCATTCAGAGCACCCATTTTATGGATGGGGAGATTGAAGTCAGAGAGCTCAGAAGACTTGTCTGAGTTGACCCAGCTGACTAGGGACAAAGCCAGGAGTAGACCTTAAGAATGAAGCCTACCAAATTCTTCAAGGACCCTTGAAGGCCCTTGTGGTTTTCTTGTCATGTGAACTGATTTCTTAACCACTCTAGAGGTCGTGGAGGGTTAGGGAATGGGAATGGTGAAGAGGCCTCCTGCCTCTTCCACGGTGAGGAAAAGTGTCTGTGGCAGCTAAAGGCCTAGCTCTTTCCCAGGTACATATTGTTGCTATTAAAAAGGTTGAATGAGGCCATTTAAACTATTGATGTGTTAGGATGCATTGGGATCCAGGAAAGGGCTTTGCATGGAGAAGTCAACCAGGGCCCCAAGGAGGACATGGTCAAGGGACTCAGTCAGATCACTGCATGCCCCCACAGTCCAGGTGTGGGAGGCATGTGGGAGTGACATTGCATAACCACCATGAAAATGTTCTGGGTCGCCTCTGAAAATCTGCTGATTCCAGTTAAAGCTGGCCTTGTGCTGACTTTCATATGGGAGCCTTGGTGAATTCCTTTTGGTTTTATTCTGTTTCTCAGAAAGCTTGGAGTGGCTTTTAAACTTCAATAAAGATATGAACCACTCCACAATCTAGTTTTACTAATCAGTCATCTCTCATTTTTCAATTCATCACTGTAGCACCAATAAACGCTATTACAAAGCAGCCCAGTATCTAATCCCCCAATTCGCCTACTCTAGAGGATTTTATGGCCAAAGGGAATTATTCCCACTTCCATATGTTCAAGAGAGAAGGGCTGTCTGCTCACTCCATTGCCATCATCATTCCGTGTTGCTGGGCCAACCACATTCTGATGATTGACACTGAATGCCACTGTGAGCCAATACCACCAGTCCAGCCCCAGGCAAGCCACCACAGTGGGTGATGGACAGGGACAACTAAGTCTCTCTCCCTTAGAGATCCTCAGCCACCTAGATCTCTTCCCCAGAGGCAATCTTTGCTACAACTGTCTTGTGTATGTGTCCAGAGATAGTCTATGCATTTACAAATCTTTATGAATATTCACATACACACATTGATTCTTTTGTCCCCACAGAATGGTAACCTACTCTACATATAGTGTGTTGTTTGCCTTTTTTAAAATGTCATGACATAGTGTGGAGATCATTCCATGTCAGCAGATAGTGCTGCTTCGTTCACGGCTGCATAATAGTCCAATACCATCTCTTCATCTGGAAGTAGCCTGGGTGCCATCCACTTGTTGCCATTTGAGTTATCTCCTGTTTGATGTTGCTATTGTTTTGTTTGCTGTTAGAGACAGATATGCATGTTGGCATGTGTATTCAGGTATTTCAGGAACCCTAAGGGAGGTTCTTTGCTCAGTCAAAGGGAACAGACATTAAATGTGATGAGGGATACTTGCAAATTACCTTCCACTGAGGTGGTTCTCATTTTACACTCCCAGAAGCAACGTACGAGATAACCAGCTGTGTGTTAGTAAATTTTTGGAAACTTCGCTGGATTTGACAAGTGAGAAATGACTTAACCCTAGTTTTAATAGCTTTTCTGTCATGAATGAGCTTCTGCATCTTTTCATATGATGTATTCTTTTATAGACTGCTTTTTAACCGGTGCTTGGAAGAGGAGATACTGCCCAAAGATCAAGCATACGTATGCAAGTTATTTAGGAATCCCAATTATCTGATATCGGTTTTATTGCAGTTAGCTTATTTATCCTAATTAATATAGGGTGCTCTGTATGGTGCTATATAAGAAATCAATTTTCCTGTTTTAGTGAATGTTTTCTTAAAATTGTCCCCTCAATTTTAAATTTATAGGTATTAAATTTTTTTGAAAGATTTATTTATTTATTTATTTATTTATTTATTATAGAGAGAAAGGGAGTGTGTGCATGCACATGTGTGCCCATGGTGGGGGGAGGGGCAAAGGACAAAGAGAATTCAAGCAGACTCCCTGCTGAGTGCAGAGCCCAATACAGGGCTCGATCCCACGACCCTGAGATCATGACTAAGCTGAAATCAAGCTTAACTGACTGAGCCACCCAAGCACCCTATTTATAGCTATTAAAATTTCAACACTGTTTTTGCAATCTCCCCTATACCAGAAGTTATTCTGCTGAAACATCAAGTGGAAATTATGGAAATGTTACATTTCTTAGTTGTGATAGTCATATTGTGGTTTTGTTTGGGGGGAAAAAAGAGTCTTTGCCTTTTTGAGATAACTACTGAAATATTTATGGAATAATCCCAGAAAGGGCAGGTGGATAGGAGTGTAGAGGGAAAAACATTTGGTCACGAATTCATAATTTTTGAGGCTGGACATGAGGTAGGCCTTATTCTGTTTTTATACATGTTTAACCTTCTCCATAAAAATTGTAAAATTCAACAGGTAAGTATCAAGTTCCTATTATGTGCAAACCTTGGTACTCTCCGCTGCAGAAATAGTTCATAAGTGCAAAGGGCCTGTCTGCTTGTTCTCAGCAACGAGCCCAGTGCCTAGGACATTGCCTGCACATAGTAGGTGTTCAGTATATACCTGTTCTAAAATCTGGCCCACCTTCTGCTTGCCCAAGGGTTGCTCTATTTTCTGTTCCCAGAACAGCAGCCCTGATGCAGCGCTCCATGGATGAGCAACGGACCAATTGCTACAGAGCTAAAGAAAGGCAAAGGCCCATTCATTTAAAGGTCAGGGAGGTGCTTCTGTGGAGGTCATGGTGACTGGCATTGGGGTTCCTGAGACAAAGGACACTCACCCCATCCGAAACATTTCCCAGCAAACCAAAATTGCTTCTTTAATTTAACATAGGTTATTTCTTTTAAGAGCCTGGTATAAGGAGTTGCTAATAGTAAGAGCTCAAAAGGCTGTAGGGGGGTCAAGAAACCTTCTCAGAACACATCCCAATCCCCATCTGCTTTCACGAGCCTGCTTTGTTCAGAGTCCAGCATGACATCATGCCCAGTAATAGGCTTAATCAGTGCTCTCTCGTGAGGAAGAAGAGAGATGTTGTCATAGAAAGAAGAGAGTCATAACTAGGAAGCTATCAAAGGAAATGTCAGGAATTCAGGGTGATAGATTAGTCCTGTGGGTATGTTTGAGTGATTAGTTAACTCAGAGGCGGGGAAAATCATGAATTTTAATGTTTGCATGCAGGTGTTAGTATAGTTGCCTCAGAATGGAAGAAAAAAGGACTAGAAAGGGGAAAAAAAAAGCTAGTCCCATCTTCACTAGAAGAAAACTCTTTTGAGAAACCATCAATGTTACATTACAAACACCATTCAAATCTACCAAATGGGCCAGATGTTTGCTCAAACACTGCATGTCACCAGCTGCCCATTGCTACAGATGAGGCATTTCTGCTGACGCCTGTGTAACCCGCAAGCACATTTCAGAGTGTTGATTCTTTTGATGCCATTTAACACTTATGTGTCATCATAATTAGATACCATAAATATACATGACACCATGCAATAAATAAAATTGCCTGGCTTTCATTCTAAGAGGGGAGGAGGCTGAGTTTATTACCTGAGGAGACAGGATGTCTAATATCCATTTTGCATTCTTCGTAAATGTCACCCCTCTCTCGCTGGAAGCTCTAGATGGCTTTATGCCCCCCAAGCCTCATCCGTTCAACACAGCACAGACTTTGGGGGCCACTAGAGATCGCTGAGCCCCAGGTTTTAAAGCAGGCCTGAACCAAAAATCAGGCGGATACAATTCAGAGGAATCCAAATAGTTCTAAATGAAGTCAAACCATTCTATTTGTCAACAGACCAAAAGTTCTTTAGAGGTCACATAACGGGCAGGTGTAAGTGTAAAAGGAACTAGTTAAATGGAAGCGAATCAGCTTCTTTCAAAACAGACATCTTCCAGAGATGCATTTCTTTTTCCTCTGAAAGAAAGCTGATTCAGTACCATTCACCTATTAAGAAGGCAGCACAATTATTTGTATCTGCATCTATAAAAACCAAGTGTCTCTGCCTTCCACAAAAACCTGAGCATGTGATTGCCAGAGTGAAAAGCAGGGCAAGAGGTAAAGGGAGGGGAAAAAATCCCACGCAATCGGGTTCGTCAGTCACGAGTACCTAAATGAACTGGCTGGCGTATTACCCGCTCCCTGGGCTGGGGCAGGGGGCCCTTCCAGTCTTATCCACCAAGACCCCCTATAACATAGCGTCTTTATTTCAGAGCACAGACCACATTTGATGGCTTTGCAAATACTAGAGTCAGAGGCTTCCTGACACCCAGTGTTTTGGCTTTTTAGCGTGTGAATAAATGAGTGCTCCAAGTGAGTAAATCTCTGTGTGCTGAGTTTACAATCTTGTCTTTCAGAAATATCGACAGTACATGGCAGGACTTCTGGCTCCTCCTTATGGTGTTATGGAAACGGGCTCTAACAATGACAGTAAGTGAAAAATGTGAACATTTTGTATCTAAAAATTTGTCGTGCGGTATGTGTTTTCGTGTGACAAAAATTATGCCCTACACCAGCTTGACAGAGTAAGTCTCCAGACTCTTCTGTGGATAAACAGACCTGCCAGCCCACACTTGAGTTATTTTTAAAAAATTGTTCACATGGTATTATTTTGTGGTCCTCGCTGATTGAGGGAAGGATGCTCTGATACCAGTTGGAACTTCATACTTAAAATGCTTTCTCAGAATTTCTTTGTTTTATGCTGAAATCTAGTGTTTCTGTACTCTTTTTAAAATGGGATTTATGAAATGTATTTGTCTCAGTCACATCCAGACACCTGAAAGCTCAACCTCTTGCTATTTGGATGCTCTTGGTCAAGGAGAGAAGCAGGGCGAGCCGTTATTGATTCTTCACACATCATGGCCTCCTCTCACTCCAGGCCTTTTATGTGACCAGTCTCTCACTGATCATAAAAGACAGGAAGTTTTCCTCTGTGATACCCCTTTCTCATGGCTGCCCACTAGAGTCAAAGAAATCCTGTGTCCTGAGTCTATCTGTTCACGTGTGTTGAGAACGTCTGTTTAGCGCTCCTGACTGGCCCTGAGACTTGCTTGTTGCCGAGTCCCTGTTTTGCGCTCTTGGACATATATGTGTAGCAGGGTACCCAGTGCTGAGGTTTTTGGAGCAGCTAGACACTGCAATGAGCAAACCAGGCAGTGCCTCCACACCAGGACTCTTCTGAGCAAGAGTCCCCCTTCAGATCTTCTCGCTAGTTCCCCTAGTTCCCACTCACTGCCAGACTTGTCACTCTGAGGTGACCCCTCCTCTCTACAAGATCATAAGTGAGCTTCCTCACGTTCCCCTCCCTCTAAGTTATAGCTTCTGTGTAGCCTCTGGCCTCTCTCTCTCTGTTTCTCTTCTGTCCTTGGGGTGGCGTGGGGGGCGGGAGGAAGACAGGTCTCCCTTTCCTTTCCTCTCCTCTCCTCTCCTCCTCTCCTCTCCTCTCCTCTCCTCTCCTCTCCTCTCCTCTCCTCTCCTCTCCTTTCCTTTCCTTTCCTTTCCTTTCCTTCCCTCCCGTGTTCTTGATTTTTCTTTCCTGGTTGATATAAGGATGACCAGCTCATGAAGAGTCCTTGACTTGAAAACCCAGCTGTGTTGTCTTCTATCTGTGTGACCTCAGGCAAGACACTTGACTTCTCTGTGCCTCGGTTTCATCACAAGATTGTTGTGAGGATTGAAGGAAGCCAAGCATGTCAAGTGTTTAGAGGGTGCCAGGCAAGGAGTGAGCACCCCGGTGGTGTTAGCTATTATTTCCTCACCACTGGTCACTCTTAACCCCTCCAACTCTGGCTTCTGCCCTATACCTCTTGACTCAAACCATCTAAAGACTCCAGTGACCAACCAGTGCCAGGCTCCATCATTACCATTCCCCATCTCTCTGAATTTGAGTATGACTTTCCATGTGCAGGCTCCATTCTTCCTGAGTTCCCAGGCTCCGCCCCACAGCCTTATCCTGGTTTTCTGGTATCTCTCTGGCCACATGTGTTTGGTCTCTTCCACAAGTACCTCTTCCTGTCAGTTTAGGTATTATCCACGAGTCCAGTCTTGGGCTCTTATACTTTCCCCATGACCATCCTTTCTTACAGTGGATACAAACTTCCTGAACCAATACCTCTGTTTGATTCTTCCCATGGTGGCCAAGCTTTCCAGAAGACTGCTGGCTCTCTTTCTACCTGGATATTCTGCTGGTCTCTTAAACTCACAGTGTCAGCAACAGAACACATCCTTATTCCCACAAAGCCCATCCCTCCTCCTGAAAGCCACATTTCCATTCCTACCTGTACTGTTCTTCTCCCATACCAGCCTCTAAACCTCAATCATTTTATGTTTTTTTAAAGATTTTATTTCTTTATCTGTCAGAGAGAAAGAGAGAGGGAGTGAGAGAGCAAAAGCAGGGGGAGTGTCAGGAGAGAGGAAGAAGCAGGCTCCCCGCTGAGCAGGGAGCCTGATGTGGGGCTTGATTCCAGGACCCCAGGATCATGAACTAAGCCAAAGGCAGATGTTTAACCAACTGAGCCACCCAAGCGTCCCTAAACCTTAACCATTTTAGAGTCCTTCCTTCTGTCACCTCCATGCACTGAGGCTAAACACCCATCTGGTCCTTTGTTCCTTCCTTTGCAGGGTTCATGTTTTTCCTTTCCTCTGCAGCCACTTGGCCAAAGGCCTCATCACTCCTGACCTGAGGGCAAGAATGACTCAGCTGGCTCCGAGCCTTCAGTATTTCACCCTTGGTCTATCCTACACCTGACTTATACCTGACTTACACAGAACTTTTTAAATTTACTTTGTATTGTGAAAAATTTCAAACATACAGAATGACAGAGTTAACATCCATGTCTTCATCACTTTAATTACCATTAGTATTTTAATACTTAAATCTGATTTGTTTATTTAATAACAATATGCACTAATATTTTAATTTTTATATTTGCCTTATTTCCTTCTTCTACTCACATACACACATTTCACCCCAAATACTTCAGCAGATAGTTTTGAAAATAAAGACTTTTCCATGCACAACCCTAACACCATTATCACACCTTATATAACTGGTCTGACTTTCCTTAATCACATCATCTACTGAGTCCATACTCCGATTTTCCCCACTGAGTGTCTTTGCTCAAACTGGACCTTGAGGACCATGCTCTTGCATCTGATTTTTATGTTTTAAATGTCTTTTCATTTTGAACAGACCCCTCCCCAGCTTTTTCCTGGTCCTATCACTCTGTGGCTTGAAACATCTTAACGATTGCCCGTTGCCTGCCATAAAAGGTGAAATTCCAAGACTGCTAATGCCTTACCCCAACATTCAAGTTCCTGCATATCCCCAAATCATCTTTTCAGTGTTATTTCTCTACAAATATCCTAATCTCCAGCCACTCAGATATGATGATTTGTGCTATGTATTTATCTTATCGAAACTCCTAGAAAGGAAGCTTCTGTTACACTCTGTATCTCCTCATACAATCAACTCTGATCTTTTCAAATGGTTGTTGACCAAATAGATCAAATAATGGATGGATGGCTGGGACTCAAACTTTCAGAGTGCTGATATTAGGCCACCCTTACTGCTTCTAACAGATTTGGGAAATGATGGCAAACATGCCCATTAATATTCTGTCTGTCACCCTGCTTCCTGCCTAGGATTTTTATGTCCTGGGACTATCCCAGTGTGGGAGTCAGACTTTAACTAGGGAATGTTTTCAGATAGTCTCTTCCATTCTTACCCTTTCTATGTATTATACTACTACCTATTAAAATGGGCATTCAATTCTTCTAAAGCCAGTAGTATACATCTTGTGTACCCCATTATTAAACACAGAATGTGCTGTTTACTCAGAATTTGGAGCTACTTTATTTTTATGTCACAAACCACTTCAAACTGCCCTGAGGGTGAGCCACACAGACAAACCGGCTGTGGTTCCGTTTCTCAGTAGAAACTGCACTGCACTGGAGGCATTAAGCTCTGCTGGGGCTGTGGGCCTTCCTGTGTGGCCACCCTGATCACGTCCGTCAGAGTCAACAGCCCCAAAGGAAGTACAACGGACCAGGGCCTGCCTGTAGCTCACAGAATGTTCATAAATGAATGAACAAATGCATAAATGGATGAATGGTGAACTTTCTCACTGGGAAAACTGGGACACCCCTGGAAACAGACACAGCCAGGCTCAGACCTGACTTCAGAGGCAGCAGGAATTTGCTTTGCCCCAAATGGAAGTTGTGTTCTGGTGGTTTTTATGTAGGGCTTAAAGCTAGATTCACAGACTGGAGCATAGTGAGGTGGTCTGAAATATAAAAAATACGGCATGTGCCACTTAAGAGTTGACATGTCTGTCCCCAATTCTGAGTGTTCTGTGCCCAGCATAGAGGAATTAGTCGTTTGCATGGTGTAAATGAATCAGAGATGGATTTTTACCTCTGGCAAAGTAAAGCATATGATAGAAAAATAAAATAAGCATGAGATTTTGTTTTCTGGCACACAGCCCTGTTCCTGATTCATTCATTTACTTATGTACAGATTTTGGTGGGTGCTGCTATTTTTCTAAGCAGCATTATGTTAGTTTTGATGGAAACACAAATAAGAAACACCTGAATTTTACTTTGTTTGATTCAGCAAAGGATTTCAGTTCCATTTTACAGATTAATCTTAAAATTCATGCTCTTTCTCTCTATTTTTCTTCTTCTAGGGATTCCTGACAAGGAGAACGTGAGTAGCACTCTCTCTGCCTAGCCTCTAAAAACTGTCCTAAGGTAAAAAATAATAATAATAATAATAATCGTGGTAACCCTACCAGTAAAGAGAGCTCTGCATTCACATTCAACAGAGCAATAAATATTTGTCTAATCTTATTCTGGCATCTTGGTGAGTCCCATTGAAATATGAGGGGGGAGAAGGTCAATTGCTCTGACATGGTCGTCACATGTCCTTGATGTTAACTAGTCTGCAGAAAGGTTATTCTAGGGGCAAAGAGTACAAATACTAAGGGTTTTTCTTTTTCCCATGATGTAAACAAGCAAGTGAGCAAATCATTGCTTTAATAACATACAAAAAATTCATTGTTTTTCCTCAGTGGGAATACTAAATATAAAATACGGGGTCCGTTGATTTGATAATGTATCCAAGCTGCATGAAATATTTCTCTATGGAAGCTAAAATAAGTAATTGCTCTAATTGTTAAGGGCAGTCAGGTAAGAGAGTAGGTGTAGGACAAACTTTTCACCAAGAACCAGTACCGAGTGCAGATTCCAAGGATGGTAGTGGTGTAGTGGCATTGGCTTTGCATGCAAATAAGAATATGAATTATATATTAACTGGAATCTTAATTTATTCAACAACCTGGAAGGGTTAATGGTGGACGAGTATATGGTGATTGATTTGAAGCGGTGCTTGGTGGCTCTCAGATGCGTCCCCTTTCATTATGTTCCTCTATTGCTGTACCCAAGTGGCAACATTACAGAATCATTACAGAATGTTCTGCTTTCCTTTTCCTGCTTTTGGTCCTGTGTCTGTGGACAGAGATACTGTCTTCATTCAATTCAGATTATTTCTGTATCCCTTTTCAGAGATCAAACTCTAGTTTTCCTTTTCTAGGGCCTCCTTTCCATAATGTTGGCTTCAAGGGCCTACTGAGATTTTGGCCCACTGTGGTACCACCACAAATTTGGGTTCCAGACCCATCAATGTCACTATGAATGTCATACTAAAATTTCACTTGACTTGGTTCGGCAGAGGATTTCAGTTCTAGGCTGTGGGACCTCACAAGCGACTTGGCTCCTTGAAACATCCTTGCCTCATCTTTAATTGTGGATATTAGTCGTGACCACCTAAGTGGCCATTATGAATATTGAATGGGATAATCTGTGGAAAGCATAGAGACTAGTTCAACAGAGCTCGTAAATGTTAAGACTATTACTGTAATTATTATCTTGTCAAGATTTGTATCATTTTCTCGAGATCTTTCCTCGTCTGAAAAATGTCCTTCCCTTTTATGAAGTAACTATCCTTCTCTCGTTTATGGTTTTCCTCGAAATACCTTTCTTCAATGAACCATTCCATTGATCTTTTGCCATTAAAAAAAATCTCTATATGTTAAACAAAGCTCTAGATAATCAGGTTCAAAGAAAGCCAAAGCTTAAAGTCTATGGTAACAGACTCATCCTGCCATGATTTTGGATACGGGTGTCCCAAAGCACTCCAAAACAAATAATACACGGATCACTAGCCAAGGAAAGAGGATAAAAGAGCCTGGTGCTTCCTCATCAAGGAACCATCAACGATGTGGAAGGCACACACAGAATGGCCAAGCCCTAGGAGGTCTAAAATGTTCTAGGCTTCAAAAGGAAGCTCTGTCTCTCTTAGGTCCCTCGTGACCTTTAGATTAGACCTCCCCACAGAGGGACAACAGGCACAATGTTCTGAGCAGAGGCCTACCAGCTGTCATCCTGAGGCTCACTTTGTAACAAAATAGGAATTTGAAATTTGCGGAAAGTTAGATATATTGAGTTGTTAGCATGTTGCCCTGTGAGATTTAGGAGGCAGGCCAGGATGTCTCCCCTATATTATTCATAGTATATGTTCATTTGTATTTGTTTGGGCCATTCATTCTATGTCAGATTCTTTAGCAAACAGAAAAGCACCCTCTTTCTCTCTCCGCAAATAGCATGGATGTAATATCACCATGAGCTATTAAGAAAGCTCTCCAATGCCATCAGTCAAAGTAAAGCAAATGAGATGAAAGACATTCGAGAATAGAGTTGAAGCTCTAGAAAGATAAAAAGAAGCCTAAGAGCCTTAAAGTGGGTGTTAATTGGAATTTTTCCTTTATAAGAGACAAGTTGTGTTATAATGATTTCTTTTATCCTTTACCTTCTTTAACTACACGCTGGGCAATCTTATATTCCCTTTATGTTTCTAAATAGCAATAATATGCTTGTGGACTGAAATAAAAGCACTTAGACTACTGTTTTAGTGTCCAAACAGCTTCTTTGTGGAGAGAATATATTCTCCTCTCCAGCTCCTATGCTTGATTTCGTTAATCACCATGTTTAACTTTTAACCAAATATGCAGGCATCAGTAAGTGGGGTTTAACTGCCTTGCCAGCTCTGTTTTATTTCCAGATGCAGCCTCACCTTACAAAAAAGGAAGTTTCTTTCTTGTCATAAATTGCACTTGTGTAGAAACAAATGGGCTGGCAGTTAACTTGCTACATTATTTTGTTTACTACTTACTGTAATTGATAGAGACATCATTTAACTTGATATGACACAGGATACTGGAACCTATAAACTAATGGGTAAAATATTAGAAAAATGACCATTGTGCCAATAAAGTAAGTAGACTATTTTGATAACATTATGAGTGTTTGGGGCTGTTGGTTGTACAAAAAAATTATTCTCTTTGGTCTGTTCCAGTTGTGTTTTTTCCATCTTCTGTATATGCCCTATCAGATGACCATGTTTAACACGGAAGCTAAAAATCACAATTACAAGAAAGCTTCATAGTTGAATGTTACAGTGGCCCTTTGGCAAAATGAGCTAGTCTATGATTTTCTGATAATTCTGTAGATTTTGTTCCTATTGTGCTTCATCCTTTTGACAGACGATTGCTATGGAGTTACGTAGTTTTAGAAGTTTATCCTTTTCTTCCTCAATGTAGAAGGAGCCAGAAAATAGGCTCAGGAAGATATTACAAAATAATCCCATTTCCATATTTATAAACATCTGGTTTCCAAAAGGATCATTTAAAGTCCCCATTTTTTTAAGGCAGTTATAGCACTGACAGTGTGATTAGTGAGGTTCCTACTAAGTGTGGAAGAGTACTTTCCCATCCTAAAACACTAGTCGATCCAGCAATTCAGTTATGGAAAAAGCCCAAGTGTCCATGGACTGATGAATGCATAAAGAAGATATGGTGTGTGTATACACACACACACACACACACACACACGTACACATGAGCTGGAATATTACTCAGCTGTAAAAGGGAATGAAATCTTGCTGTTTGCAACATGGTTGGAGCTAAAGAGTATAATAACTAAAACAAATCAGTCAGAGAAAGACAAATGTGATTTCACTCGTATGTAGAATTTAAAAAACAAAAGAAATAAAGGGAAAAAGAGAGAGAGAGACCAAAAAACAGACTCAACTTCTAAAGAAAAACTGATGAGTTCCAGAGGGGAGGTGAGTGCAAGGATGGGTCAAAGAGGTAATGGGGACTGAGGAGGGCACTGGCTGTGATGAGCACCAGATATTGTATGGAAGTGTTGAATCCCTATATTGTACTCCTGAAACTAACATTACACTGCATGTTAACTATCTGGAATTTGAGTAAAAAACTTATAATCAATTCAGAGCTCTAAGGTTTCCTAAGCACTGGAAGAACTGGGTGCTACCAATTAGTAATGAGCAAGCTTGGGAGTCTTGTAAAACCATTTGGTAAGTCTTATTTTAAGATGACTTAAATCAGCAGTTTGTCAAACCTTTTAAAAATCTTTGGTCATTTATATAAAGAAGAATTTTTAGAAATTATTATAAAGACACAGACTTTAAATGGCAGATGGGGAGGAAATAATTTACACAGCTGGAAAGTTCTCATTAAGGAAAGGACAATAGGAGAATAAGAAGAGAGTAACTATTAGTGTCAAAATGTTAGGAACATTAGGCACTTCTAGGGAATATAGCAACATTTATTGCTGCTCTTTTTTAAGGTTAAAGAAAACAAATTAAAACATTTCCCACCTATTAAATAACAATATCTTCTTTTATAATTATGCACTGGCTATGATTCTGGGCCAGATAAAGGAAACGGAAATTTTGCATCCTCAAACAAACAAAATAAAAAAAACTTAGTGAAACCCATAAAAACCCTGTAAAACCTTTTAACTCCAGCTTTAGAACACCTACTGAATTCAAACCAACAGTTTCTGGGAAACAGTTCTTAAAATCCTGCTTTTAAAACATGATTGATAACACATCCAGAGCTTATCAAGACATCTTGGCCGGAGTTCACAGGTTTACACCCCGCGGCTGATCCCGTCTTCTCCAGCTCAAGAATTGTTAGCTAGGAGTGCTCTTCCAGTGCGTCTGTAACCGGCCGCGGGGTTACAGAACCCGAGGGGAACCCGAGAACCTCAATAGACAAGGGCAAACCAACCAAATGGGAAGGACAGAAAAATCCTAAGCCTGCTCATTTTGCTTTTTTTGTTGTTTTGTTTTGTTTTTGAATTTTATTTCTTTTCAGTGTTCCAAAATTCATTGTTTATGTAGCACATCCAGTGCTCCACGCAATACGTGCCCTCCACAATACGCACCAGGATACAAAATCAATGTAGAGAAGTCAGTTGCTTTCTCATTTTGCTTTTAAAGGACACACTGCTTACAGCCCAGGTGAAGATTAGATTTGGCAGTGTTGCTGGCTCGGTCCCTCCCGGTGCGTGGAGTGTAAACAGTCATTTCTTGAGCTGGCCTATGGGAACATACAGCTGGGTGAGCCCACACTTACCCCACCCCACCTCCTGGAGAACACCAGCGACTTCATGTCGAAGGTGCCAAGGACAACATGAGCTCTCGGTCTCTGAAGAAATGTTTGTTTTTGTGTTTGTGAGTTATGTATTTTATAGGGCAGAATGCCCTTGCTGAGTCTCTTCCTGCTTTTTTGTTCCATCTGTTCCTCTGCTCTGTTACAAAGCTGACGGTGCCATCTCTCTCTCTCTCTCTCTAGCTCCTGCAGTGGTACAGTGATTGAATTTTTTTTTTTAAAGATTTTATTTATCTATTTGACAGAGAGAAATCACAAGTAGGCAGAGAGGCAGGCAGAGAGAGAGGAGGAAGCAGGCTCCCTGCTGAGCAGAAAGCCCTATGCGGGGCTCGAACCCAGGACCTGGGATCATGACCTGAGCCGAAGGCAGCGGCTCAACCCAGGCGCCCCTGATTGAATTTTTAAGATGAGGCATAGTTGCCCTTAATCTAAATTGTGAATAGTAAATGTGGGTAACAGCCTAAAAACCTCATCCCTCTGGTATCAGTTAAGCCATGTGTTTGTTGCATCTGAATGTTACCGGCAGTGTTCCCAAGACCTGTTTACTGTGAGTTTGGGGGGTGACATGGCACATATTGGGCTGTCCTGGGGTGCTGGTTCGTTAGTATGTTTTAGAATTACTTTCCTGAGATTATGAATTACACTTGCTGATTATGTCAGTGCTCTCCTTTCGGTTTCTCTACAGTTTTTAGGTTTTTTTTTTTTTTTTTTTTTTTTAACGGAGTAGAACTTTTCACTGTCGCAATGCTGATGGTTTTCTAGGATTGCATGAGTTTTTCCTTGTTTTACCCAGCTGGGGGCCCGTACCTCCTCTCAGGCTTCTGTGTAATCAGAATTTGACTTCCGTGAAATACCATGGAGAACGCAGGAGTGCTTAATTGTTAAAAATAGTGATAATAGAAGAAATGAGATTCCCCCGTCTCCCTAGCCAACAGCTTCTCCCCTGCTCTCTTGAAAAAATGACACGGTCTTGAGATGAGGCCTCTCCCTACAGGGCCCTGCTGCTGAGAATTAGTTCCACTAGGTAGCAGGGGCAAGGAACACAATGTCATGTTAATGGTAATGTACGAGAGTGCTGATTTCAAAGTCATGGGAGAGTAGATTGCTGTCTCCAGAAATATTTTATCCTGTGCTGCAGGCAATTATGCTCATCACCAGTAACTTTGGGCTGCTGGCATGTTATTTCAATTGACGGTGAGAATAAATTAGATGGTATCGTTTATGTTTGATGTATCTGAATTTTTATTGTTCTTGTGTTGAGAAATTGGAACCAAATTATTTGCAAAGTATGTCTTCTGTTTAGGAGAGCAATCTGTAGCGTTCTCAGGTTGGATAAATTAATAGAGTGACTAGGTGTCATTTAGGATTTGGTTTCTTTTCTAATAACAGTTCTGTGTCAGATAGCCTCCCCTGAGTCCATAGATATTAAAATATCCTGTGGTCATTCTCTTTACCTTTCAAAAAAATTACTTTGAAGATAGGTAAGTGATAGAGATGAACATATTCACATACATATATAAACACATACATAGGTATGTATGTAGGCATATATATGTTTTCATTCTTCAAAATTTCCAGAAAATGAAATGATAAAACCATCTTTGCTAATATGATCTGGCATTGTTCAGAATTCTTATTGCCAGTTTTTTTAAATGTTTAAACTCTGTTCACTTGAATTTAGCTTTATTTTTTATTTTCCTTCAAAGAATGACTCAAAAATACCCACAGAAACATGCCATCTGTTTGGTTGAAAATCTTTAATTTAACAAACATGTGGTGATCGATCCCAAGCCCCTTGTGGGGCCACGAAAATAAAGAAAGATTGGTTGTTTCCTTCAAGGAGTTAGAGCCCCTGGACAGAGGCAGACATGTGAACACAAGCGTGTAAGGACAAGTCATGGGCACACGTGGTTGGGAGAGTGTGGTACAAGCAGTTGAGCTTCGGAGTTCTTCAGCTGAGTTACAGTCCCAACTCTGCCATTTACTCATCCCGGGAAGGTGGACACGGTAGTTAAGCTTACTCCTCCCGTTCCCTCTACAGAGCGGAAGTGACCATAGTGTCTTACCCCAGGGGGCTTCCAGAAGGACTAATGAAAAGATTTATCCTAAGTGCTTAGCCAATGCTAAGTACCTGGTATGTACTCTGAGGAAACACCTGGGGGAGTCTGTGGGATTCTCCTTGGGGAGATGGAGAGGGGTTCAGAGCAGGCCTCGCAGAAGCAGCAATGCCTGTGTGCACTCCTGATGGAAAGGAGACGTTACCCAGGTGAAAGGGAAAGGATATTCCAGGCCAAAAGCATAGCATAAATAAAGGAACAGAGTACAAGAATTTTCTCTTTCAAGGCTAATTTCATCAGATCTAAAATAAAAAAACTTTTCATTATTTTAAAAACTATACTTTGTAGGATCCTTTTCAAGGTTCTCAAAACCCGGCTTCCAAGCTCCGGTATTTTGGGAACCTAACAAAACATCGTATTTTTTTTTTACTCTAAAACTTGATCTTTTAAAATATGTAGATGGGGAATTAGTTTGAATTCGTTTTCCCCCTATTTGTACCTCCCAGTACCATGCCTTCTTTTTTAAAAATGACAGATCTAGATTGCTAATGTCCTTAGAGCCCATTGGTCACTCGGACCTCCAGCTCCTTTCTGCTTAATTGCCCAGTCAGTGCTCCCACATTTCTGTGGTTCTCTTTTGTTCATCCCACCTTGCCCCCTGCCCCATGCACATACACCCTTCTCTTGAGTGGATCTCTCTGAAGGGCTTTCCATTGAATTTTGTCTTTATACCTTTTTCACTTGTTGAGGTCATTTTAAATTTTATTCCACTTCTCCTAAGGGCCAGCCATCCCCACCCAGTTGGGTATCATTGTCAAAATTATTAAGAATGCTTTTGAGTCCATTTTCAAGGCATTAATAAGGATGTTAAATCTAGCAGCATTCTGCAGAGGACCTAACCTTGTGGAATTTAATTTGTTTGTGTTAATTTATTTGCATACATCATAAAATTATCCCATCTGGACATGAAAAAATAACATAGGAAAGCATACCATGAAAATACTGGGTAAAACAAGTGCTAAGTCACTAAATTAATGTGATGCCTTTCACTTACTTGTAACATGAGGGAAAAGGAAGGTGATAATTTTTTATCTCAGAAAACATTGGTATGACTGAATTAGTACTTAGTCATTGTTTTAGTCTGTGTCCCCAAAAGTGCGTAAGTTTCTGTCCCTGACACATGATAGCCTGCTACAGGACACAAGTACGTCCCTTACCTCCATGACCTGGTTTCCTCATCAAGAACATGGTGATCCCTGACCTACCACAGTAAAAGAATTGTTGGGAGATCAAATAAGATAAGGCAGGCGGAAAATTCCAAAACTCCATAGCACTCAAATCTAAAACAGATTAAGTTTCCCTGGAGTTTGGTTCTAAACAAGATCACACCCTTGTCTGTAGTCTCAGCCCCCATCTCTCCAACCTGGATAGGGGATCCCTGAGGTTGTCAGTAGGTTCTGGTTTGTTTTTGCTTTGTTTTTTTAAGATTTTATTTGTTCACATATTCATTAATTAATTAATTTATTTAGGGAGTGCAATAGGGGAGGGGGAGAGGGGAAGAGAGGATCCCAGGCAAACTTCACCCTGAGTATAGAGATCCAAGCAGGGCTCCATCTCACAACCCTGAAATCATGACCCAAGCTGAAATCACAGGTGGGACGCCCAACCAACTGAGCCATCCAGGCACCCCGAGGGGAGCTTGGGTTCTGGGGAAGCATTATAGAGGTCCTCTTGAATCCTGTTAGGACTTAGTCCAATGCTCAGTTCTAGGAAGACTTCAGGATGCCAAATGGAAAGTCATTCATTTTAATGTCCATATAATTTGGCTCAGCCAGGAGGATGAAAAATTCCCATGTCACACCAAGTGCTCACTCAGTGCTGTAACTTGATAGCCCAGTTCCAAACAAAGCGAGGAAACCACACCCAGAGTTGACTACAAAGATGGACCAGGATAGACTAAGAACAGGAAAATAAAGATAAGCTGGAGAAGAGGCCTGGCCTGTTTGGGGGACACAGCAGAGCATCATGGATGTTTTCACGACCGCCTATCCTGGACCTTCTAGTTTTAGGGTATGTGAGGTTTTTAAATATGTTTCACCAATTCTTCTGCTCAAAGTATCAAAGCATTGCAATGTACAACTGCCTCGTAAAGGAATTTGCAATATAAATGCAGAAATAGCTCTGTTATTCAACAAGAAATTATTTTAAGTGACTGAAACAGGTAATGGTGGGTCTTCTGCCCGACCCCCCCCTTCCGTTAGGCTTTGTGTTTTCTCTCAGAGCTGGCTGGTTTATTCAGAAAAACACTTGGGCTCCCTCTGGTGGCCATCCCGGTGTTTCTGCACGTCTAACCTGAGAGCTGAAGTTTTAGTTGCGTGGCATGAAATGTTTGGATGAAAGTCAAAGTGGAAATATGAATAGTAAATATTATTTTCTTTTGTAAGATGACTAGCACTTGGAAGCCTCCAAATTAGTCAAAGTATCCAATTCATGCACTCATCCATTTATGTCTCCTCATCCAATATGTGTGATGTTGTTGAAACTTGACTTTCTTAAAAAAAAAAGAGGTATCTGGTCTGTAAGTCCATAGAAAGATACTGAGTGCCAATCCTGTACATCAAACAGATTTTCCCAAGAAGTGATTCTATTAGGTAGCAAGTTTTTGTAGAATGCTGCCTGTGTATTAGACCAACATTAGTCTTTGTGGGGGCCAATATGCAACTTACCATTTTGAAAAACTATGAACACACTCTTTTTTAGCGGTTAGTAATATTATATTATTTTTTTCACCTTTAAATCATATTCCTGCTCTGGGCGCCTGGGTGGCTCAGTGGGTTAAGCCACTGCCTTCGGCTCAGTCATGATCTCAGGGTCCTGGGATCGAGTCCCGCATCGGGCTCTCTGCTCAGCAGGGAGCCTGCTTCCCTCTCTCTCTCTCTCTGCCTGCCTCTCTGTCTACTTGTGATCTCTGTCAAATAAATAAAATCTTTAAAAAAAAAATCATATTCCTGCTCTGTTCACGCCACAGAATTTTATCCTATTGTAATATTTTTTTGTTCCAGACAAGTTTACTTTTTAATTGTCTCAATGTGTTAGTTAATATACAGATTCAACCATGGTAACAAAGGCTCACGTGTAACAGTGTCTTAAAATAAGAAGATAATTTTTCTTCATATCAACTGTCCCAGTGTGAGCTGTCCCGGATTAAAAGGCACCTCCATGTTGTAATGCATTTTTATGACTGAAAGTTTCTTATTGATTACCCTCTTACACTTTCATGTATCAAAAAGAAGTATATACTTTTAAATTTTAGGGTTTTGAAATTTCTTATGACTCCAATTATCTATTAAAATTTTTCTTCTGGCTAGAGTTATGACAGTAGTTGTACACAACTGTCAAAACTAAATATTTTTTATATTTTCATAAACAATTATTAAATATTAAGGTAAATTATTATTGGAAATGCTTCATTGAATGACTTGGATGCGTTTTTAAAAACGAGTTCGTTATCTATCTGCAATAAATTTAACTAATTGTGTTCTTCGTCATGGAGATTATATATGTAGCACTGGGAAAGCTCATTCATATAAATCAGTAGATGAAAAGGAAATAGTTTTACATAGCAAGGTCACTGAATTCTTTGACTCCTAGGCAGCTAGTGTGGTACCTCCTGGAGAGAGAGATGGTGGGGTAGTCACAGGAGGGCTGTGGGAAGTGTTGCATTCTGGATGGACTTTGAAAATAAGAGTGATGGATTAACCACGAGTAGAGAGAGAAGGAGAGGAGTTAAGGATGACTTCAGAGTTTAGGGTCTGACCATGTGGAAGTATGCAGTCACCAACAACTCCAACAGGGAAAGCTGAGGATAGAGGGGTCATGGAGACCCAGTTTGAAACTCACTGTCACTAGAAAGCATCCAGGATTATAGGTGGGCTTTTGTTGTGTCCCTCTGTCCAGTCAATAGTTACTGATAATAAACATCAGAGAGTGAAAATGAGATTAGATGTTGAGTATTTATACTGAGTAACCTGTGCCTGGGGCATGAATAAAATTAGAATGTATCTTAAAAAAATAAAAATAATGAGGCAAAAATTAGTAAGGGTTTTATTAAATTCATCTTGCCCCCTCTGTTATATTTTGTAGATATTAGGAGAATTTATGTGTGTAAGTAAACTCTGTGTACAACAGCATACATCACCTTTCAAATTAATAAAATGTTGATTTATGGGCTATATCAAGTACAAATAGTAAATGAATCAAGCTAACAAAGCATCGCTTAATAGACATCCTCAGGGACCTAATATAATGAATAGATAGAGGGATGTTATTTGTAACTGAGCCCACAAATTATTTCTATGTGAATCAGTGATTTTAAATGGCTATGGCCTGCTTGAAACAATTTGTTTTCTTAATTAGTTTAATCATTCTCTTTTTATAGTTTCTTATACTACTAAATGAGTTAATAACCCCCTTTTTCTTAAATAAATTAATCTTTCCAGTCTAACCACAAATATCCAATTACTAAAGCTTGAAGGATTGAAATAATGCCATAATAGGAGGAAAATCCTTTTAAAATCAACTAACATTTAGTAAGTGCCTACTATGTGCCATGTAGGTACATGCTTTGGCTCTATAGAAATGAAATCCAATAAAACTAATTCTTGACTTCAAAAACCAAAACAGCCCAACAGCCTAAACAGCCTAAACAGCTTAGGAGAGAAATAGGTAAACGTAATTATATTAAAATGGAGTACAGAGAGAGATGGGAGTTAAGGCTAAAATCCTCTGAGCATTGTAAGAGCCATGTCACTGGAACACAAAGGGTTTCCGAGAAAATGTTTCATTATTCACCCCCCAACATTCTCCCTCTTCACAAGAATATAGTTACTAAATTACCGTGTAACTCCAGACTAGGTGAACTACAGGTAACAGAAATCCACATCAAGCCACCTCAAAAATAAACAACAGGGCAAGTTGAGGACTCACATCCCCAGTCCATGAGAGGCACAAGTGTGGAGCTGGCCCTCTGCTAATAGAAGCCAAGGGCTCTACTTCTTTCTGCTTCCCCCCCAAGCCTGGAAACATGGCCTCCACTGGTCCCTAGTTCTTCCCCCGCAGCTACATTTAGAAAACCTTGGAGAAAGACGCTGACCGATCTGGTAGTGTAGGTGAGGCAGCCCTTTCACCCCAACTCTGGGCAGTGTGGGTGAGATACCACTGTGGACTCAGGTCTGAAGATGGGGTGAAGGTCTGTGCCCAGAAGAAGAGGGAACAGGAAATGGTAGCTGTTCACCTCTCCTTCTAAGAGAGGCATATTCAGCTGACTGCTAAGAAATCAGTCCTCTTCCTCTAGTGTACTCAGATAACAACATAATGCAATCAATATCTCATTTGGGGTTAGTCTTCATCCCTTGTTTATGAAGAAATAGGACAGAAGCACTTACGAGAATAATGTTGACATCACATCTTGCAATAGCTTTGATTGCAATGAGCATTGTGCTTTAGAAATTCCATGCATTCCATTCAGTCAGAAGCATAATTTCTTTTTCACTGTCTTCTTAACATGTATGATGTGGAAATTAACAAGATTTGATCTTGTTAAGTCTTTTGAGCTACTTAGATGTGGGTTCTGAACCAGTAGATGACATAAGCAATCCCATTCGTCCTAGAATATTACAGGGATTCTTCCTTTTTTTTTTTAACCTATTTGATTTTAAGTCTTCAAATCCTATGAGCCAAATTTACATTCAGATGACTCATTGAGGCTTCTATTGTGTGCCTAAAAGGAAATGTTTATGCCAAGAGTCTCAAATGAAGTCTAGTGAAACAGTGAATTTTTTAAATAATGGTTATCTTTCACTGATCATAAATGTAATAATGCTTATGTTGAATATTTGGAAACATAAAAGTATTTTTAAAAATCTCCCATAGATGCCACCAGCCAGAGCTCTGTGTGTTTCTATTTTTAACATACAGAAACAAATATACATACAGAAATAAAATTCAGTTCACACTGCATAGTTTCATAGTCTACTTTTTTTTAACAGATTTTATTATCTAACATTGTCTCAACCATATTGGGAATGAATTTATTCTGCAAATGATATTTTTTTTCCAGTTATCTATATCTTGTCAAGGTTAGGTTTCACACCATCCCCTTCCCGTTTCTGGAATTATTTTTAGTTATCTTGCTGTTATTCTTCCTTCATTTTTGATGTTCTAAGATTCCCTCTGGTATTATTTCCTTTCTGTCTGAAGAACTTCCTTTAGAAATTCTTGTAGAACAGGTCTGCTGGATATTAATTCTCCTAAATTTTCCTTCATCTGAGAATGTCTTTATTTTACCTTCATTACTAAAGGATATTTTCACTGGATAGAGAATTATGGGTTGACAGTTTTTAATCTTTAAGCATTTTTTAATGAACCAATATTGTTACATTAACGTTAGCTGAAGTCCATTGTTTACATATCTCCCTCTTTTTTTTAAGATTTTATTTATCTGACAGAAAGAGAGAGACAGCGAGAGAAGGAACACAAGCAGGGGCAGGGGAAGAGGGAAAAGCAGGCTCCCCGCTGAGCAGGGAGCCAACAGTGGGGCTCAGTCCCAGGACCCTGGGATCATGACCTGAGCCAAGGACAGACACATAACTGACTGAGTCACCCAGGCACCCCTCTCCTTTGTTTTTGTGTGGTGTCCTCTTTCTGTTCCAGGATCCCATCCCAGATACCACTTTACAGTTAGTGATTATGTCTCCTTAGGCTCTTTTTGGATGCTATGGTCTCTCATATTTTCCTTGCTGTTGATGACTCTGACAGATTTGAGGAATAATGATCAGGCATTTTAGAGAACGTCCCTCAGATGGGATTTGTCTGATATTTTTTTCAGATTAGACTCGGATTATGGATTTTTGGGGAAAGACCTCAGAGATATAGTCCATTTTCATCATGTCATATTAAGAATACATGCTATCAATTTGATTTACCATTGACTTTGATTACCTGGTTAAAGTGGTATTTTCCCAATTTCTCCAGTGTAAAGTCACTCTCCCCCAACCCCCATTTCCATACTGAACTCTTTTGAAGGAAATCACCGTGAACAGCCCACACCGTAGTGTAAGAAATTATACACTACCTCCTTGATAGTGAATACCTACATCAATTATTTGGAATTGTTCTGCATGGAAGACTTGTTTCTCCTCTCACATTACTTAATTAAATAAATCAGTCCATTATTTATTTGTATCAGTGTGGCCTCATGAGTATCTATTTTATACTTTGGGTTATAATCCATTACTACTATATTTCTATACTTACTTTGTTTCTCAGATTTTTTCAGTTTTGGCAATTAGGAGATCTTTTGATTGGGTCCTGTGTTTCCTTAACATACTCCCATGATTGTGTTTTGTTTTGCTTTGTTTTGTGATTTTAGACACTTCCTTACTTTCTGACACAACTAGATGCTTGTATATTCCTTGCCCCATCTTGGCAAGTACCATTGTACCAAAGATTTTTGGTTCCTTTTATTGAAGAATGGTATTAGAAACCAAGATCTGGGTGGTAGATGTGCTTGTTGCTACTGAGATGCCATTGCTTTTACATCCCTTCAACTGAGACACCAAGGAAATAGACAGGTTTTACTAACCTGTGCATATACACAAATTTGTAAATATTTGTATATGTACCTATATCTCGCTACTCATGAGTTCATACTCATTTCTCTAATTCTAATCCATTAGCACATGGATCAGACCTTGCTTATCTGTACTTCCCACTCCAACAGTGAGAAATTTGACTCACACTATCTGTCATCTATTTGTCTAATTCCAGTATATATGTGTAGTGGTTTCAGACTGATTACCTATAACCCATGAAAAACATACTTTATCAACTAGAATAGAGTGCTCATATACAGGGTGTTCTGCATTTAGTTTTACATAATCCAGTCATTTTGAAATGATTTAAGTCAACACCTTCCCCACCTCCCTCACCCCACTCCCTTCAGTGAGATTATTTCATGCATTTTTATGATCATCAAATTCTTTTTGTCACAGTCTGCATTCCATCCTGGGATTCCTAACTTCCTAATGATTTTTTTTTTACCCTGCATATATTGTTTTACTCTGTGTGCTGTAAAGTTCTGTGGGTTTTGACAAATGCATAGTATTATGTATCCTACAGAATAATCGCCCATGCTTTCCCTGTCCATCACTCCATATCCGAAGCCATGGCTATCACTAATTTGTTTATTCTCTCTATAATTTTACCTTTTTCAGAAAGCCAAATAAATGGCATGATATAGTAGGTAGTCTTTTCAGGCCAGCCTCTTTCACTTCGCAGCATACATTTAAGATTCCATATTTTTGGATGGTTTGATAGTTCATTTCAGCAAGTGTTTCACACTCACATCCGAAGTCAGACTAGTCATGTTTCAAGGGCTCAGTGGTCACTTCTAGGACACGCTCATAGCTGTACCAGCACCTAATAGTGGGTCTGGCACATCTTGCTGAGATGGAAGTATGAGGAAGTCAGGAAAAAGGAAGAGAGTGCGTGCTAAAGGCAGAGGAAGTAGATTGGGCAAAACCCCCAAAATGGAACAGTTTGGTGTATTTGAGGGATTGGAAAATATGCTCAGCAACAGGAGCAAGGGGGAGAATGGTGGAAATGAAGCTGGAGAGATAGGCAAGAGGCAAAAGTATGAAGAGGCTTTTAAACAGCATTAGGAAGTCTGGATTTGTTCCAAGAAGAATAGGGAGCCATTACATGTTTTATTTATTTTTTTTAAAGATTTTGTTTATTTATTTGACAGAGAGAGGGAGAGATCACAAGCAGGCAGAGCAGCAGGCAGAGAGAGGGTGGAAGCAGGCTCCCTGCTGAGCAGAGAGCTCGATGTGGGGCTCGATCTCAGGACCCTGAGATCATGACCTGAGCCGCTGGGCAGAGGCTTTAACCCTCTGAGCCACCCAGGCACCCCCATTACATGTTTTAAATAGAAAAGCGACATGATCAAGATTGGCTCTTTTTAAAAATCACCATACTTCACGGGGCAGACGGGCAAGGGCATTTCCCCCACAAGGCAGTAAGGGTGGTGGCTAACCAGAAGGTTTATGTACCAGAGCTGCCACCTGCTGGCCATATGACCCTTAGCCTCAGTTTCATTATCTGTGAAATGGGAATGTTAAGAGTACCTTCTTCAGAGGGACATTGTGAGTATTCCATAAGATAATTCATGTGACTGATTTATTTTACATAGCCTAATACTCTTCAGCTCCATCCCTGTTGGTGCAATTGGCAAGATTTCATAAGGCAGTCAGAGAAACACAATACCACGTGATTTCACTCATATGTGGAATTTAAGAAACAAAACAGCAGGCAAAGGGGGAAAAAGGAGAGAGAAAGAGAGAAAAGCAAACCAAGAAACAGATTCTTAACTATAGAGAACAAACTGATGGTTACCAGAGGGGAAGTGGGTAGGGAGATGGGTAACAACTTAAAAAACAAACTTACTATATTTTATTTTATTTTATGACCTCCCCCGCAAAAAGGTAATTCATGTGAAACACTTAGCACATAGCAATCAATAAATACTTATTCTTATCCTCCCCTGAGATTGGAGTAGTCTCTTGTAGGATGAAACCACAAACCTTCCTTCTTTCTCTTCTTTACTAGGCTCCTATTCTGGAGGACCCTAAGCAGATAAGAAGAGAAAAGAATGGAACAGCTTCCCTTACCCCACAACCCCAAGTCAGAAAAGAAACCCACTTTCATTATCTTGTCCTTCACCCCAGTTTGTGATTACTTTTATATCCTGAGAACATTTTGTATATGAACTGTAGAGTCTCGGTGTTTTCTCTGCTCTATACCTTCACGAAGATTTCCTATGGGCTCCTTTTTAAAAAATACTGTAAGATCACCAAAGTTTAAACTGCTAATGATAATTAGAGAGAAGTAATTCTCAAAATGGCTGTCTAAGTAAGAAAAAGCAATGATACTACCAACTAATAACAGATCAATTGTTTGTGGTGTGTTCAGGCATAATGAACCACCCAGGACATTTGACTTGCGGTTTTGGAATAAGATAATTTAGTACAGGATTAAATCACATGCAGAGTGTTTCCCTCACTTCTTGCCAAAACATGTGAACAGCTGAGGCTGTACCCTTCCTTCCTTCCTTCCCTTTCCTGCTACTACACCCTCCTCTGCATTCTGGAGTGTACCCCACTGTGTAAAAAGAATGAAACTTTCAGACTTTACTCAGAAGAGATTTACTGTAAAATGCAGTCTACCAGGGCGCCTGGGTGGGCTCAGTTGGTTGAGCGTCTGATTCTTGATTTTGGCTCAGGTCATGATCTCAGGGTCTGAGATGGAGCCCCTGTAATCTCCCTGCTGAGCGGGAGGACTGCTTGAGACTCTCTCTCTCCTTCTCCCTCCCCCTCCGCCCTTCCCTGCCCCACACTCTGTCTCTAAGATAAATAAATCTTTAAAATGTAGCCTACCATTTCTTTAATTTTAAGCTGCACCGAGCAGAGATTTGTAGTGTTTCTAATGCCAGGTAGACATTAAGACAAGAAACCGGGTAGGCCGTGGAGTCCTCTCTTACTGTCTTGGGTGGGTGCCCTGAACAAGCCTGCATTCCCCCTACAGCAAGTCGTGACCACGTTCCCACACTTAGGCTGTTCTATTTCATAGTTGCAAACAGCCCTTCCTGAATCTGGAGCCTCCTGTACCAGCAGCAGACGGGAACGAGCTACTTGGTGTTTTCTCTAAAAACAGCCTGTTAATCACCAGATCGTATACTGATTAACCTCAGTCTGGCTGAAAGCTTTAACAAGGGGCTGGAGTAGCTTTGCTTTGTGCAACCCAACATTTCATCTTACAAGAGACAGTGCGACAAGACGTCCAGAGGGGAGCTGGAATCCTCATCTTATTCTCCCTCCCCCCCAAATTATGTCCCCAGTTTAAGTTTCTAGTCAGTAAAAGAACACAATAACATTCGATTCCTACTCATTGTGGTTGCAGATGTTTCAAGTATTTCTAAAAACCTTTCAAATTACTTCGAGTAAAAAGCTGCCAACCCTGAGGTAGAAATGGCAGGTTTCTAAAGTGTGATGAAGTCTCCATAAGCTTATTACTTCTCCAGTCATAGTAAGGCTTTAAAATTTGGGTTTCTTGTTCTTACAGACTCTCCAGAAAATTAGAAAAATACAGAAAGGGAAAGGAAGAAAAATATGAGTGTAATGAAATGTTAAAAGTTTCATATAGTACACTGCTCATTTCTTTGGCCTTTTAAGATACACAGTTTGTGGATCTCATTGACGTTGTCATCTGCACTCGTGCAACTTGATGATTAAAAGAGAAAAAGGAAGAAGACTGTGTTGAGGGGAACCTGGTTTATAAGCCAGCTGTGAAATGAACTGGTATCTTAACGTAGTATGTGTGCTTCCCTGGCTCGTTTTCATATTTTACAGGATAGGCTTTTCAGGACTTGGATGGGTTTTGTTTTGATGAGTTTTGTAAAGGCTCAAAAGCTTTCTTGAAAACATTAATAGGTTTTTGCTATTCCGGGAATTTCGCATAACGTAAATCAGAGGTACTGCTGCTATCAGGTTCCTGAGCCCTTAAAGGTCATCAAAATCATTTGTATGTTCCTGGCCTGTATGGGTACTAAAATTGTGTTTATTATAGTGTTAGCCTACTGGATTGCTTGAGACAGAAAAAGAAATCTTTTTTTAAAATTTCTAATCAATACCAACAAATACACCTACATGCAGAAGACTGTTTAAAAGTCAATTTTAGTGCATGATTTTCAATTCCAAGTGTAGGACAAAGAACTCTTTTTTTTTTTCATGGTAATTATTTTACCTTTCCCAACTGGGAGTTAGTTACTATTCTATTAAAATAATGGCTTGGGGCGTTTTGCAAAGCATGCATTTAAAAGCCAGGGAAAGGTATTTGTGTTTTCCTGTTGGAAATTTTTGCCTTAATTGATTAATTTGTTCCACATTAATATTTATTAGTTTTAATACAGAAACCAATGGCTATATTCATATTTCTAGGACAAACTGCTTTGTAGACCTTCCTTGATATAAAGGAAATACAAAGGTCAACTTGAATGCTTCTCCCTTCCAGCCTGAAACACCTTACTTTAGATTTTGAACTGAAGACAAATGTTATTCCCAGGAAGGAAGAAGCAAAAGGAAAATGGTCCCTAAGTTGATCTCCAACAGCCAATAATGTTATTAGTCTTTCCGTGTCTAACCCTGGAGAACAAACCTGGAATTTGAGAAATGTAAAGAAGAAAAATTCCTTCCATTCTTTTCATAACACTACCAGGTGAAAGCTCCACAGAGGTTTCTCCATGTAGTAATCAAATAAATATTTAATGAAAAATCTCTATGAACAAAGCACCACAGGGACTCCGAGATAACAAGGACACAATTTTTTATGTTAAGGAGCTCATGTTGTACTTGGAGAAATAGATATGCTCATCACTTGGCACTAGCAGTTGGATGTTTGCAGTAATGGGGATTCAGGACGCGCAGAGCGGCGCAAAGGTCAACTCAGGACACAGCTGAGGTCTGCAGGAAAGGTACTCCATAGAGTCCCTCAAAGTCAAGACATTCAGGAACACTTTGACCTGACGCTGAATCCCCCAGATGGTCATTGAATTTGCTTCATCTAACACATTGATTATACATCTTCAAAGCACAAAGAATGAGAAAAATCACCTGTCGTGGGCTCATTTTTCTTTTTTCAAGTGGTTTCTGTAGCTTCTTAGATTGTATCAGAGGGTGTCTCTAATTGGGCCAGTCTCATTTTTTAAAACATTTTATAATCCAAACCTAGCATTATAACCAAACTTAGCATAATTTTACGAGACTAATTCCCTTTGGATTCTAATGCATCATTTTAGCACAGTACAGAGGACATTCTCAAATAACAATGGAATAAATTGATATTTATATGTTTTTATTCAAAATGGAAATATATAATGTGGTAGTTCGTTACATTATATGTTATTATAATTGTGTTATTATGTTACATCATTTTAAGGATTAATTTATACTAAATGGGTTTGTAAGAATTATTGTTTGAAAATAGTTTCAGATTTTTAAGAGATGGGAATTTTGCCTTTTTTTTTTCAGGATATGTAAGATAGATGTAATTTTGTTCATATATAATATACATGTTTATATGTATAAATCTCTTCTCTACATTCAGGTTTTAACAACCCAGGTTAGTAGCCATTTTTCCTGTTTTTTGTTTTGTTTTGTTTCTGTTTTTGGCTTTGGTTTTTTTTTGATGAGAAGAGGATGCAAACTTTGAAGTTTAATTAAAGTTCAGGTTTTAGAAATTTCGCACCGCAAATTGAAGCTCAAGCGTGTGACTCAAACTCTGCCAGTCTTTGCAGAATCCTTTTCTTTTGTTGAAGGTAGCAGGGGAAAGTCTGGGTCTTAGGGTGAGTGGCAGAGTTTCTGGGATCCACTGTGTACGCTTGGTAAGTCTCAGTGATGCCCCAGGGCAGAGGCCATGAGGGTGGGCCGAGGGAATGTGCACTGTGGTTTGGGGCTGGTTCCTGGTGGGGTCACCTCTCAGCTTGTCTCTCAGGTCTTCCAGAGATTCTCTGAATTTTTTACTATCCCTTAATAAATTCCTTTTCTGCCTCAACCATCTAGAATAAGGACAGAGACTAAGTTACACAGCAAATTCTGAACCTACTTTGTGCCATTGATATTTAGATTCATATTGTAAACACTCCTTCATTTTCAAATACTAATTTCATAAGTATTGAATGCGATTACTTTTCACCTTATTCCCTGAGGCGGATAATATAAGGTTACACCTATACTTGGAAACCTTATTAAGTGTTTATGTAATGAATTTGGTTGAGATGGGTTATTTGTCATTTAGAAACTTTAAAGTGTGTTATTTGTGAATGTTAAGTATATTATTCAAATACCCCTGAAGACCAGATAGATTTTCTTTAATAAATTGTAAGGATTTAATTTTCTTGGAAGGTCCTTGAGTATTTAAAGAAAAAATAAATAAAAGTGGTTTGGAAATTAGTCCCTTTAACTAGAAAACATACTAATTTATTTGGGTAATATAAATGTTGTTAGGGTGATGGCCTTACAATTGCATCAACTTGACCCAATCTCTAGGAATCACTCATAGCATTTTATAAGGGATTATGACATTGTGGATTCAAAGGGTGCTACTGGTAGTCATCTAATTCCCGGATGCTGTAAGTGTGGTTCGCAGCCTAGTAGCATCAACATCATTTGGCAGAAATGGAAAATTTCAGATCACACCCCAGACCAATGGAATTAAAGTCTGCATTTTAATGAGACTCCCCCCCCATGTGATTCATACAGATATTAAAATTTGAGAAGCACTGATTTTTAATCCTCATTTTATCAGACACAAAACACAGCCCATTGAAAAAACTAAAGGCAGGGCGAAAGAGGCATAACTTAATAGTCCTCTCCATCAGGAAGTTTCTACTCAACTCCAAGTGCTTGAACCCACTTCTTCACACCACAGTGGCAAAGGAAACAGCCAGTCATTTTCTTCTCAACACTCCTTCATATACTTGAACACATAAGTTACCTTTTACCAACTCCTCACAAACCCCCAACCTGAAAATAAATTACCCCTTCCCATCTCTCACAGAATTTTCTTTTCACTCACCTACAAATAAAATCTGCTGGAAAGAATGAATCAATGAAGGAATTCTTCCATTCATTGAGTACTTATCGAGTAACCGCCCAGAGCTGGGGAATAGAACAGTGAGCAAAACCAAGTTCTTGTCCTTATGGAGCTAACAGTTCAGTGGAGAGGGCACATATGAAACAAGTATATAAAATGCGAGTGTGGTAGTGCTATAGAAAGAGGGACAGAGAGTGCCGGATGTGGGGTGGGATGGTGTATACAATAGGACAGGCAGAGCATGACAAGATGTGCCAGCCTCATCTTACCCATTTCCTGCCCCTGGAATCAGCCATTTCTCCCAGAAGACTTGATTTCCAAATTCAAGGTATTCATTGTTATTGGTTTGGCCACTGTTTTGAAGCCTAATCTATCTCTTTTCTTCCCCATTGAGAATTCTGGGTTTTCAAGGACACAGCGATGATAAATTTAGATAGCTCATAATTTCTTATGTGTTTTATTCTTCATTATGCATACAGTAGATTCAGGTTAACAATGCTATGTGTCTATCAATAAATGATTGTTAAATACATTATCTATCATATGTATGCAATAGCATACCCAAAAGGGCATGGAGGAACACCAAAAAGAGGGTGACGTAGCTTTTTTGTGCTCTGATATGAAAAGATTTTAAGACACATTAAGTGAAAAAAAGCAAGGTCAGAACAATGTGTATACCATTTGTAGGAAGAGCAGTAGGGGACAGAATATATATTTATTGGGTTGTATGTGTCAATTAATTGAGCATCTTCAGCACAAGAGATTTTTCTGAAATGTGTTATGCAAATTTTCTCCTGCTTTTGGACTACACGCAGCAAGATTCTGACCTCCTGGCTTCAGGGAAAGTACAGTTTCGATCAGAGCGTTTCGATATCATTCTATTTTTTTTAGGGCTGGGGAGGGGCAGAGGGAGAGGGAACAAGAGAATCTTAGGCAGTCTCCATGCCCAGCACGGAGTCTGATGCGGAGCTTGATCTCACAACCCTGAGATCATGATCTGAGCTGAAATCAAGAGTCAGATGCTTAATCGACTGAGCTACCCAGGTGCCCCTGTATTCATTCTTTTTTAAACTATTAAATACATGTCAACTTCCAGTACACACCATGCCCAGATTTAAATTTGATGTTATAAAGGGAAAGGCTAGAGTGTTCTAGATCTTTTATTAACGAGCACTAATCTCATAAAAGTTTTGAGAATTGAACCATGTCTCTAAATCTTATATTCACTTTGTTTCCTAAAAGTGCTCAACATTCTATTCCCAAAATAGACAGCAGGCAGTGCTTACTTAGTTCTGACGTTATTGACAGAATTTCTTATAATGGAAGAGAGGGCAAATGATGAACAAGGCTTAAATTTGCAGAGAGAAGAGGAAAAGGAAGTATAATACCCCATAAGTTTATATTTTCATGAAAATCACAGTTGTGGGAGGTAAACAGGCCACAATGGACAGTGACCTCAGTGAAATATTATGGTTGGCTTATTTTGCATCTCTTTGCTCCTATTACTGAAATGAAGATTTACTAGTAATATGTTGGTATTATCACTATGAGAAAATCTGGGCCTAATCCGGTTAATTCATAAGGAGAAAAATGAACCACTTTCTGTATGATCTCAAAGAGAACGATTCCAGCTGATAAAAATGGGTGCCTCTACAAAAAGTTAGCATTTCATTTTTGCCTCCAAATACCTGGCTTAGGAGTATCTAATAGACAGGTAGACACACCTCCTAGAAAGCAAACACTGAGAAGATCCTATATGTGAAAAGAAAGATTAGTAGCTAATTAAGGTTCTCTTCCACTACTAGAAGAAATTAGAAACAATTTTTATTGTAGATTAGGGCTTGACAGAATCATTCTAAAAACATGTCATCTTGCTGCATTGCATTGAGATATGCTGGAGAGAAACTTGAACCATTTGCTAGCACCTGCTAGAGAACAGCACTCCCAGACTAGTTAACACAACAAGCCTCTGGGCAACCTTTTCCTGTAGGCACTTCTTTGTTCCAGTTTCCTGGACTCACCAAGCAGCCTTCAGTACACTCGAAGTCTCTTCTGACCTATAAACCTGACCAAACAGACTACAAACAGGCTAAACTGTGGGCTTCACGTCCCACAATTTAAAAGCCACTTTTTAAAAACATGAATATGCATATTGATTTGGTTGGATTGAGAAGTCTCAACTCAGTGAGATATACACATGAGATAATCCCCTCTCTCCAATGACCACTCTTAACTGTTGAGTGGCACACTCTTTCTCACTAGTATTTGGCAACCATAAAAATACCTCAGTCTTAATCCATAAATTCTCTTGTTTCTTTGGTCCCTAAAAATATTATTTCAGTTATTATGGATTAGGCATGTCCATTTTTTTACATTAAGACCTTATTTTTTAGAGCAGTTTAAGGTTCACAGAAAAACTGAGGAAAAGGCACAGAGATTTACCATATACCCTCTGCTTCTACACATGCATAATCTCCCCCATTATCAACATTCCCCACCAGAGTGGAAAATTTGTTGTAACTGATGAACCTGCATTGGTATGTCATAATCACCCAAAGTCCACAGCACGGACTATAGTTCACTCTTGGTTTTGTACATTCTTTTTTTTTTTTTTAAGGATTTTTATTTATTTATTTGACAGACAGAGATCACAAGCAGGCAGAGAGGCAGGCAGAGAGAGGAGGAAGCAGGCTCCCTGCTGAACAGAGAGCTGTTGCGGGGCTTGATCCCAGAATGCTGAAACAGTGACCTGAACCGAAGGCAGAGGCTTTAACCCACTGAGCCACCCAGGCGCCCCAGTTTTGTACATTCTAATGGGTTTAAACCCATAGATATATAGAGATACACAGATATATAATGACATACATCTATCATTATGGCATCACACAAAGTATTTTCATTGCTCAAAAGTCTTGTGCTTGGCTATCATCCCTCCCCCGCAATCCCTGCCAACCACCAATCTTTTTTAATTAATTTATTTTTTTAATTAATCTCTACACCCAATGTGGGGCTTGAACTCACAACCCCAAGATCAAGAATTGCATGCTCTATCCACTGGAAAAGTGAGGCACTCCTGATATTTTTAACAGAATCTCCATGGTTTTGCCTTTTCTGGAATGCCATATAGTTGGAATAATATATCATATGGCCTTTTCAGATGACTTATTTTACTTTTTTTGTGTGTGGACATTAGCTTTCAATTTCTTTGGGTAATTATCAAGGAGCATGACTGCTAGATCACATGATAAGAGTACATTTAGTTTTGTAAGAAGATGTCAAATTTTTGAAGTGGCTTTCAAAGTCTTTCAAAGTGGCTACACCATTCCACACTCCTACCAGCAGAGAATGAGAGTTCCCATCGCTCCACATCCTGGATGGCATTTGGTATTGTCAGTGTTCTGGATGTTGTCCATTCTAATGGGTATGTAGTGATAGCTCATTGTTGTTTTCATTTCCATTTCCCTGATGACATATGATGAGGAACACCTTTTCTTATGCCTATTTGCTATCTGTATATCTTCTTTGGTGAGGTTTCTGTTGAAGTCTTCAGTACGTTTTTAAATCAGGTCGTTTTCTTACTGTTCAGTTTTAAGAGTTCTTTGTATATCTTGGGTTATAGTCCTTTATCAGCTATGTCTTTTGCAAATATTTTCTCCCAGTCTGTGGCTTCTCATTCTTGACATTGTCTTTCACAAAGCAAAAGATTTTAATTTTAATGAATCCAGTTTATCAATTATTTTTCTCATTATTCTGCCTTTGGTATATCCAAGAAATCATCACCATACCAGAGGTCGCCTAGGTTTTCTCCTGTGTTTTGCATTTTACATTCAGATCTGTGATCCATTTTGAGTTACTTTCTGTGCAGGGTGTAAGGTCTGTATCCACATTCTTTTTGTTGCATGTGGATGTCCAGTTGTTCCAGCACCTTTTGTTGAAAAGACTGTTTTTGCTCCATTGTATTGCCTTCGCTCCTTTGTCAAAGATCACTTGACTGTATTTGTGTGGATCCATCTCTGAGCTAACTATTCTGTTCCACTGAGCTATCTGTGTGTTGTTTTGCTAACACCATACTATCTTGATTACTGTAGCTTTATAGTAAGTCTTACAAAGTCAGACAGTGTCAGTCCTCTAACTTTTGTTCCTCTTCTTCAATATTGTGTTAGCTGGATCTTTTGCCCTCCCACATGAACTTTAATATCAGTTTGTGAATATCTACAAAATAACTTACTGGATTCATTTTTAAAACTTCTAGTTTTTGTCAACATCTAGTCTCTGAAGAAATGTGACTGGTGGGTAGAGAGGTGTGGTTGGCCTTCTCCCACATCTGCCCCTTTCTGCTCTGCTTCTCTGTGCTGGTCAATGGAAGAAGAAGGAAGGAAGACCTTTCTTTCTTGGAGTTTCTATCTCTCTATTTACATTACCCAATCCATTATTGCATATTGTCTACTTTTTTATTAGCATTATTAATGGAATACAATTCCATTGTTAATATATTAGTCATAGTAAATTTAAAATTCCTGTTTGACAATTCTAAAGCCTGTGTCATATTTGAGTCCGGCTCTGATGCTTACCGTGTCTCTTTAGACTCTGTTTTTCCTTGCCTTTAGAATGCCTTGTAATGTTTGGTTGAAAGCCAGATATGATATACTGAGTAATAGGTACTGAGATAAATAGGTCTTTAATGTGAGGTTTTGTGTTAATCTAGCTAGAAGCTGGGCATTGTTTAATGTTTGTTGTAACTGTAGATACCAAAGTCTTCAAATTCCTCTAGTTTTTGTTCCTGTCGTATTTGGACTTCCCTAAGAACCCCCTCCTTAGATAGAGTCTGCATGATGTAACTCCTTTGGCTGTGATACACTGTTTTTATACTGGTATGTTAGGAGCCTGTGGGGGAAAGGAGAGTGTCCTGTAATGTTATCATTAAGTCTCAGTCATTGAGTAGGTATGTGTCTTGCCCTGTGACCTTCACAGCTGTTTCACGGCTTTTTTTTTTTTTTTCCTCCTTTGGTGAGAGAGGAAGACGAGAGAGGGCTAGAGTCAGAGAAATGCCCTTCCCCTAAGTGAGATAAGACTCTGGTGAAGTCTTCTCCCTGGAGACTAGGCCTTTGTTATGGAGAATGCTCCACTGTATTTCACAGTGCTCTTCCCTTCTCCTGCCAGAGCCCCTAGAAGGTCTTTTTTGGCTCTTCACCCAGAGAACCTGGTGGAGTTCCAGGAGGTAAAACTCACAAAAAGTGTGGGGGCCCACCTAAGTCACGCCCTCGTCCCAGAGTGTCTCACTCTCAAGTCACTTCAGCAATTTGCCCAAATTACCTCTTTTAAGACATAAACTGAGGCATACTAAAAGTTTTTTTGTTTTTGTTTTTGAGCAAAAATTGATTTGAATCTGGCAGCACCAAACTGAATGATTAGGAGCGCTCCGTTGACAGGATCTCAGGGAGATACTTTGATAAGAAAAGGTAGAAGCAAAGTAAGGAAATTATTGGTTCACTACGGCTCCAAACCTATTTGGCTGTTGGATTGCTTGTGCCTAGGTTTCAATCTCATAACCTGGAGGCATTTATAGGCTTGGATTTTGGTTTGCTTAAGTAAGCAAGCTGTCTTGGTATTAGAGCCACATCAGTCTAAAGCTTTCTCTTCTAACTGAATATCATTTGAGGATTCCTACCAGTCTGTGGCTTCGGCTCCCAGTCTGTGGCTTCTGCTCCAGGTGGGCAAATCTCAAGTTTGACCCTGGATTCCCTTGTCTCTCCAGATTTGGGAGCAGCAGTTTGCCCTGAGATCTCTATTCTCTGACGGGCCCAACAAAAGCCATTTTCACCTCGTTTAACCTTTTCTTGTTGTAGGGACAGGAGTAGCAGCTTTCTGTCTTTGCACATGTAGAAGCTGAAACTGGAAATCTATAACCCAAGTTTGAATTAAGAACTTTAAGAAAGACTTTAAAAAAAAATAAATGGCCTACAGAAGAAGCCAAAGAGCTCTTATAGATGATTTTTCCATTATTCAACAAGTGGAAAAACTTACGTAGTTATTTCAGAGTGGCGAAATCTGTTTATAAGTCTGACTTAGTTCTTTCTTTAATTTTGTCTAGTCAAAGAGTGCTGACACAGATGATAATTATTATAAGAATGAGACGTACCTTTCTAAGGGGACTTAATTGTATTATTCCAAAATTCCAAGGAATGTAACTCCTAAGAGTATATCGTTTTCACTAAAAAATTGAATATCATTTTCCCCAGCTCCTGGAGCTTTCCTCACTTGAAATTGGAAAGGGGACTTTGAAATCCAGAATGTTGTTGCTTCTATTCCTTGACTCATATTGCCTCCCTCATTGTTTAACCCAAAGAAGTTTTACTCCCCGTCAAGATCAAGAGCTCATTCAGACCCAGTACTTCATCAGCCTCTACTTCAGCCTCTCCTGTCGCTCTGCACACAACACACCTTCAGTAAATACTTGCATGAAATTGGACGTAGACTTCTGTGACTTTTTACTGTGCTGGGTTGCCAGAGTTTGTCATGAGCTTTGTGTCCCAATCTAGCTTGTTACTCTTATCTCTTGGCTTAAAATATTGTGCCTTGCAAAAGGCTTCTGGGAGCAAATACTTGAGTAAAATGAATTACCCCCTTTCAAAAGGGCCTGAATATGGTTTTTCACAAGACCTATTACCATGCCTTATACCTCATTATAATCTACTGGGGAGTTATTGTGCATTTTGTAATGGAGGCTAAATTCCTATTTTTCATCACCTGATTAGTATTTCTGAATTGGCTCTGGTGCCAAAAGGAATATTTTCCCTTACTGTTTCTCCTTTTCAGTAGTAATATAAATATAATAAAAAGCAGTAGAATGCATCCCCTCTCCAGAAACAAACAAAAACCAATTACAGTCAATCCTGAGGGAAGTCTTCGGTAGAGAAAGCCAAGAAAAGCATAGAGGAAGCTGAATACCTCTGCTTTTCTCTGTTCTCTCTGCCTAGCTTTTTGGGATCATATTTTCACAGACCAATTTGGATTCTTTCATGCCCAGGTAGGGAAGAGGAATTTTTATCCTCAACGCATGATTGATGTGTTGAAATGTATGCAATTTAATCGGAGAGGGGTCCGTTCGTTTTAGGGCTTATTTGTGATGTGTGTTTTCTGGCTATAGGACAAAACTCTGGGCAGCCCCAGCAAACAGACCAAAGAGGCATTAATGAAGGCTCAGCTTGCTATAGCTCACTGTCCACCTTCTTTGCCTGTAGGCGGACAGGAAGAGCGCCTGGGAGGATGTGGAATCGAGGAAGGGTGATTCCCTGTCCCTGCTCTTTGGCCACTGCCGCCGACCTGCTGCGCGCGTCCTGGATCCTCGGGTCCTTGAAGCAGCTCTTGCCCTTCCCGCACTCAGCTGTGCGTCACGAGGAGGGCAACTTCGGCAGAGAGTGTATCCCAGGCTGCTCTGCCACGGTTTTGCTTTGAGGGCTGGTTTTCTTGCTTTGATCATCTCACTACCCTAATACTACTGGGCTACTTCTTTCCCTCTTCTGTGTCACCTAATCATTTAGAAATGAAATTCCTTTCCTTCTTTCTCTCGCTTCTGGCTGGAGGGAGATTGGAGGCAGGAGGGTTCTCCCCTCCCTCTTGGAACTGGGAGGCAATGGCTTTCCCACTAGGACGTGGGGAACCCCAGGGTTCCAGCTTCACCAGGATGCCGGACTCAGGTTCTGGCCTCTCTGTCCCCCCACCAGAGGGCTTCCTGCTTTGCTGACATCTGGTTTTGGCTTCGCGGTCGCCTGTTTACCCTTGCAGCTCCTCCACCATCCATAAAGCCTGTTCCCAGCATTGAATTCCCTCTGTGAGAGATCCTGAGTGGTTTCATTATCCTGCTTGCTCTTTGACTGCTACCCATATCCCTGGTATATTTGTCTCAGCCTGGGAAGGACAGCTCCTCGATGCCACATGTTTTATTGTCACAAACATGTTTTTTAGAAAGTTAATTCAGACCAAGCATGATGCATTAATGCTAATGTGTCATCTCAGTGGGTCACTGTGAATACTTATTGCTAAAAACTCATAAGGTCAAATCTGATATCTGATCTCTTAGAAGGGCTTAGATGCACTTTTCTCAATAGACTTGAATCAAGCAGAACATTAGCTCTTCAAAGGGTGAGCAAAGATGTCTCTCGAAGAAAAATGAGGGTGGGATCGGGTCATTGTACCTGCGGCATAGACACGGGAGTGGGGTAGACCTGCATCCCACTCCCAGATCTTCCAGGTCTTAGTTGAGTGAGCCCAGTCCCTATGTGTCTCTGGCCTTAGCGTTCTTGAGGAAAATGAGATAGCACAGACAGAGGTGCACATGTGGACAACACGTGTAGAAAGCCTGGCATAGGAAATGCTTGGTCTTGCCTTTAGAAAGGCCGCTTTTCTTGTTTTGATTCTCACTAATATTACCATGCTGCTTCTTTCCCTCTCCTCTTCAACCCAATCATTTGTAAAATGAAATTCCTTTCCTCATTTCTCTAAAGCACAGCTAAGATGAAATTCTTAAAAGGAACTTTACTTGAAAGCCAAGGGAAACCAAAAAGGAAGTAAGCGGATCCAAAAGCAATAAAGCCGCGCTCATAATGGGGGGCGGTCCCTGAAAGGCACTGGCCAGTGATTTTTTTTCTCAGGGACCTGGACTGCCTGTCACAGATGCCCCCGGTCTCACCACCTCTGGCTGCGAGGCGTAGAACATGGATTCTCAGCTAACTAGATATAGTGTCCACTTTCAAAGACAGATTTTTATTCCCCCAAAATAAAACTTACCCTGCTTTCACCCTGCATGGGTTCCTTGGAGGTTTTATTTAAATAAAAGGACTGTCCCCTTCTCAAAGCATCCATTCATTGTGTTACTCCTAAACCTACAATCTTTGAGCCAGAAAAGGTTCTGAGAACGCTGCCTTTCAACAGATTAAACAGCCTCTGGGTCCTGGAACCGGTACTGGGATTATCAGGCTGAATGGCAGCCTTGCGTACATTTTTACCTCTTTAGAAGTTGCAGATCAAAGGAACAATTCTGGTTGAAGCCTGATGCCTCCCTTGCTTTCGTAATACTTTCTTTTGAGGGTTCCAAGGAATCAAAAAGGGAGCTATAGAAATTAACTAACCAAGGGACCACTTTTAGCATTTTGTTCAAATATAGCCACTTCTGCAGACACAAATGAAAAGATTCAATCTTCAAATAATGTTTTCTTGCACCTACCAAAGAATAAATATTCATCAGTAATCCTCAAGCCTGGGCCTCTTCTGGACCTCTCTCCCAGCCAGCCTCTCAAATACTACTGCAAAGGAAAGTTAACTTTCCTAGGAAAGAAAAGGTCACCTCAGAAGCTCATTGCACATTCCTCTACTCTATACCTCTTCTAAGACAAGAAGGAGAAATGGGTTTCTGTTATCTTCAAGAATAACCAGAAGCTTTTACAACTTACCTACATAACCAGGCATAGTCCTAGACATAGAAACAAACCCACGTAATGTAAAGAAGTGGGATACATGACTACTGGGAGCTCACAACTCGGCAATGATCAGCATGTTTTAACCGCTCACATTTCCAGAGCCCTGGTGCATGCGGGTCTGGTGCTTTTGAACATTTTTTCAGGTGACTTGGGATCACACAACTCCATCTTCTTTGAGGAAGTAGTACAAACACAGGGCATCGTCACTCTCCCAGCTGAAGGCCTGCCCTAAGGGAATGTGGACGATTTCTGGGCAAAGTCAGTCTCTGTTGAATTGAACCAGGCTGACACTCCTTGGCCTGTGCTGGCTGTAAGCGGTGTGCTGCTGAAACACTATAGCTGTGCTTGACGCCTGTGCTCTAGTGATTTCAAGAGGAGGGAAAATAAGTCTCCTTGATGCACGGGAGGGGATGGAAATGTTTAAGTAAGTCAGTGAGACTTCAGGTATTCAGAGTAAATCCGCGTCGCATCTATGCTCTTAAAGCTATGTATTCTGTCCCCATTTCCTTAATTCTATTGTAATATCAAAGCAGCCACTCATCTGAAATTTGCTGTTGATAAAAAGGAAGGTGTGTATTTATACACATATATTTACATTTAGGTACATATTTTAAATTAATATTGACTTTTATTTCCTCCATTGATTCTATTTTTTTTTTAATTAGGACTAAAGGGAAGATCTACCAGTTGATTTTCAGTGTAATGGCTTGAATTTGCAAGAAGTAGGGTTTTAGTATAATGTGTAATAATGTCATATTAGGGGTTTTTTGTTTGTTTGTTTACTGCTATAATGAATTACCACAAGCTTAGTGGCTTTAAACAACACAAATTAATAATTCCACAGTAGTGTAGGTTAGAAGTCTGAGATGAGTCTCACTGGGTTAAAAATAAAGGTGTTGGCAGCCAATTCCTTCTGGAGGTTCTAATGGAAAAACCGTATATTGGTTCACCTTTTCCATCTTCTAGAGGCTGACTTCCTTCCTTGGCTCTTGGCCTCTTCCATCAGCAAAGCCATCAAAGTCAGGCCAAGTCTGACTCACACTGCTGTCTCTCTCTGATAACACTTTCACTTCCCTCTTCCATCTTTTAAGAGCTCATATGATCACACTGGACCCACTGGGAAACACCAGGATAATCTCCCTATTTTGAGCCTTACCAATCACATCCACAGAGTCCCTTTTGTCATGTAATTTAATATATCTACAGGTCCTGAAGATAAGGGTGTGGACATGGGGGGGGCAGGTACATTATTCTGCCTGTCACAATCTCATAACTAAAAGTGCTGTCATTTCCTACCTTCTAGAAGTAGCATAAACCACATATCGATGGTTCTGCCACTATCTGTGGCCACACATATCTTTCTCCTCCATTTGGAAATGCCATTGCCAGATATTACAGAGAACTAGAGGGAAGGGTTTGGTAGCACTAATGGACTTACCTAGGTAGCTGTGTACCAAGGGATTTTCCTGGGATCCTAATTCAGCAGCTTCATCTGAAGAATGTAGATAATGGTGGGAGCTTCATTCAGACCCTAGAGCTGTTCTGACAGCCACAGAATCCTGAAAACTGTACACCACTTTACAAATGAAAGGGATGGTGCAGTAGCTATCCCAGTGTGTTCTAGGAACTTGAGTACATAAAACCACCAAGAAGCATCATTTAGAAATTTAAAGTTTTTTTCCTAAAATTACAAATTGCAAAAAAAAAAAAAAAAAAAAGGAATCTTAACTACATGATAGAGGATGAAATCGCTCATTTCCATTCTAAATCAATACTTTATCTCTATCCCCTGAGATAGGTCATTTTAATCTCCATACATGTTTATCTTGTTTTGCTTTTTCTTCTGCTCTGATGTTTGTTATGCTTTGAGTAGATATTGATTCCCTTCTCATTAAGCCTGCAAACATCTAACCATTCCTATCTGTTTGGTTTTTTTCATTTTTAATAATTTATATTTAAATTCCGGCAAATTGAAGGTCTAATTTTGCCCTTTGAATGCCTCTGCATTCAAGTTATTCAGGCAGATTTTATCTCTTGTTTTTTTTTTTTTAATTCTACTTTAAGTTTTATAAAAATGGATATTTCTTATTATCCCCAACCCATAATTTTCTTTAGCGAACTTTTTGTTTAATTTTCTTTTGCCTTAACATTTTATTTTTCAGACACCTCTCATTGAACCTCACGTTCCTCTTCGTCCTGCTAACACCATTAGCAAGGTAATGGGATGTAGGTGGGTTGATGAGCCGTCAACTTAAGAAGTGATTACTTCTTAAGTAACCGCTGGAGGTGGTCAGTATGTCAGAGCATCATATCAGGAAACCTTGGATACATTTTCTAGACACAGTAAATATCCAGTGTGTTTCAGTTCTTAAATAAAACAGTGACATGTCAGACAAGCGAACAATATAAATGTGTGAATGAGTTGTATTTGGTGAAGCCAGAGTCAGAATGTGATTTAAGTATTCATCTGGTTGTTTTTCCCTATATAATTTCTCCTTCTTCTTCTTCCTCTCCTTTCACTGGATTAAAATCCAGGTCCCTTCGGAGAAGATCCTCAGGGCTGGAAAAATTTTACGAAATGCCATTCTCTCTCGAGCACCTCACATGATAAGAGATAGAAAATACCACCTGAAGACGTACAGGTATGTGCAATAACTCCAAAGCCCCGGGCCCTTCAGGCTCATGTCCCGGGAAATTGGAACAAACTTGCATTTTCTTGTTTTCCATTTGTGGACAGCTTATTTTCTAATCCTCCAGGTTCTGGAACATCTAAGCTTGTTTTTGACCCCTGCTTAACTTTAATTATCCTTCATATTCCCAACAATTACTCCTAAACTAATTTGCTTGGGCATTAGTTTAATTGTGATAAACAAAGAGAAGAAAAATTTTTTTATTTATGATTGCTAATTTTTTTAAGCGAATCATTTACTGAGCATTTATTTACTCTTGAAGCCCTCTGCCAGCCCAGTTTCCATACACTATCCTATTTCATCCTCACCACAACCCTGGTGGGTAGGTGTTAGGCCATTTTTCAGATGATAAAACTGAGGCTCAGAGAGATTAAATAGTTTCCCTTGTCCAAGTCACAAGTCTAGTGAGTGGCAGAGCCAGGATTTAAACCAACCAACCTTGGTTGATGTCCAAGTGCAGTGATCTTCATTTCCTTCTATTATTCATTCATTCCTCAAATGTATTAAGTACCTACTGGGCACCAGATGCTATTGTGTTCTAAGCCCCAAGGATACAGGAGTGAACAAAATTATTATACAATGTTCTTTACAGAGTTTACTTTCTACTGTAGGGTTTCATTCTAGTATAAATATAGTGAGATAGGCAACTCTGTATCACACCTATAATCATTTACAATAAGGACTCATTACAGCTGTCACTGGAGTTAAGACCTTATTTAGCTGAATCTTCTGGGATGACTGAAGAGTGGAGGTCAACTGAAAATTCATGTCTGATTTGGGCTTTTGATTTTTTTTTTTTTTTAATTTTCAATTCGACAAGGATTTAGGAACTGGAATGGTCTATGTATGGCACACAAGCCTTCACTCTCTCCTTTCACCCACGGATCACCCTCATAACCCTCTCTCAGCAATCTCTCAACTCTCCCATTTAGCCTAGACATGACTTCAGAAACCGTCAGACCCGGCATGAGCCACAACCCATTTGATTCACATGAACCAAATTCCTAAGGCACAAGGAGAAGCTAGATGACAAATTTTAAAGTTATCATGAAGGATATATATCTTCCTAATGACTATCAACTATGATAGAACCTGTAAGATTAGACATGATTCACCCTATAGCGAACCTTCGAATACATGTGCCTCAAGATCCAGTCTCTTTCCCAAGGACAGAGAAAGAAAAACATGGCAAACTCTTTTCTGTACTCCATGCAAACAAACACTCTTCAGCTTGTGCTTGTCATGAACATGTTTACAAGACCCAAACTGACAGTATATTTATTACATTAATTGGCCTCTTCTTGGATAGAATTTTGGAAATGAGATAGGATTTGAGAAACACTTCAGTCTTATCAACACATTCCATTTCTTAAGACAGATTATTCATCTAGCCCTTTTCATGTTAATATTTACCAGCTACCATTTTGGGTGACTGCATTTGGAACTCCAACCCTAGAGGTTCATTCTTTTGGGAGTCTGTGGTCTCTACACACTGCTATAATTTTAAGAGCAGTAAAGGTTAAAAAAAAAAAATCATATGTCACATGTTCCCAGAGAGTTAGAACACCTTAACTCATTAAGTAATCTCAAAATCTCATATGGCTAAAGGACCTTTTTCTTTTTAAGTCTTTATTATTATTTTTTTCTGACTTAAGATATGACTATGCTTTTCCAAATGTTGACTTGCATTAGGGAAATTCCATTAAAATATGTCATCTTTGTGACAAAATGGAAACCAGTAGTCAGAAACCATAAACTCTTTCTTGCTCCGTAGTGCTAACATTTTAAATCCCTGAAATATAGGTGTCGTGTCTATTCCACACCCTATGACACAAATTAATGATCTGTTGGTAATAACCCATGGACTCAATTGGAAGCTGAAGGGATGATTTCTTTTTTCTGCATCCCAGTTTGAGTTCCTTGCCCCCACACCTTGTACTTCCCAGTTCCATCTCTCTCCTTCCTATTCTCCACCTCCTTATGTCACTGCTGCACTATTAGAGCTTTGAAGTCTCCCCAGATGCAGTATCATCCCCAGTGATCACCATGCTAAGGTCTGCTGTTAATTCTAAAGTGGCTAGAGATCATTAATGGAGGGGAAACCCAGTGATTCCATCAGATGCAAGTGGCATGTGTCTTTGCTCTGCTTCTGACCGCAGGATTCTCATACCCCGTACAAGGGCCCAGGTGCTCTGGGATCATCTCAGATCCTTTTAGTAAAGACAGTCATTGAGTTAAAAGCCACATGGATTTAATTTTTTATTCTTTTATATGACTTTTCCCATTAAGAAATTCTCAAATTAGAAGAGGCATGTTTTGACAGGTCATATGTTTAGGAGGAATAGTGACTAGGTGCCCCCTTTGCTCACTGAAGTTCTTTATGGGGGTATAGACTGTTTTCAGGGCAGCCCTGGAAACCTGATGGCCTTCTCAGACATTTTCCTGGTGAAATATTCCAGGGTTGGACCTGGATCCGGGCATCCCAGGAGCTTGGACAGATCTCAGAGTGCCTAGAATATTGGAACTGGAAGTGGCCTTAGAAGCCATCTTTTCTTCCTTGTTTTTTTGTTTTTGTTTTTTGTGTTTGTTTGTTTTGTTTTGTTTTTTACAGATGAGAAAACCAAGAATCAGAGAGTTTATACGATATGGCCCTAGTCACATGGCTACTAAGTAGCAGACCCACTGCTGTATCTCATGACCCCTCCCAGGCTAAGCCTCTTCCTAAAGTGCACAGTGCCGGGAAACTCCCCCAGGTTAAACTAAAGAGGCGCTCCCTGAACTCCACCCCAGAGATGGTGCCATCCTTAGCTGGGGATGAGAGGCCACCAGTGACACAGACCCAGCTGCTCTGTGACTTCCTGTGTTGTCCCATGGGATCCGCTCCTAAGGCTTCAAGATTCCATTTCCACCTTTGAATCATCATGCCCCAAACACCTGCTCTTCTCTCCCACCCCACCTCGTGTGTGTGTGTGTGTGTGTGTGTGTGTGTGTGTGATTATATGTTTCCTAACTAATGCACGGAGTTTGCCCATCCCAGCAAACTTACCACTGAGGGGCAACTTGGGGGTGAATGTGTGACTATTACAGAAAGCGCGTGGAGCTCCTCAGATGACAGGCTCTGCCGCAGTGCTGATGCTCATTACATAGGACTTTTTTCAAAGAGATTTGCATCGCTAATTGCTTGTTTCTCCCAACACCCCTCTGAGGAAGATCAGTAGTATTACTTGAAAATATAAAGTGCTATATAATTTTGCACTTATACAGCGCCTTTCATGGAGCACCTCCAAGTGCCTCACAAACATTAACCCCTTCCTCGCAAGGCTCAGGTGAAGGAAGTTAGAATTCCGCTTTGCCTTCCTTTCACACTGAGATTTTCTGGGACGGGCTCAGGGCGAAAGGGTTTCCGTCCCTGGGATTAGTTTGCTAGGTCATGTTCTCCATCTCATGGACCTTCAGTCTCCCCTGGAGCTGCAGTTTGTAATGCTCTTTCATTGCCTGGAAGGTTCCCCTGTGAGCTGAGTGGTTTTACTGTTCTGTGCAAAAATTTGAGAACCAGAGGCCGCACCGTGCCATGATTTGTTGGCATGAGACCTCTTATGGTGGAAGAATGCAAGCATTTCAAGAAGGTCTTTCAAAAGCCATCTCCCAGCTTTCTTCTGCAAGGGGGTGACTTCCCACCCTTTGTGTCCCCCCTCTCCCTAGGCAGTGCTGTGTGGGGACCGAGCTGGTAGACTGGATGCTGCAGCAGACTTCATGCGTTCACTCCCGAACTCAGGCTGTTGGCATGTGGCAGGTGCTGGTGGAGGACAATGTTCTCAACCACGGTAAGATGAGCCATGGTCCCAGGAAAACCCTCTGCAAGGGCTAAGTGCATTTCCCCCATGAGTTGTTGATACAGTCCCACATGGTCAAGAAAGAACTATGATCCCTTCAGGGGCCCGCAGAGCTAGGATCCTCATTTAGCAACACAAATGCAGCAAGTAAAGGCGATGGGTTACTCTGTTCCCCCATTGTGCCTTCCTAACCTGGGGGAATGTATGAAGGGAAAATGAAATTGCGGCCAGAGTGCATCAGTTCCAATTATGTTTATTAGTTTGCATTCACGGTTCATTGATCGTGTGATTATATTCTGAGCACAGCCATCCTGATGCAGGGGCGATTGAAGAGCAATGAAACGTGTGGCTGGGCTGATGGTGTGAAAGAAAGTAATGAATTCCAAAGCTGCCTTTTTTAATGGTGGTGTCATCTGGGAGAGCCAATTTGTACACACACAGGATGACCATATGGCTCAAACACAGATTCTGATTCAGCAGCTTTGGGATGGGTCTTGAGGGTCCGTATTGCCAGCCCACTTCTACCTGATGCCTGTGCTGCGGTCTGGGATCATATATTGAGCAGCAAGAATCTACTTCTCCGCTGCATCTTTCTGTAGTGTCGGTGCTCCATCCTGAAAGGGGGCTTAAAAGCCTTAAGATATAGCAATGAGAGATTCTGAGCCAACTGACTGTCCTACCAAGATCTAAGTCTTTTTCTTTAAAAGGAATGAGAAAAAAAAACAAAAAAATCTTTTCAAATCTCAACTGTACCTTCTAAGGTTATATGACCTAGAAGCTTGGTCTAGTCAGTTTTGTTCAAACAATTAATTTTACTCTTTTTTTTTTTTTTTTTTCCAGTGCAGATAGAAATGTTTACAAACAGCACACACAGAAAGAAAGGCATGAATCCTGATCCCTATTAAGTAGGGTTGTTTGAAGTCTGGGCTCAAAAACCAGTTTAGAGCATCATTTGGCAGTTGGTTATTTTCCTGTTGGGGGCATAGGGCCCTCATGCTAGAAAATGTCACCAGAGCAATTTTTGCGGGTCAAAGTACTCATCTCCGAAAAGTTGGCAGGCTCGCATCAGACAGGGGCAGGGCGAGCTGGAGCCGGGCGGGTCCGAGAGGGCGGCGAGGTGCCGGGCCGCGGCGTGGGAGGTCAAGGCTCCCAGCTGCATGGCCCTGGGCGAGGCGGAGGGAGGGCGCTGAGGAGGCTCAGCACTTCGCTGTCACTTGGCTCTCGCGGCCGACACCGTCCCTTTGCTTCTGGTAAACGGGGCTGGGAGGCCGAGGGACACCGGGTGACGCCTGCCTTCATGTTCCGCCTAGTGGACCAGGAGCACCACTTCCAAGACAAATATTTATTTTATCGATTTCTGGATGACGAGCACGAGGATGCCCCCTTGCCTACTGAGGAGGAGAAGAAGGAGTGTGATGAGGAGCTGCAGGACACCATGCTGCTGCTGTCGCAGATGGGCCCTGACGCCCACATGAGGATGATCCTCCGCAAACCGTGAGTGAGGGCGCGCCGGCGCCCCCTGCAGGTCCCCGGGGCCGCGGCGGGAGCGGGGGAGTGGGGCTGCTTTCCAAAGTCCCGGCCTTCACCCGGGGCCCAAGGAAGAGGTTCTGAGGGGCGACACAGCAGCGTTTGTCCCCCCTCCGTTTTATTTTTGAGCTAGAGAATTCCATTTCCCTTCCGCATGAGTTAAAACCGTACAGATTGTTAGCGGTTGGTTCAGGATGTCAACACGGGGTCCACCTATTAAACGACCTTTGGGCGATGACGAACAGAAATTGCTCAGTTTCTGTGCCAGACTGCGACAGCCCCTTTCTTTCTAATGCAAGAGGGTGAGGGTCATCAGAATGCCTTCCATCTCCCCCTTCCCTCTCAGCCAAAACCTCCCCCTTTCAGTTACAACCCATCAGCTATGTTGGAGGATTCTGAAATGTTTAATCAGCTGGATTCGGGAAGAATTTACTGAGCCCCTCTTTTACTCAGGGAGCTCTCCCGGTTGCTCTGGGGCATACAGAGAAACATATGCCACGGCCCCAAGCTGGGGGAAACCTTTTCAATAAGGGATGACTGGGCACTTGGTTCTGAGGCCACCACATACAGGCTTGTGTTTTTCTTCTGGGAATAAAACAGCCCTCCACCCTGAGACCAGGGCCAGCAGCCATGGAAGTCGGCTCTGAGTCACTTGGCTTGGCCAGCCTCTGTTTATTAGCGGGACTTGACAAGAGCATTGAACTTTGCATGTGTTGTATGTCCACTGGGCACTTTCCAAAAGTGCCAGGTCCCTCAGACCAACTTCCCCAACATCTGCCACTTAGACCAACTTATAGTACTTCTCAGTGCTCCTGTTTCCTTCTTTCAATATATTTTATTTTTTTGTCAAGTTATGTCCCCTTGGTCAAAACTTTCTCTTGAGTCTTCATGTGCACCACCATGTGTATCAAAGGCCTGCCCTGATCCCAGTTAGCACCATCATTTTTAGTTCTAGAACATGGGTTCTGATTTGGTCCTTTTAGCCTCAAAACCCTTCCTTCAAACAAAATTTTTATGGAAAAATCCAAACCATCAAACAGAAAAGCCAGGACTTCACTGACCTAATGATAAGTGGCATCTGAGAATATTGCCCAGCCAATGTGTGCTGTGTCTGCAGATCACAGGTGTGGGTGGCTAAGGGGACACAAGAGAATCATCAGGACATGATGATGAGGACTCAGATGAACACCATGCTAACCCATGTTTTCTTTCACATCAGCCTGCATCCCCTCTCCCTTCCCCACACGTCTTTGTCCCATTGTCTGGATCCATCCACTTCTTGCTACCACTTTCATTCAAGCCAACACCATACAGTGGTTCTGAATCAGAAGTGGGACAGCTCCTAAGGGGCATTTGGAAATGGGGAAGGGTGTTTTGGTTGCTCCTTGGGGGAGCACACTTCTGCCACTCACCTGGCAGTGGCTAGGACCAAAGGATGCTCAACACACCCAACAAGACCTAGAACTCTACACAATAAGGCGCCATCCTGAAACTAATGCTGCTGTTGAGAAACATTTCTTTAGGCTGTGATTTTCTGAAAGGCAAGGACACATCTCATTTTACTTCATTCATTCATTCATTTAACCAATATTCAATAAACACCTACTTTGTTTTAGAAACTATGTTAGTTGCTAAGGCTGAGGCATCAAACAAGAGGGTTGCATCTCCTTGCTGGAGCTTTCTGCCTAGTCCAAGAGACAGACCTTCAACAGTTATGCAAGGAATCATTTTATCATAGCTGTTGTACATGCTACAAAGGAAAATGTAGTGTATATTAATAGAATATAATATGGAAAGGGGGATTTAATCTGGCATAGAAGTTAGAGAAAGCCATATTCCTAGCTCTGTGCATTCCACCCAGCAGACCATCATTAACATTTGCTGGGTGAATGAATGGTCAGAGGAATATATAGTCCCAGCTAATGTGCCCTCAGCTCTTAGCTGCTTCAAGGGAAGCAGAAATGCCATTCGATTCACAGAGATTTTTGAGTATGGACCAAAGAGGTTTTGTTTTGTTTTGTTTTGTCTTTTAAGTAATAAAAGGGTTCCTGCCTTTGGAAATTTTATAATCCAGTAGGGAAGGCACTCCCAAATTAGATTCTGATGCAGCAAACATTTATTGAGCGCCTGCTGTGTGCCAGAAACATTCATGCTAATTGCTTGACTCACCCTCACGAGAGCCTGAGAGCTGCTTTCGTGAGTGACCCTTGGAAATAGGAACCTTGTTCTTGTGCTTCTTTTCTTCTCTGAATTGCATGATCCTTGGCAGCCTGAAGATTCTTCAGAGAAAACTACATTCCACAGGTTGGATTTTTCCTGTCAATCACTGGAAAGTACAGGTTTCACCAGCATTCCAAGACATATCTCTTGGGTGGCCTGGGGAGTTTTCCCATCTTTCCGGGCTCTGTGAAACTACAAAATTGAAATCGAGCTGGTAGTTCTTCTGACTCAGTACGCCTTTTCTTTCTGTTGGAAAGACAGCCCCTAAGAGATGAGAGGGAAAAGTGAAAAAGAAGGAATCTCAGGGGGCAGACTTTCAAACCCTACAAACACACACACACACTTTTGGAGGACAGTCTGATAATGACTTGTGGAGCTTCTGTTTTATTTTATCTAAGTGGAAAGGAAATATGCTTAGTTGACCAAGAATTGCCAGTATCACTGTTACCCTTAAAGAGACTAGCTGAGCACTTTGGTCCTCGAAACTTGAGGGCATGTTCAAAGGTCCTGGAAATGTGGACTTTTTACTGCCCAGACAGCCAAGTCATTAGGAAATGTGGAGGCAAGAGATGCATTGGCTCCATATCGACCGGGGCAGGACCCCCCAATTTTTTTTTAACTCAGCACAGCTGCATTTTATAATAGTCACCACTGCTCGAGAGGCTGCAGAACTCTGATAATTACTGGGAAAGAAATAACACAATATTCTTTGATGAGAAGATTACTTTGAGATTTGATTGTATAATGAAGATGTTGCTTTGAAAGGTACTTCCCATTGTTCTGAATCTGAGACTCGCTAGCAAAAAAAAAAAAAAAAATGTCACTTGTTTTGACAGGCTACTTAGAAAAATTCTCTGTTTATTACATTAACTGCAGCATTTTAACTGTCAGACTATGAAAGAATGTTCTGTAGTTTAAAAAACAGAATAGAGCTTCAGGAGAAATTTTTTTGGCATACTCTTGTTGCTATTGGTATTGAAAAAAAAAAAACATACATTCTGAATGTGAAATTAGCTTTTTGTGTGGTGGCAGGCAGAGTGACTCACAATGCCCATCCTGGTTTCACAGGTGCAGACCTGGATGGCATTGGGGGACAAGTACTATAGAGCAGTGACAGTTTGACGGTGCTGTTGTTGTAGCTCACAGACGGGGCCATCAAATCTCAGATGAGCTCTTGGAGCTAATTGTTTTGATTTTGCTTTGTTTATAAGTCTAAAGACAAGAGGTTACCCTACAGCAAGTAGATACAGTGGAGTTCCTTGCCAATAGAAATGTTCCTTCCGCTTACCTTTGAGCAGACTTTGGATAGGGGCCATGGGCAAAAAGATATACCCTGACCAGATAAGGAGGGATTTATAAGCTCAGGGGCCCACTGGATAAAAAGAGGCTTCAAGGACACAAAGAGGGCTCTGGTCATACCTATATGCCCCTCAACCTCTTCTTCCAAGAAAAGTGAGTTATGATGTCCCACTGTTGGGCATGATCAGTCCGAAACCAGCCTAAAGGTGGGAGGGAAATGAAATAGATGCCATTTGCCAAAGGTAGGTCTGCAGTTCTGAAATTCCTTACAAGTCTAGAAGCTTACCTAGTTGGGAAAGGGTTAAGTTAGTTGTCTTGAGCAGAAGGGGGGGGAATATATATATAGATATATACTTTATACATAATATATATCTATATATCTATATATATAACAAAGAAATAACATATAAATATGTAAATATGTGTAACAAAGACATGATATATGAATACACACACACACACACACACACACACACAGAGAAAGAGAATTCTTGGCAGATTCTGGAATCTTCCAAACAGGCCAGGAACTCAGAAAGTTGAGGTCTTTTATTTCATGGGATAAATTAATATTTTCTAACATATGCTATAGGGCATAAGTTTAAAAGGAAACAATTTAGATGATTAAATGATATGAGAAAATACGCGGCGGGAGCGGGGTGTTAATCTGATCAGTTGGCTGCATTAAGGCAACCCCCACCTGCTGTTCCACACACTTGCTCTAGAGGGCATTTGAGAGGCTGTGTATTTTCTCTAAATTAGCAGAGCCTCTTTTAATAGGGTCTTTATCTGTCCAAACTGTTTTGAGGGTGTGAAATTTGAAATCCTGATAATTATAGGGAAATTTGCTTCCTCAGGGGAGCCCAGATTAGCAAGCCTAAAATCAGTGGTGCCTCAGGCTTTGATTTCTGTTGGGCTATGCCAAGAAATGTTCAAAGTTATGAAATTCATCCTCAGATACAAATCAGATGAAAAACGAAACATGACTTACAGACCCTAATCTTTATGACCTGAGAAATTCATTGTGAATCTTTTCTTTCACTGCATGACAAACTTTGCCTTTGTTTTTTTTCTGGAGAGATTGCTGTGCCCTAAGTGAAAGCTTGTAGAATTTACCAGAAGAAATGATTGCATTAAGTGGGCCATTTCTTGGGTTTGGATTTGTTGCCTCTCCCCTATGAAGGCAATTTACTACTTAACCCTCATGTTTACGTGCCCAAGCAGCCAACCACTGGATGACTGCCATTGAGATTCAGATTTGGGAGAGGGGAAGATGGGTGTAGCTGCCCATTTACAGTGCAGGCCTCATTATAAGATTACCTCAAGATTTTAATGACTTTTAATTGTTAAAGTCATTGTGTTCATTGCAGAAAATTTGGAAGCTACCTTAAAGAGTTAAAGAAAAATAAATAGCACCTGCAATCCCATCTCCCAGAGATAATTATCAGCATTTTGGTGCATATCCCTCTGGTCATTTTTCAATTCCTAACTTTTTGCCCTTAATAATACATTGTGATATTCTCCCTTAACCTTAAATATTCTTCCAGGATAGGATTTTTAATAGGTGCATAGTAGCCAGCCTTCTGAATGTCCCTAATACATTTAGTCCTTGTTGGATGTTAGGCTCATTCTCAAGGCCTTTCTTTACAGCAGCAAAAAAAAATAATAATATCTTAGTGCTCTTTTTCCTAGAACAAAGAAAGAACTCCTAGCCTGACAGGAGTGCAGGGGTGGGCCTGGGGCCAGAAAGATGTCAGGAAAGTTCCAGCAGGGAACAGTAAGCTGTTTCACACTGAATGAATGCCCAGACCATGAGTGCTAGTAAATGGGACCAGAGAGTTTGGCCCAGGTCAGATTGCGGGGGCGGGGGGGGGGGGGTGTCTGCTGTGTACCCTATGTGCGCTGGATAGTATTATATAGCCATTCGGGGACCACTGAAGAGCCTTAAAGGGAGGTGTGGTTTGCAGTGAGTAGGTTTCTCTGCTATCTGTGGGGATGCTGAGACTAAAGACATGATGCCAGATAGTGAGTTCTTTGAGCTTAAAAATTAATTCTATCATGAGAATTTAAGGAAGCATTTGAGACACATGAACCACGAGACTGCTGAATAAAGTGAAGGTTAAGATGGAGCTCCAGAGCCCTGGCTTCTAGTCTCACCAAATCACCAGTGAGTACCTAACATCTCCAGATTACAAATCTCCTAAATTGCAAAGCAGGTGTAAGAATACCTGCTTACCCTCTCTCAGCCTCACAAGCAGACTGTACACAGAAAAGGAAATGCAGTTGTATTCAATCACAGCCAACATTTATTGAGCACACGTATGCGAGGGACTATGCTCAACAAATCTAATTCAATTTTTTCAACAGAACTGTGAGGTAGGTATTAATATCATCTCCATTTTGTAGATTCGGAAACGGGCATAGGTTGAATCACTTCCCTGTGTTGGACCCAGGATTTGGTCCAGGTCTGTCTGGCTCCGGAATCTGTGTTCTTGACTGTGGTCTACCACCTTTCTCGGGCCAAAGAGGGTTCAAAATGGCCTCCTGGGTTTATTCTTAGAGCATTGATAAGGAAAGATGTCATGGGTACTTGATTTAAAAATAATTATTACAGACTAACCTCATCTTACTCAATTATTACCTTATAGACCTGAATGGAATACAAGTGTTATCATCTACTTAGAAAAATATTCACATCAACTCGCTAGCCAGGATTATAAATAAAACTTAATAATTAATAGATGAATCACACTACATAGTATATATAGTGAACTTATATACCTCCCATCCTGAACCTCAAAACAACTTTATGAAATGAACAGGACTTATGTTATCCACCATTTACACGTGGAGAAATTGAGCTTAGTAGATGTCAAGGGCTTTCCTTGACATCACACAGAAGTATATGTAGCTGAACTGCGTACCGAGTCCTCATGTCTGCTTACTCCAAATCCAGTTTCATTCCATTTTTTTTTTTTCCCATGAAGAATATTCTTTCTTCTGTTAGGTTGCTTCAACTTCATCCTCTCTAGTGTGTTTATTGAATGAGGAGTGAAATCCAAAGAAATACGCATAATCCCTCTGTCCCTGATTAATTAAGAATCAGTTTTTGCAAGGAAAAAGTAATACTGCATCTACACAGCACCTCCCCCAAACCGTTTGTATTTTCTGTCTGCGATATATATGCGTCATACACAAGGGCAAGCAAGTAGCTGTCCTATCTGATGCCATCCAGATTTGTTTTTCTCAACTTGCTGCTTAGGTGTCCTAAAGGAAAATATCTCTACTTGCATCTTTTCAGAGGTTTAATATTAAACTTCTAGCGTGCCCCTGTAGTAACCACTTTTGCTGGTAGAATGCTGGGCATATTCAGTGTCTTTTTTGGAGGGGGACGTATTCAGTTTCTAAATGTGAAAAACCTTAAATTACATTGTCCTAAAAACACTTAGCACTCGGGGGCTTTAATTATGGAAACTTACCCCATACCCTGATGGGGATGACTTCATTTCTCAGAAATATTCATAAGGCATCTGCCCTTGACTGCAATGGTAGTCTGTATTCATTTCTAACCTCACAAAGAAGGAAAGAATCCCCATGTTCCCAGGCATTGCTATCAGAACTAAAAAAAATGCCTACTTTCATAGGAAGTAAACTTAAAATGTTCTTTTCTGGGCTAAAGATAAGGCAAAGGGGTGGTGGTGTGGCAGGGAAGTGAGCAGCTAGAGCGGGGCAGGACACTTTAAATGTCCAGTCCCCAGGTTCCTGGAGTGGCTCCAACCCTGAAGATCCAAGTCTTAAGAAGCAAGAGTCCTGGGAGGTGAAGAAATGAAGCATGTTTTGTTGGTTTATTTGACAAGAGGGTGCGAATTGACCCCAAACCTCCTTTAAGGGAAGTGGAAGAAGTGATATCTAAGATCTTAAGAGTGCTGGAAAATGTTCCAAGTTTGAGAAATGACTTAAAAGCTGGACAGTCAGGTGGGATGAGGTGGAGTGTTGCAAGAAAAATAAAGCGTTCCCACCCCACCCTCAGGAAAAACAAATAATAAAGCATTTCCTTTATTTTGAAGCATGACCATGGGTTACTGAATATTTATAACATTGACTTTTCTGGGTATTCTCCCCACGCACCAGGGACAAAGTCTACCGGACAACGGGTCTAGAAGAACTGGGTTATTTACTTTCTCACCAGCATATTTCACCACTGGCCACACCAATGTGCTGCTTGGTGTCTGGACGAATCCCTCATTTTATCCACGTTCCAATAGCTGGGGAGCTCTGTCTCTGACCTTGATAAATTCCTTGATAAAACTGTATTTACCAGCAGCTTCCAATATCACCTGAGCCCCCCCCATCCTTTAATGTGTAAACTGCTTCTCCATCCATCCCCGTTTATTATCTTGTCTGTAACTAGACATAGCTGGCAGAATGCGTCCCCTGCAGAAACTAGGCCTTCCCACAGCAGGATCCGACAAATCCACATCAATGTGGCACCACGCAGATTTGTAAAGAAGCAGGGATGCCTAATATCTCTCCCTGTGACATCTGGAGAAGGACAAGTAAAGACCAGGTCCATTCCCCGGCTGCCACTCAGAGCAGCGAGAGGCTCAGTTCGCTTCCCCAGCCTCATCAGTTACTTTGTGAAGGTGCTTGGGAGTTCCCTCCTCCTGCTTGGGGCACAGTGTTCCCTTGACTCTTGAAAGCCAAATTGCCTTCAGTCCTTGGGACCCTTTCATTACTGTTTGAACAGGCTGGGGTCTGATTTGCAGGATCTCTTCTCCATTTTTTTTCCCTGTCACCCCCGTAAAGACCAAAGCATGAGAGGTGCTTCATTGCCACTGTTTGCCATGAGTAACCCGCTTTTAAAATGTGACTCTGTGCAGTGATTGTGGTGGGGAAGGCTCACTTGTAGTTGTTATCAGGTGCCCTTTGGTGGGGTGGGGGCTGGGGAGGACTACAGATCAAGAGCAGAGAGGTGAGTCTTTCCTGAAACGCTAGATGGCACAGCAGCTCTGAGCTGGCGGCCTTGGGAGAGGCTGGGCTGGCTCTCCTTGTTGCCCGCCACAAACCAGAAGATTCACCTGGGGTGGGAGAGGGACTCATACTGTGATTCACTCCCGTGGGCAGAGGTTGGCCACTTGTGCTCCAGCTGACCTCCTCGCCGGGACTTCCCTCCACTTTCAGTCGTAACGATAGGCTGACGCCCCAGGAACATCAGTGAGTTTGCTCGTGGCCAACCTCCTGCAAATGATTTTGTGGCTTTGTTAACCGGGAATATACTCATTTTTTAGAATAAGTCCGCTCGCACCTTGCAGTCCTGACTTCTGTCACCTCTTTAAAACATCTGCTGTAAACAGGACCGAAAAGTTCACTGCTACATGGGTGGATGGCCAAATGACAGTGGCTTGCCCTGTGATCACGCTGACCACGTTAGACCACGGGGTTGTATCTTTCTTTTTTTTTTTTTTTTCTTTTTTCCCTTTCATTTTGAATGTTATTTAGGACTCAGAGACTAAACTGCTTTTAGGCTTTGTTCCATTCTGTTTCAAAAAGCTGTCGTGGGTTTCTCCACAGCACCCAGCTAGTTCCTGTGGAAGCGTTTGCTTCTCTGGAGTGGTTATCAATGAATGGAGGACTGGGTGGAGAATAAGCCGCCACATGGATTTCTGCACAGGTGTGGTCTGCATTCCCAACAGAGCCGCCCCTAAAGGCAGCAGAGACCATGTTTCCTGGTAGGCTTCACTTTATGAGAGGCACATGGGGAGCAAGCCGGCCGAAGCCACCTCCCTTCCACACATTAATTGCCAGACGAAGGAGAGTTTCCCAGGAGTGGAGCCTTTCTGGGTAGAGCTGCTATTCCTCCTCTGTGCCTGGCAGGAGGGCCCAGGTCTTCTCTCCCAGGCTCATCCCTGGGCATTTGTCTTAGAGAGCAGGTCTTAAGTTTTAGCCTGACTGGAAATTCTGCACTGCCTCCTGCTCTGAGTGGGGTGTAGGAAAGATGGCCAACTGCCCGCTGACCTGAGAGGAGCCGTCTTTTGGTGAACCACTCGGACCCTCTCCTGCCCTTGTCTTGTCTGTTGTCTTCCTCTCATGGTAGTTTCTGTGAGGGTGGAGCTGTGGTGGCTTTAGTTACTTCTCAGACATTTTCTTCCTCTCTGCTTTCTGTCACCCAAGAATTCCTAAAACTCTCTGGTCTGCCCATGGTACTATTTTGTGGTTTGTGGTAATGGTGATGCATGTTTGTTTTTAGCACTGTTTTTGGATTTTAAAATACCTTTCCCATCAGACTGTTAGTATGGCAGATAAAAATATGGCCAAAAAACGGCTGAGCCCCACAAATGTTGCTTGGTCTGCGATGGTCCCCTCTCTCCAGGCTACCACTGATCTTGATTTAGTTAGACTGAGTGACTTTTGCTGATCTAATGTGATTTCCTCCTCACAACTGGATGAATAAAATCTATAATCCTATAGAAAATATGTCTTTTCTATCGTTTTATAGGATTTGAAGGGTGGGGTTCAATATTCACATCCTATCTCCTTCATCCATTATTAATTTACTAATTCGTCATGACAAACCCGTGCCATATCAAAAGTGAATTGTGTCATGGGCATCTCGTCTGACTTGACCTTCATTAGGAAGGATAGCAGAGCACAAGCCCCCATTTCCCTTAGGCCACAGAACAAGAACTGGTCCAGAGTACTGCTGCCTTCTTCTTTGGGCAGACCCTGAGTTCAGCATGAATTGTAAGAACATGTGTGTTCATTCATCTGATGAGTTGGTAATAATGCTTTCCTGCACTTGGGCTGTATTTCCAATGTGTCGATACTTTGTGTATATTAACTCATTCGATCTTTATGACAACCTTGTTTATTATTCCCATTTTACAGAGGCAGAAACAAGGCATTACACCAATCACGTACCTAGGAAGTTCCCGATTTAGATCTCCAATCCAGTGCCCTTTGCATGACCAGATGCTGTTTATCTTGAGAAGAGCAGACTAGAGTTATGGATATTTAAGCATTCTTGACTGTATGTGGTAATTACCACAGCAGCAGGACCATGTGTCATGGAAGAATAAGGGTTGCAGAACCAATTTTAGCTAGGAGAGATGACATCTGTGTTGGGCTTGCAGCAGAACAAAATATAGCAAAGAGAGGAGCATGGGGAAAGTCTTGGAGGCACGAACAAGCCTCACATGTTGGAAGAATGCAGAGGTGTCTGGTATGGCTGGAGCAGAGTGCAGAGCCATGAGGGAAGGGGGTGAAGGAGGGGAGACAGAGGAGTCCGGGGAAGTAGATTGAGGTCCCCCTTCCCAGAGCCTTGTGGGGTGATGAGGGAGCCTTTCTGGACCAACTGACCTTGTGGTACCTGTGGCTTATCTGGAAGGAGATGACCAGGAAGCTCTTGGAGCTCACATCTGTTTGGAGACAAAGATTCAGGTCTCAGCATTACATAGATGAACGTTGGGGGGTTTTCCCCCAGGGAGAGAAGGGAGAACACACTGAGCACGGAGCTGACAGCAGAACCCTGGGGCGTAGCACAACCCAGGAAGTGAACAAAAGAACAACAGACCAGAGAATGCACAAGAAGAAGCACTTTGGAAGGCAGGAGAGAGCCAGGAGGGCAGCGGCATGGGAGAGCAGGGAACTCCAGGCAGCGCTCAGCGACCTGGGGCAGCAGGGAGTGGAAGAGATTGCAAAAATTCTTTACATTCTTTCCCATCTTCACCTCTCCTCTCCCACACTCAGCGAAGGTCCTAGGATGACCCAGAGTGGCTCAACAGCAGCCTTGAACCACTGTGTCAAATGCTGCATTGAGAATCTGACCACGTTCTTCATGCTAACTTCATGTAACTCTTGGATGAAATAGAACCATTTTCATTTCATTTTTTATTGAAGTATAGTATGAACAGTATAGAACTGAAATATCCGTTCAATATGATGGGATTTATAGATTCTAAAGGCAGCACTCATTTTTTTTTTAATCGCTAAGAGTTGATCGGTATGGTGCTCACATCGAGACTATCGTAAAAACTCCTCCTCAACTCAGAGATCTGCTCCCAAAACTTTGAAGCTGTCAAGATTTTACAGCTAAATTCCAACGTTTTCTTTCTCCAACTGAGTTTTCTTCTTCCCCACGGAGGTGAGAATGAGGCTTGCCAACTGTTTTCTCTTTTAGCCAGGCTTCTAGGAGGGTCCGTGCTATTTGCCGCTGATGTCAAGTAGCAGGAACAGCGGGGCTGCTCCTCGTGCTCGAGAGCCATAATCCTATTACGCCCACCTGAGACTTTCACATTAGCTGCCTCTGTCGTGGGAGAGGGGCTGAGGTGACTCAATTGACTTTTAAATCCCCGAGGGTCCCAGTTTCAAAATCCCCAGGTCTAAGTCAAGTAGTAGATTAGGCCCCTTACTGACAAGGCCTGGCTCCCTGAGAGCCCGAAAGGCCTTAGCTTTCTCTTCGGTGTCTTTGGGTCCCACACTTCCAGAGTTCCATCCCTAAGCACCAACCGGGTTGGTACACGGTTGTGTCCTTCTTTGGTGAAGCTTCGCAGGAAGTGAAGCTGCCTGGCATCCCCCTGGGTCATGGATTGAATACCTGTCCCTTTGAATAGTCAGGATTAGAAAACATACCCTCTGTGATGCTAGAAAAGAAAGATCCTACTCTTTTGTTACGGCAAAGCTGCCCTTCAAAAGGTAATGCGGGAGGTATGCAAAGAGCTTTTCTTCCTCCAGGTAGCCACACTTGATCTGTCAAGTCCCTCCTATGACATAGGCTATGGCTGCAAAATCATTTTATCCAGGCAATTATTTTATTTACAACTCAGTTTTGATTGCTCAGACTACTTATCCATAACTACATCTGAAACTTCTTTCAGATGTAATTTGCTGGCCCAAATTTCATACTTTATCTGTAAATTTGTTTAACTCCTTAAGCAAGGGTTTGAGCTTTGAATATCACTTTGCTGGTTTGTTGGTCCCCCCGCCCCCGGCTTAAATAAATATGCAGGTACTTTCACATTCACTAATTCTTTAGCTCTCACGCCTGTCTCAGGAAGGTATTGTCCCCAATTTACAGATGAGACTGACACTAATGTCACATGGCTGTGAGTGGTTGCACTGAGGTTAAAATTTGATCTTCAGACTCAAAATCCAGTGCTCTGCTCAATACACCCCCATATTTATTTGAACAAGGAACGCTTTTTAAAATGTGACATAATTAAGGATAAAACACCATCAGAAACACTTCATTGAGGTTTAAATGTTTAACATACAGTGACATTGAGGAATATCATAAATTGTTGAAATTTTAGAACAAAATACATAGACTGATGGTTATATAATAGGTTACATATATGACTGCACCAGTTAGCTGAGAATAAATGCTGCCTGTCCATCCACATAGCACTTTGAGAATTAATAACCGATTTGTTTGTTTTTTAAGTTTCAAAAACATGTTTGCCAGGGTTTCTTCTATTGCAGAGAGCAAAAAAAAACCCAGATTATTGACCAATCATATCAATTATCACTGGTTTTTAATTAAACACTACTCGCGATTCCAGAAAATCAGACACAAAAGAAGATAAGGAATTTGCTCAGTCCTCCTCTGCCAAAATGTCTGTGATACCTTCGTATCCTATCCTTAGAGGCAGGTAATTAGATATTAGTTTTATAATAATTTATAGAAAAAAAATGTAGATACAACACTGATTGACATCTCACGGAAGACTGGTCTTCCATGGGACATCCATGGGTCTCATTTGGGAAATGAGAGTGTATACCTTCCTTCTCTCCCTTTCTTACTAATTAATCCAAGACATGACTATTTGCCTCCTGCTCATCTCATGCCCTCATTTCCTCAGGGACAGGAGAGAAAATATTGAGTCTGTATTAACCCTCTATTTGAGCCCTGTGCTGGAAGCATGTTACATAACCCAAAACAGCGATGGGAGCATTCTTCTGTTAGGCTAAGACATCACACAGGATCCCATATCATTTGGATCAATCATCCAGTTGATGAAATCAATTGTTCCTAGATGTGTTAAAAGACAAGTTTTGTAGCTATTGATTCAGAGGGTAATGAAAAGCAATTTTTTTAGAGCAATCATCACAAAGTGAGAGATAAATTAGCCGATTATAATGTGAGTAGAGATGTTCTTCCCTCAGATTGGAAGGGAAGGGTACTATGGGCACATTCTTTCATCAAGGAACCCATTCATTTCAAAAATCCCTTTAGGGATTATAATGGCATGATCTTTCCCTTTGTCAATATCTTTTTGCAGAAATTGCTCCTAAGAAATCCCCTTAACACATTACTGATCCCTGAATCCCATTTCTATATTTCAAGTTTTTGCAATGACTTCTTTCTCATTGTTTTCTTTTTACTTTTTCTCTTTGTAGACCTGGCCAGAGGACCGTTGATGACCTAGAGATTATCTATGAAGAGCTCATTCACATTAAGGCCTTATCCCATTTGTCTACCACAGTAGGTTGTCTCCTGGTTGAGCATCCTCGGGGAGGGTGTGGGGTGGAAAATGCACTGTTAACAGTGGAGAAGAGTATTATGGTATGGCGGTGGTGGTGAAGGAATGCCCGAATGCTACCTCATACCTCATAAATCACCCCCACTCTTCCTCATGAGAGGCTAAGGAAGTTATACCCAAGAACAATCCCAAAATGGATCAAGTATTATCGCGTTGTTAGTGGTTGTCCACGTGCCCTAAATCCTAAAGTAGCGTGAGTGAGTAGGACCAAAGAAAGAACTTCATCCTTCCAAAACTGAATCTGGGTTAGACAAGAGAGCTAGGCCTTAAGAGGAGCTCTGAGACCCTTTCATGAAATAGAGAGCCAGAAGAAGGAAAGACATCAAGATGGCCTGTCTTGGCCCACGGGGCCAGCTTTGCCCAGGTTTGCTGCCCTTTTGAAAGGAAGCAGAAGGTTTGAGAAAACATTGCTTCAGATGTGTTAGAGCCCAGTAGCAGTACCCAAAAAATGTAGCAAAAAATGTAGCGAAAAATGGCCCTATTGCTATATCAGACTCTGAACGTTTACGTGATTAGGTTATTTAGGAGGGCAGTGGACAGAAATTTGGCCTCTAAATGGGGACAGAAATACCTCCTCCCATAGAAGAAATGCAGGAATGTGATTTCCAGGTAACAAGTCTCCTATATGCTAGTAATTCAGCAGCAATATAAACAGAAGTTGTTTCAATATCTGCAGATCATATTCTAAGGCCTCTCAGCAATATCTCCATGTCTAATTTGCCTTTCATTCCCAGCTCACTAGATGGCGTTATGCCATCACTTGGTTGCCGTGCCTGTGGTCATGGTGGGGGGGCGGGGGTTAGGTCTCCTGACAGCAGTGAGGAACTTGCTTTGCCACAGCTCCAAGCAAAGGGCTCCAACCCTTCCCCCTTCAACTCAGAAGGAGCCGCCTTCCCATTCCTCACTGGCTGCACTTCTGGGGGTCTAGCAGCTGGATTACCTACCTGCCTGGGATACTCAGGGGTGTGGTCTAGCCCAGCCGCCCTTCTCCCACACCACTGCCTGGTCATCCTCACTCTGTCCATTAGGGTGGGGCTAGGTCTAATGCCTGGGTGCCTCAGCTAGGGTAGTAGGCATCATGAGTTCATGCTGTAGAGGGAAGTGAGGGGAGATTCCTTTCCCCTACCTGTGCTGCACATTCCCAGCATTCCCCTGTTGTGACCTGTCCAGTGTGGTGGGATTTGAGAGGACGGCAGGGAGTCTCCTCTTCCAGCTCAAACCCCAGGGACTCTGGCACTGTGGGAAATTCGCAGGTCACTTCTTTCTTAGGGAGATATAGCCAAAATCTGGGGCCATAATTTAGAATTTTTAAAATAATCAGCTGTGCGGGAATATAAATCTGCTCACACATTTAGGCTTAATTATTCACCTCTGAGGCATTGACTTGCCCAACACATAGGTAGCTGACTCAGTATGTGTGATGAAAGGAAGGGCCTCTCACAGCAACAGAGTCTAATGAGATCGTAGATGTTCCCACCTTCTCACCCAAGCTGAACCACCGGCAGAGAGGCCAGCTAGTTCGTACACGTGAAGCCGTGTTTTATCTGGCTTCTGGGGAGATCGTCTTGTATGAGTTAGCCTACAAAATCACTCTTGTCAGAGCCTTAAGAATCTGGTGGCAAATCTAGTGAAAGTGGTTCTGTATGAGTTTGCCTACAAAATCACTCTTGTCAGAGCCTTAAGAATCTGGTGGCAAATCTAGTGAAAGTGGTTCTGCATGAGAGGAGCTGCTAGCAAAGTAGGGGGCAACTGTCTGGACATAAGGGTACCGTCAGCACTGCTTGGAAGGAGAACAAGTCCCACCCCACCCCCTCAAATCTACCTGTTCCGAATTCTTTCTCTTTTTCCTCTAGGTGAAACGGGAGTTAGCAGGGGTCCTCATTTTTGAGTCTCATGCCAAAGGAGGAACTGTGCGTAAGTAAACGTGAGGAACTTGTGCCCGGCGAGCCTCTCGTGAGCACAGGCCCTGGGAACCTGACTGCAAATGCTTTCCCTTTTTGGGCCCAGGTCAGACTTAGTAGAATGTCACTTGGTGGTTTGGTTTCTCCGGGACCTGGTTTGTTCTCAGCATGTGTCTGCTCTGCTACTGCAGGGGGGTTTTCCTTTCCAGCTTGGTAGCTCTTGGTGGCCTGAGTCCCCACTTGCTCCCTGCTGACTCGAGGCAGTGTTTAAAGGGGGGTGGGGGGGGGGAAGCAGTGACTTCATCAGGAAAGGACCCTACGCAGGACCTTTTCACAATGACTTCACTTCAGTTTGGTTTTCGGAGAATAAGTCTGTCTTTCGAGATTCCTAGTTAAAGTGATAAATGACCCTGCTTGCTTTTTCTTCTCTCACTTCTGCTCTCAGCTCCAAGCCTGAGAGAATTTCTTTGCTCCAGATACTGATGCAATGCTAGTATATCATCTCTCCAGAACCCAAGTTGTTTAGTTCTGCGCTGGTATTTGGAAGCAAGAAACTGAAATTTGATATTAATAAATGTGAACAAAATTGTTTAGGCCATCATTTTCCCCAAGTTCTCCAAAATCACTCTTGAGAAACATGGTTCATGGTCTACTCAAGTCTGCCTTCTCTAATCTCCCAGGGAGAATCAGAAAACACATCAAGATGCTAAGGTTCGCAGATGTTCTGCAATAAAGAAAAATGTTCACTCCATTTAAACTGACACTTTTTAAACTTAGGGAAACATAGGACACCTTTTTAAATGGATACCTGTTAACTTTTCAAGAGATGTTCTTTGGAAAACCTTGCCCTTTCTTCAGACTGTGTTAGTCAAAGAAGTAGGAACATGAATCGTAAAAGCAAAGAGTTATAAAAACTGTATTTCAAAATGTTTTACTTTCAGTCATCAAAAGTGGTATTCTTAACATGTGTATTTATTTTAGTAAGAATGCTTTTTCTCTACATTTTAAAGGTTCATTCAAATATTTTTTATTTCTTAAAAAAATTTTTTAAAGATTTTATTTATTTATTTGACAGAGAGAGTTCACAGGTAGGCAGAGAGGCAGGCAGAGAGAGAGGGGGAAACAGGCTCCCTTCTGAGCAGAGAGCCTGATGCGGGGCTCAGTCCCAGGACACTGAGATCATGAGCTGAGCCGAAGGCAGAGGCTTAACTCACTGAGCCACCCAGGCGCCCCGAATATTTTTTATTTTTATCATCGCTGATGACTTACAACATTTATTTTTTTCATTCAAACCCTCGATTGTTTTCATTTTATTAAAAATAAAATATTTAAGTATGGTGTCTGGGTAGCTCAGTTGGTTGTGTGTCTGACTCTTGGTTTTCCTCAGGTCATGATCTCAGGGTGATGATCAAGCCCTACATCAGACTCCATACTCAGCATACAGACTGCTTGAGATTCTCTCTCTGTGCCCCCTCTGCCCCATCCCTGTTCTCTCTCTCTCTCTCAAATAAATAAAATCTTTAAAAAGAATAGAGATTATTACAAGCACCTTTTTCATCTTCATCAAACACTAACATTATCCCATTTTTTTCATGTTTTCTAAAGAATGAAATTATAGAAACAATTGAAGACCCCTTGTTCCCTCCTTTATCTCATTCTTTTCTTCTCTCCCCAAGGTAACTCCTACCTTATATGTAGTGGGTATCATTCCAACCTATTTTTAAATAATGTGTCAATATGTATCCATAAACAATATGTCGTTCTGATTTGCATGTTTTCAAACTTTACCCTGGTGGTCAGATTACTTTTAAAAACTATTTTCTATAGCATCATAAGTTTTGATGAATGGTGGGAGAAAGTGTATTTATTGCTTTAAGAAATGGATTGCTAGTGCACTGAATTCTAGTAAATTCATATCGTTTAGAGCATAGCAAGTAGCACAGTGTTTCTGTTCCTTTCCTGTTCTATAGAAAAGGAGATACTATTCCACCTGAATAAGTTAGTATTTGCCAGTAATTTTTTTTCCTTTTGGAATAAATGCATAATTCTGGAGACTTAAAAATGATGATTTGATAAGCTGTAATTTATATTGATGTGCTTCTATTCTTGTCATAAGTCTTTTCATCTTTTTGTATCTAGTGTTTAACCAGGGGGAAGAAGGCACCTCCTGGTACATTATTCTAAAAGGATCAGTGAATGTAGTCATTTACGGCAAGGTATATATATATATATATATATGTATATCTTTTTCTTTTTGAAACTTTGTTATGCTCCATTTACTAGTGTGGCTATAAGTATTAACAAAACAGTGCTACAATTAAACTTGCAACAACAGTGTTACTCAATCTAGAAAAGACATTATGGCATCTCCAATCATAGATTATCTAAATTACACTCAGTAGAATTGAGCTTTCTGGGGCTCCTCTCCTCAGAGATGTATACATTTAAAATAAATACATAAAATATATGCATTTAAGTTAAGCCATAACCCATATTCCTCAATGAAAAAAAAATAAAACATTATAGTGTAATTATAACTCTCCTTGGCATTCCTGGGTGTAGCCCATTTATATATACAGTGTGTGGGAGAAAGGAGGTCTTGCGGTGTGAGGCTGAGTGGGTGTTTGCTCAGATTCGGGGACCCTCTTCATCAGAGTGTTCTGCTCCTTCCAGGGTGTGGTCTGTACCCTGCATGAGGGGGATGACTTTGGCAAGTTAGCGCTGGTCAATGACGCGCCAAGAGCTGCTTCTATTGTCTTGAGAGAAGACAATTGCCACTTCTTAAGAGTAGACAAGGAGGATTTCAACCGGATCCTGAGGGTAAGTCCAGGGCGAAGTGTGGCCGAGGAGCCTCTCCTTTCTCCTTATGCCAGACAAACAAAGATGGGAGTGTGGTGCTCATCGAGCAGTGCTGTTAATACCGAATGCTCTAAGAGCAAAGAGCCTTGGTTACAGACCTGGTATGGTCTCTGTGCTCCTGTGCATTCTGGGACCCAAAGAGTGTATTCCAGTAAAGCTGCAAATGGAGTGTGTGCGCTGGACCAGATCATTCCACATATCCCTACCGGCCCCTGAGAATTAAAGAAAAATAGGGATTGCCTTGGCCAAATGTCAAAGTCTGAGACATTTTCTTCGGAAGTCTAGCTTTGCCATGTTGTGTCCTTCCCCGCCTCACTCTCCAGCTCTTTCTCCATCCTAGGCCTTCTTAGTCTCCACCTCCTGTCTCTTCCCAAATTTGAACCTTTCCTGTATCATTACACCCTCTCCTGATTTACTGAGTGATAACATGTGAGTGGGAATTTCCATTACTCATGGTTACCCCAACCAAGCATTTTCATTTCAAGTGTTTTATGTCAAATTGATTCGTACTATGGGAATTTCAGACTTCAGCAGGTAGGTGAAGAATAATTGGGGTGATGGAGACATGAAATAGTACTTAGGATTGGCTCTGCAGATGGGCCTAATCTAAGCTAGTTTAAGTATTTGTGAGTGTGGGTGATGTTGAAGAGAGATGGTCCCTGGTCTTCCCCACAACACACATGCAGCACCCATGCACCCATGCATGCACAACCCCTGGTCCCTTAGGAGGGATGACATAGCTTTGGCTGGTAGACTGTTTGTGGCCTGCTGGGGATGATGGTGATTTCCTACCACCCTTGGCCTCTCAGGTGGCCTGCAGTCCATCCTGCCCAAGCTTGAGTTCACACTGAGAGACTTTTCCCTCTGGAATTACTTTGCTCTTCTCCCTCCCTGCCTCTCCCAGCCTTTTCATCTTTCTCTATCCTACCCTGATGTCCGAAATGCAGTTTCTGTGCTTTCTGGTACATTTGGCATTACTTCATGATGATTTGCAATGTCCTTCTCCATTCCTTATGTAGGAACACCTATTTGTACACAGTCTTAAGCATTTGCCTTTGGTAGTAGAATTTCTGACAACATAGTTTGTCTTAGGAATGCATTCCCTTAATGCAAAGGAAGTTACATTTAAAATTATATACCACCAAATAATATAGAGAAAAATGCCTCATGGAATTTGACATGGTTCTTAACTAATTTCTTTTAAAATGGGGGCCAAATGATGAGAAAAAGCACATTCCAATTTTTAATCTAATTGTTTAAATGACATTGAAATTTAGAGGTAAACTTTCATAACTCTTTGAAACTTACACACACAAAATTTGCACTCACCCAAAAATAATTCTTTGAAAGAATCAGATTGGGGTCATTATGGATACAGCTTACAAAATTGGCCAAAATAACTGAAAAAAAATTTTTAATACATTTCAAACAGATTTTTTAAAAAAGTAAACAGAGCCTTTTGATGAGAGAGAAAAGGTACAAACCCGTGAAAATGACACACCCTCAGAAGAAAGTCAGAATACAAAGCCCACCACCTATTTTTGTAAGGATGAGTGTCCTTGCTCCCGTCTTCCCACAATGCCACCTCTCCAAAAGGTTTCTCAGAACACAACCCCCTCCTCTGTCCTCGGCCGTTTTTCTGATCTGGGGTAAAAGCAAAGCTTTAAAACCACGAGATGCAAACCTCATCTGGTCCTCTCCCTGACCGTTCCAGCCCTGACTTTGAAAATGACTTAATTTGTAGATGCAACAATTAGCATCACAAGCACCAAATGAGTTTCTGAAGCATTTGAAATTTTTTTCATTGTCTGAGAAACAGCAGCATCTGTATGTGGTGTAATTTGTATTTACAGGACGTTGAGGCGAATACAGTCAGACTTAAAGAACATGACCAAGATGTCTTGGTGCTGGAGAAGGTCCCAGCAGGGAACAGGGCTTCTAATCAAGGAAACTCACAGCCTCAGCAAAAGTAGGTTTGCATCCAACACTGCAATTGCCAGACTATGATTAACCTTTTCACATGGTATCATCATTTCTACAATAGCATGCTCTCCTTTTTTGTGGAAGACAGCAGTGTGTGTGACTTTTTTCTCTCTATTGACTAATCACACATCTTGTGGAGTATAATGTATCCATTTCTGGCACTGCGTGGAGTGTGGTGCTGCCTGGAGTAATTCAGAGGAGACTGTTCCCTACTCTACAGACGCTCTCTGTCTACAGTGTTCAGCTGTAATAGCTTTGGAAGAGAAGACGGGGAGAACAATGGAAATAAGAATTTCAGACAGTGCAAAGGATGGGAAGGCCCCGAGGTGATGAGAACCTTTGGTATTTGAATTTCATGTGTAGGATTTCCCGAGTAGTGCTTTCATCTTATCGGAATGAGCATCTTGGCCGGGAACCCAGACTTCAAATCTAAGACAGCCTATTGATTGCAGCCCAGAAACATCCATTTGGCCTTATCAATACTCAGTCCTGCTAACATTAAAAGGAGGTCTGCTCCCCATGTCTCTGGTTCCCTGTCTAACTTGAACCTTTTTCAGCTCTCTATGCTCAGTTCCATCTTTTGTTGCAACTCCTTGCATGAGGCTGTTTTCCCCATCAATGTACCAACACTCAAATAGGAAGACAGAAGAACAAGGAAATGTAGCTTTAAGAAATTGTAGAAGATTCCAGAATCTTGTTTTTAATGTAGAGATCAATCTTCAATCTTGGAATAATAAAAACACCCATTCTGTAGCTAAAGAAGTGTCACCAAATAATGTATTGAAAAAGAATGCCTCCCAAGTAATTTCCCTTTGTTTGCAACAAAAATGGGGTGTTCCCTTTAATCAGGCTACTCACAGTAACTGATGAATTTTTACTGTTTAGACTAAAAAAGCCCAAAGCTTAGACATTTCCATCTGGATGAATCAACATATTTTCAAAGAAGGCAGGAAAAAATAGAATAATATTGGATAGCCATAATGTATTTTGCATGTTTTGTGTAATCCTTACAACAAACCCCTGTTAACAGATGGGAAAAACTTAGGCTCAGAGAAGCAAGTTACTTGCCCAAGATTACAAAGCTTGTAATGACAGAACTGGTACCAGGTCCAGCTTGACCAGTTTAAATGCTTTTCTGCCTTCAGCCATAAAGTTTACTGTAGTGAAATATAGTATGTAAATACTGTATCCTCAACACTATCGCCTAAACATTGCAGACCAATATATTTCAAAAGGGCTGACATAAAACAAACTTTATAAAAAACTACCCTTTCACATATAAACCTATAAATTGCCAACCAGAGTTCTTTTTATTTTTTTTTTTCGCTACTATCCATTCTTAAAAATGTTTTTAAAAGTCATCCTTTGAGTCCATAGGGGATGAGAATGAAAACATTTTTTATGTGAAAGTTTGGCCCCTCCCCATTGATTTTCTTAGGGTGCTTAAATATATCTAGAACATTTTATAGTGGTAATCTGCATTCTTTAATAATGCCTACAATGTCTCAGGAAAAGTTTGCTACCGGAAAAAGGAAGCCTTGGAAATTCTCCTTAACCTTGAAACACTTGACCAAGAAGTCCTCTGGAGGCCCGCTTCCTTCACCTCTTTATACTGCGGGGGAATGATCAAAAACGTTTGCTTGTTACAACATAGTCCATTCAGAGTGCCTTCCAAATATAGATTTTTTTTTTTTTTTATGAAATCAAACTAAAGGGAACAGAAGAGGAGAAGCCCATGTATTCAATTTATTTTAGGCCTGGATCTGATTTCCGTTATATCTCCTTTTTTGTGTTCTGTAGACCAATCCAGATTTCTTATATAATTCAAAAACGTGTGCATGTTCACAGCAAACCATTTAAGAAATATCAGTCAGCGCAAAATAATGCAGTAGGCAAGATCAGCTCCCTGAAGAGGAAAAAGCCATTCTCTCAAGGGGTCCTTTCCCATGTTGGGCTTTCTGAAGCCAGACCAGAGTTAAAAGGGGGCACCATGTGAGTGAATTTTGGCCTGATGTTCTGGATAACTTTGATAATATGCCAACAATGATGTCTGTGGATGGACTTAGGAACTTTGAGGGCCTCTGTCTTTTCAGAAATCATCCTTTTTGAGCTCAAAGGGGGTCACCACATTGGTGCTGATAGTAATGTTATTTTTCTGATTCACTTTTCCCCTGAGAAATCCAGAACAGTTTTTTATGTATACATTTTAAACTTTCAAAACTGCCTGACTACCCAAGACACTCAACTCTGAGGATGATATTAAAACATCAGTAGCAGGACAGTGTTTCTCATTATGAATAAACTATCTGAGGCTCTCTAACGTTTACCATTTTGGATATCTTCTGCTCTGTGGTTACGTGATTTTAGGAGGAAAGTGAAAATTTGAAGGGACTATTCCTGTTTTAGTTCCCGTGTTACTTTTTCCTGAGACTATCAATTTCTCAGCTCCATCCTGTTTGCAGAAAGATAGTCTCTTTTAGGCTCTCCTCCCTCCCCATCCTTTATTGTTGTTGTTCTAGGTGCAGAGAGAAGTGTCCTCATTTCTAGACTTGGTGTTTGGAAAAGATTTTCTGTCACAGGCTTAAAAGCCCACAGCTTGGATAATGTAACCGATTGGGGTTTTCTTTAACTTGGACTAGAGGAGCTCCTTCATGCAGTAAACTGAAGGGAGCCATGCTGTCTGGCGTTCAAGTCCCTCAATTTAAACAGAGCTCAAGCAGAGGGTGTCTGGCAGTGTCCAGTGTGAAAAAAAGCAGCAACGTGATGTTTCAGCAAAGCCCAGAGCTGCAAGATCACAGATGGCTACGTCTGGCCAGGAGCTCCCTGGCCCTCCCTCTCCACAGTTCCCTGCTCTAAGAGAGTGTCCACACCTGCACTACCCTCTGTGGAGCTGGGGAGGGAGAAGATGGGCCAAGGCAGCCCCCAGCTGTTACCACTAGAGGGAGCCATTTGTAGCAAAAACACAATCCTGGGGCCTCTGAGATCCACTGGGTGGACAGTTAGAAATACTGCTTCTCCCTAATGAGATGATAGTTTCCTATCTTGGCTGCCCCCCACACACGTCTTTATTCTTCTTGGCCTGACCTAATACTCTACCTAAGGAGTGTCCAAACCAAAAACACCAGAATGGGAAGCCAACTGGCAGAGCTAAACTTAAGAGGCAGGAACAAATGTCCAACTGATTCCATATCCGCTCTGTAGCGAGCTTTAGAGCCCGCAGCCGCCTAGCAACAGCTGCCCAGTGCCCTGTCCAGTCCACGTAACTGGTGTTTGATCTGATGTATTTATACTCTTAAGTAAATAAAACTTGTTTTCGGAAACAAACAAGCTCCCGTTTAGCATGAGTGACAGGTATCTAGACATAGCCTCGATCCCGAGCATCTTGGATCCAGGTACCCAGACAGAGCGACACCACAAGACGCACACCTGTGCTCCAAAGCCAGCCCAGGCTCACAGCAGAGATCTGGCCCTTAGTAACTCTGACCACAGGTCTGCGGCCTCCCCTTGCTGAGTAGTTTCTCCATCTGCAGAGGGACGATCATATTCAGTGAGCAGGAATAAGCCTGACGACATTGTTCAGTGCCCACCCAGCTGTTTGGGGCATGGTAAACACTCCACAGAGGTTGATGCCCTCTCCAACCCCGTTCCTTGTTAACGTGGTCAGATGCTACTCATCTCCCAGCTCGTGTGGGGAGCATGACCCAAGAATCGTGTGTTTCAGGAATTATTGAAGGACCTCAGCAATTTTCTCCATTTATGTGTCTGAGTCATTATAGAGACACCCTTTTTTTTCCTCGAATAGGCACCACCTACAAGAGGAAAAACCTTTGTCTTTTGCCTTATGTATTTTGAGAAAAGAGTGACACTTTTGAGATTAAAATTGATTATTTTTCTATTTCCCCTTTCCTCTTCTAGACTCCAAAGCCAGGCTTCCTCAAAGATGTAACTCTTCAGCTCCTTTCTGGTCCTAAGTGCATGTATATACTCGCAGGCACACACAGCATAGTCCTGGCTAATGGTCACCTTACCTTCCAGGGAGCCACGTTTGCTGCCTCATTCAGTTCCAGGCTCGCCCCGCCCAGTCTCTGATTTCTCGTGCACAGGGTTATAAGTTGGCTTGCTCCTTCTATACCCCTACAGGCAGGAGGTAAAGACCTTGACAATTAATACTTCACAGATATTCTTGGGATCTCAACACACTTCCTGCAAGGTCTCAAACGGGCAAGGAAAGGGTGTTGATGAGGAGAAAAAGAAATCCGCTTCTTCTGGAGCTGAATTATACCACTGCTTTCTGAACATACGCGAATTTTATTTTTGTTCTTGTTTTTCTTCCCATCATTTTGTTTTACATGAAATCCCGAGCAGAAAAGCAAAGTCTGAGTTTTAGAATAGGATCACTCAGATCATCTTAATGTATTTTGCCTATAGCTTTCATTCACTGTTTTGTTGCTATCTTTAATATGATTTTGAAATAACCCACATTCGGTTTAAAACATAAATCCTGTCCTGTGGATTGATGAAACCCATGGGTGGATCTTCTGAAATAATGACTAAAACCCCCATTCCCCCAAAATATAGATATTTGACAGTAAAATAAATTCTATGAATTTTCTACTGTTGATTTATTTCCTATTCCGATGCTACTGGAGTTTATTTGCTCACTGGTGTTTAGGTTTTTGTTTTCCTTTCTCTTGTTTTATTCTTAGCTGTGTTTCCAAAGCACATACCAGTGTACAGTTGGGAAAGACAGAACATTCCAGAAATAGGCAGGGGAATCCAACGTGGGACTGAGATTTTGCTACAAATAACCCATATATGGAAACCTAGTTTACTGTCACTTCCCCTCACCATCTCCCCCTGCCTGACCTGAACTGCCCTGTGATTTACATGATCCTTTCCATTCCCTCGGAGCAAGGCTGAAGTTTCTCGGTTCCCAGCCTGTGAGAGCCACTTTCCAAGTTTTCTTTAGTTCCATGTAGGGAAAAAAGAATAATGTTTTAGTAACTACTTCAGTTTGTGCGAGTTTTCTTTATTGCCTTCCCGTGTGGCTTTGGCAAGCTACATTGTCCCTCTTATCATAAGGAGACTATGGGCCATAAGTTAAGTCATGATGGTTCACTGGGATTCCGAACATGAACAGATACATGAAAACAAAATAAAATAGAAAACACAAAAACCTTAGGTATGTAAAAAGTTATTTTTTAATGATTTGCCCACTTCTGAAAAACTAATGGTTTTTATTTCTTATCCAGGTATACTGTGATGTCAGGAACACCTGAAAAAATTTTAGAGCATTTTCTAGAAACAATACGCCTTGAGCCAGCTTTAAATGAAGCAACAGGTAAACACCGAGCAGTTTTGTGTGTCCATTAAATCCATGCAGAGCACTGTTTAAAAAAAAAAAAAATCCTGAATTCATTCTCAGTGTGTGTAGCCACACAGTTTCAGAAGGGAGATATGTACATTAACATTAAAGAACCTTCCTGTGTGGCCAAGTCAGGGAGCAGTCCTTCTGACCCTCTTCAGCCCGCCCCAGTTCTGGCTGTCCTTTGTAGATGGCACAGACTTGTTCATGCATTTTAGGAATAGCCTTCCATAGACATCCATTAGATTATCATTTAAATCCTATGTATTTCCATTAAGGATTTGTGCCAGCTAAGAGTAAAATGGTTCCGTCTGCAGTTGCAGATTCTCAGGCTGCCCCAGGGTGTCACTGAACACCCCCACCTGTGCAGTCCTGCTAGGGCTGTCATAACAAAGACCGCAAACCGGGTGGCTTAAACAATAGGGGTATATCGTCTGCGAGTGCCGGAGGCTAGAAGTCCAGGATCAAGGTGACAGCAGGGCTGGCTTCTTCTGATGGCTGCGGAGGAGAATCTGTTCGTGCCACTTTCCTAGCTTCTAGTGGCTTGCCAGCAACCCTTGGCATTCCTCGTTCTGTAGCTGCTTCTCTTTGGTCTCTGCCTTCATGTTCACGTGGCATGCTCATGTTCACGTGGCATGTTCATGTTCACGTGGCATGCTCATGTTCACATGGCATGTTCATGTTCACGTGGCATGTTCACTGTGTGCCTTTGCACATAGCCTTCCCTCTGTACATCTGCCTCTGTGTCCAAATTTCCCCTTTTCATAAAGGATACCACTCGTATTGGATTAGGGCTCACGCTGATGCCTTCTTCTTAACTACATCAGCAAAGACCCTATTTCCAAATAAGATCACATTCTTAGGTAGTGAGGGTTACAATTTCAACATATCTTTTCAGGGGGGAAACATTCCACTCATAACACTGCCTTATGGTGAACCAGTCCTCCTGACTACAACTCAGAGATTTGAGGATGAATGAGATGAATCGCACCACTGAGCTACATGTTCAGAGTTACATACTGTTCTCCATTTCAGTTACCATCTTGTACATGACTTTGGAACAGCAAGTATTCAACTTAAAAAAAAAAAATCCTATGTTACAGGCCTGTCTCAGAATAATAGGTTACTATTTTAAGCATGCCGAGCCTGTAGAACATTTATCACTAAAAGAAGTTCAAAGATTTATGTCAAATACTTAGTGACAGTTCAAAGCCCAGTTCCATCACCTTTGCAATACATTCAAGGTAAAGTCATCATTATTACTATATACCTCCGAAAAGTATTTTGCCACAGATTTACTTCTTATTTGATCTCCTCCTTCTAGCTTCTCATTTATACAGAGATAATCGGATTTGTTTTCATGCAGTACATTAATTGGGGAGTAGTCTGTATAAAACCCAGGATCTCTGACTCTAGAGCAGTCATTTTCAGTTCAATATTTGTTGAGTATCCTGTAGGGCAGACTCAAAGCTGGGTGCTAGGCAAGGTGAACCCAAGAAACAACCCTTCTGTCCTCAGGAAGTTTATAACCTGCCAAAGGACATAGAGGGATGTGCAAATAACTTGAGCATAAGGCAAGTGCTTCAGGAGGGGGACCAACTGAGGGGACCAGGCAAAGTGTCATGGAGGATATAGCCTTGGGAGTGGCCCTCAGGAAGGTGGGAGGCTAGTAACGAGACACTGGGGATTAAGCCTACCATACTGAAGGACAACATTAGTACTGACTTAGACCTAGAAGGACCAAATGGTCTGGTTCTGCCTGACTATCATATATATAAGTGGGAGAGGGAAGGTAAGGTCTAGGAATTTGATGACAGATCTTACAGGGTCTTCAGTGCAAAGCTAAGTAAGCACTAGGGAATGGCTGAAGATGTCTGAGTGAGAAGAATGTGAGAAAAACTTTTCTTGAGAAAGGAAACCCTCAATGGACCCATTAGAAGGGGAGTCCTTACTTCTTAGAGGCATACATAACCTCTAATAAACCAAATTTCTAGAACCTGGCATCAAGAAAAATACAACTGATCTTTCCCCTCTGTTTAACTATTTGCCCAGAATGTGTGATTGCCTAGTGTAAGAAACAGCAGATTCTGTAAAGTGAGTATTGATTGAAAAGGAAGATTCTGGTACATGAGAGACCATGGCATCTAAGGAAAGATCTGTAAGATCTTTATTACCCATGAAGAACAAATATATCCTTCCTTTTAAAGTCACCTCTGAAAGAGGTGGGGACTAGATTATTGCTTCTTCAAAAACTGAAGCCTAGAAATCAGTGCATTCTGTAGCTGGCATGGAGAATGTGATTCCTGACCCTTCCATTTTTGTTGTTAGAACCAGGTCAACATCATAATTCAATATTGAACTTCATTATCTGTGTTTTTTTCTGATTCCATTTTTCTTACATATAATGTTCATGACTTGGAGATAAAGAACAAATCAGTATCTTCCCGTCATCAAAAATATGAATGTTCTACACAGTCCTCCTGGACACTCAAAATAACCCTAGCACAGGCCCATGAAACATGGATGCTATAGGGTGGGAGACCTTGGCATTTCTGGGCTTCTAATACAGTGAGAAATGTCAGAGTCAACAGTGAAACTGGTTTTCATCATAGAAATGTACACCCCTGGGTCTGACAGTACCTTCTCTTAATTTACCAAAACATCTGTTTTCTGCCTAAGACCTATTAGTTTCCTAAACTTTTTACTTCTATGACCAGCATTAGTCATTTAGTGATTTGAGAAATTATTTTCTAGTAGACAATGATTTTTTAAATCAGCTCTCAAGTGTTACTGCCTATGAGCAGAGAACGAGAAAGCCACATTGAAATGTGGGTGCTGGCTGGATACTGTGCTAGGTGACCAGCTCGCCAGCCTTGGGGTCCCCTCCTCAAATCTCTGCTTTAGCAAAATTTAAACTACTATGTTACATAGTTCTTGTGAGACTCTTATAGGAGTTTACCCACCATCTGTAAAGAATATCTAAAATTTATACAAAGGTGAACCTAGAGATTAAACTTAGACAAAGCCGAAGCCTTTCGTACTTAAGGGGAAAAGTTCCATATAGCTTGTCTGGCAACTTCTCTGTGTCTTCTCTGGGACTGAATAATGGGACTAAAATAGCTGGTAACACCAAGTGAGGACAGTGTGGGATTACACTTGTCAGTTACATGTAAATGAGTCTAATGTCATCATGTGACTTAGTAGGGGTGTTAGCAAAGAGGACAGTGATGATCCTATTGTCACATGTAAATATATCAAATCAACACATTGTATACCTTAAATTTCCACAATGTTACATATCAGTTATATCTTAATTTTTAAATTATAAGTTCATTTAAAACATAGACTTTGGAATTCTAATATATTCAATTAAAATTTTTACATTTCTTACCATTTTCTATCTGAAAAGTGACATGAATATCACAAAATCTCAGCTACCATCTTAAATGTGCCAGAGAGCTTCTGTTTTGTTTTTTGTTTTGTTTTGCTGCAGTTACCGCTCCTAGCCTTTATCTTGTCCTTTTTTTTCCCTGCTTTTGTTTCCCTCACCAACTTTCTGCTCTTATCGCCTCTTTTTTCTAGAATTCCATTGTCCACTCATCTTTCATTGCTCCCTATGGAAACAAGGGGTAGAAAAGACATAAAGGATAACAGATGTTGACAAAAGATGTATGGTGTAAGGTAGACAAAGAAATGACCATATGTGAGTCCTGCACACGTGGAAATGCCCATGGGTAGCTCATTAATTATAGGTATTTTTTAAATATGCATTGTGGCTAAGGTGACCAGCACTGTCTCTTTAAAATACTGTACTTTTTTGTTCACCATCCTAAGACGTTGAGTTTTTATCTCAAGCTTGTGAACATTATTATTTTTAAGATGTAGCACCTCTATGTACAGTCAAACTCAAATCCCCCAAGCCAACGCAGAAGAACCATCGACCAAGAACAAATGAATAGATACTCTTGCCTTTCTAAAGCTTTCTGCAAAAACCTAATTTCTTTTTCTGCTCTGCTTTTCTGTAGATTCTGTTTTAAACGACTTTGTTATGATGCACTGTGTTTTTATGCCAAATACCCAGCTTTGCCCAGCCTTGGTGGCCCAATATCCTTTTGTGGTTTGAAGTCTCTATTCCCTTGAAGACACCTCACATCTATCTGGTCATTATCTCATTTCATTCTCTGAAGGTAAGTCACAGCCCAGGCAGGGTCATGCTCTCCACCACTGTCAAACTGAAACACCCACAATTTTCCCCCTAGCGTAGACACCAGCCCTCTCTAGCAGGTTTGGTCATGCTGTGTGTAAGGATTTCCTCCCCATTACCTGTGTAGAGAAATGTGAGCCAAGTTACCTCAGGAAGGTGATACATAACTGGGAGGTAGGTTAAAGAAAGTTATGGAGAAGAGTATTCTTAGAGAATTCTTAGAGAGTAGGGACAGTTCCCTGACCTTGGAAACAGACTCTTTACCTCTGCAGGATACCTGACAGCATGACCTGGGGCCTGCCTGCATTCTTCTTCCAAGGTCCAGGATTAATCCCTTTGCGCATAAATACGGGTGACCATGATGGGGTAGCTTTTCTTTCACACCTGTCCTACTCTGTCCTGTCTTCCAGAAACCAAATGTATTCCTTCATTGCCATTTTTATTATTATCACACTGACTGAAGTCACACAAAATTGGAAATTCTAATGGCAGTTCCCCTGGGCAGCTGGAGCGCTGACTTTGTTTGGGGCAGCTTTTCAGTAATCTGTTGAATTGACCAATTGGTGCATGGTATCTGGCACAGAGAGAGCATCCAGAAAATCAGGTTGAATAAAAACGGTGAATGTTACTGAGTTACACCCTCAACTTCAGGGGTCATGGGAAAGTATATTTTCCAATTCTGCTTTATATTTAAAGCAACAAAAATTTAGACCCCAAAACACTTTGACTTTGTGAGTAGTTAAATCTTTTGAAGGAGAATGGCTTTTTTTTCCCTCCCTCTGAGCAATCCAATCCATGTTGCATGTTTTTCTTTTTCAGAATTATAATTGCCCTACCTGATGCTCATTTTCTTGTTCACTCATAATTCTCTTTGAAGTCAACAGAATGTGTGAGGATGGGAGATTTGAGTTGAATGTGTTATTCAGAAGCAACTGCAAGAGTGAGATTTGGGTGTTTATTTGCCTGGAAACTATCTTTCCAAGTAATGACAGCTTAATGAGACTCACATACATTATATATTCTTTCTGGCTTATATTCCATTCTTCTCAAGTAAAGTTAACACATTCAGGATCTCTCTGTGTTCTTTTAATTCCACACATGGTAATCGTTATTAGACCTTTGAGACTTGTTAGAAGAAAAAATAAAAACCACCACTGAGTTCAGACTTATTTTTTTCCAACAGTTAGCATATCGATAAGGTTAAAGCCAACAAAATGCAAAGAAGAGTGAGGGAATATAGCAGGCCACATCATGCCATCTTTACAAGTAGAAGCCCCAAGTCTTTGTTTTTCCAAATTCTGCTTTCTTCATTTATTAGCTTGTTCCGCTTTAGAGCTGATTGAGGGCATTCATATCACTGATCTCTGTTTTTAAAATAGAGGTTCCTAGAGGGAAAGTCCATGCTATGTCCAGGTCGGGAGGTGTAGAGAAAATGGTAGTAGGTAGAGGAGAGGAAGTCAGGAAGGTGAACAGTGGAATCAAGGGAGGCCTATGATATCTGATCCTGATTCTTTTCTCAGTAGATGGAGGGAATCCCGGATGGCTGGGTGTCATCTAAAGTACCTAGTGCCCTCAGATCACCTCCTTTGTACTTGGCCCTACAAGAAGTTAGATTCTCTTCATTGCTGTATTTTGAACCAACTCTCTGTGTGTCAGGCATCTTGCTAACACCATTGACCCACATTTATCCTTCCAGGTGTCTACTGGGTTAGTATTAGCATTGTCTTACAAACGAGGATTCTGGGACTCAGAAACAGTGGGGTGACATACCCAAGGCAAGTGGCAGCGTCAGGATTCATCCAGGTCATAGGATTCTGAGCCTGGAGTGCGTCACTTTTTTTCTCCACATATTATTTCTTTAAGAGCTTATCCTTTAGAGTTTAAGAACATTTCTTGACAACGTGTTGCAGGATACATGTTTATCTGTGTTTCAGTTGACTCAAAGCAAAGTAGGCCTAACGTATTGAAACCAAATATATGAAACGTTCAGTAGAACTTTTCACAATCATAGAAATATTCTGTTTCTGCTAGACCAGGATCCACTAGCCTTGAAATTCGCTACTGTGACTGAGGAACTGAATCTGTAATTTTACTTAATTTTTGTTAATTTAAACTTAAATAGCCATGTATGGCTTGTGGCTACCATATTGGACAACATGTCTAGTCCTTAGATGGGAATGAGAGCCTCCAACAAAAATTGCTGTTCTGTGATGCCGAGGGAGGGTATCCTGGGGATGCCAGAGGCTTACCCTGCTGCAGGCTGGCCAACAGAAAGGGCTCGGTCCCTGAAGATCATGGCAGTGCTTCTATATTATGGTGAGGACTCAATTTTTAGCTCCCCTTTCTCTGTAGGAACATCTTATGTGGGCTTCTTATATAGGCTATGTTTGTTTGGTCATTAGTAACATAAACCAACTGTGACTGTCTTAAAGAATATAGGAATTTCTCAGAGGGATTTGGGGTCACCCAGAGAATTGAAGGGATCCTAGAAGAGCCCAGGCTTTCAAAAGGGGCCTTGGGGGCAAGAAATAAAGACCTGCTTTTGGGCCAAATCTGCTCCAAGCATCCTGGGCTGATTCCCACATCCCTAGGAAGGAGGGTTGCGTTGGCCTAGCTCGGGTCCCTGCTGACATCTTGGTCAAAGGAAGGCAAAGCACTTTCCCATCGGTCCCCCAGAGCTTGTCCGTGAAGAAAAAGAGAGGAAGTGAAGAAATAGGTGATGAGCAGACCAAACAACTAGTACCCATAAACTGCTAACACCTCATGCACCAGCCACAGGGAGAAATCAGGTAAAGCTGAGCCGGTGGGTTGACCCCCATATTATTAACATGAGAGAAGGGAGAGTAAAATACTTAACCTCGTTCCATTAAAGCACTTGCATTAAAGTGAGTTGCTTTGGCTGAGTCTTTTCAAAGTACTTAATATCTGTGACTGTGCCTAGCAGCCCTATGAAGAAGTCAGTACTGTCACTGCTCTTTTTCCAAATCAATAAACGAGGATAATGAAAAATTATGATTTGCTCAGAGAAAGGTAATTACTAGTACAGAAAAGATTTGAGCCCTGAGCCACTGACACCTATTTCTGTCCTTAATCCACATTGTATGTCACCTCCAATTTTGCTTTTAGTGCGGAGGAAGATGGTAGAACTCTCTTTAACATTAATATCTCGGGCCTTTTATACGCTAATGAGAGAAAAATCTCTATTCATTAGATATGCTTGGAACACGATTTCACCTGATGAATACAAATGCTTTCTAATGAGTTTTTTAAATTATATTTGTTCAATTTCTGTACTTTTCATCTTCAGTTTCTTGAATCTTTTTAAGATTTGCACTTAAAATTCAGTAGAGTTTTCCACTGGTCTTTAAAAAAGAAAATAAAACCACCTATAACCCCGTCAGGTATTACCGTTATTAACATTTTGGTATGTATCCTTCCAGTCTTTTTTCTTCACAGGTAGATATATATTTTTATTTTTATTTTTTTAAATTTTTTTTATATTTTTAAGTATAACAAGAGAATCATACTGTAAGTGATTCTGTGTGCTTTGTCATTAAAAAATATTTTATGAATAGCTTTCTCTGCCATTAAATACTTCTCTACAAATTTTTTTCAAAGTATAGATATCTTATAAAAGTGAGATCATGTTGTATATGCTTTTTTTTTTAAATATTTTATTTATTTATTTGACAGAGATCACAAGTAGGCAGAGAGGCAGACAGAGAGAGAGAGAGAGAGAGAGAGGGAAGCAGGCTCTTGGCTGAGCAGAGAGCCCGACGCGGGACTCGATCCCAGGACCCTGAGATCATGACCTGAGCCGAAGGCAGCGGCTTAACCCACTGAGCCACCCAGGCGCCCTGTATATGCTTTTTTATAATATTTTCTTCTTCACTTAATAGCATGCTGTGGGTATCTTTTCAGACATATATATGTATGTTTATATATATAAATGAAACTACATTTTTTTTAAAGATTTTATTTTATTTACTTGATACAGAGAGAGAGAGATCACAAGTAGGCAGAGAGGCAGGCAGAGAGAAAGAGGGGGAAGCAGGCTCCCTGCTGAGCAGAGAGCCTGATGTGGAGCTAGATCCCAGGACGCTGAGATCATGACCTGAGCCGAAGGCAGAGGCTTAACCCACTGAGCCACCCAGGTGCGCCTACATCTTTTCTTTTTCCAACCAGTTCCATAAACTCTTATTAAACACAATGTGTCATATAGTGCTGAGCAACAAGGTGACGCAGATGCATGAGAAAAACATTCTATCATTTTCATTAACTCACAATATTATCTGGTAGATTTGTCGTAGTTTATTTTCTTAGTCTCTTCCTATTGGGTATTTACATTTTTTTTTCAAAATTTTTTTCCTATAACAAACACAATGGGAAGAATCAACATCCTTCCAGCTCAATCTTTGCCCACATGTAAGATCATTTCATTACTTTAAAAGTAGGCAAGGAGTAAGTAATGTTTTAATGCTTTTGATGTTTACTACAGCATTGCTCCCCTGTTGTCTTAATTATGTGTTTTATGATTAAACTCTAGCCAATTTTTTTTTTGTACAAATGCATGCAGGCCTTACTTCAGTAAGTGATCACAACTAAGTTAATATTATTCTGAATTTTAATAACTATGTCCTTGATTTGGAGCATTTTTCGTATCATTTACTTTATCTTTCCAGCACCCAGCCCCCACATGTGAGACATAAAAAGGACTAGTGTGATATTTATTTCATTTTACATGTGGGAGAAATCAAGACACATGGAACCAAGAGAGCACCTAAGATCACACACATCCTGGCAAATGTTTAGAGAAACTCCATGTAGCCCTAAATAATTCCAACTGCAGGGGACATTGTCCTTATTATCAGTGCCATCTCAGTGGGTCAGTCTATCTACTCTGTAACAGGCTGCCCTTGGCCATGGTTTGTTCTCATATTGCAGGCCCAAAGTAGACAGATTCAAAGAGAGACTTCCTGGGGCTTCTCAAACTTTAGGAAAGAGAACAGGAAGCCTATAGCCCCAGTTGCCAGTGACGGCCTTCCTACAATGACTAGTGGAATAAGTCATATGTCAAAGCTGAAATGCATGGAGAGTCAGGAAAAAAAAAAAAAAATGGTTCTATGATGGCATCACTGCACTTATACCAATCCTGCAGCTTACCCTGCCGAAGATTCCTTTTTATGTCAACAAATACAGGTCTTTGTGACTCGGGACAGATTGTCATTACAGCTAAAAGCATCTTGAGTGATCATGGCTTATATTTAAATTCATAAAAATGTAAATACAGCAATAATTTTGGCCAAATATTTTTTCCTAGTGTCTTAATTTCTTTTGGCTTAGTATACACAAATTCTCTGCTTTTGGCATGGAAAAAATTTATTTCATTTCTTGAAGCAAAGAGGAAAAAAGTGAAAGTTTTAGCTAAAACTACTTCTCTCTGTATTGTATCCCTTATACATAGACATAGCAAACACAATAGCAACTTTACTGAAAAGGCAGGGCCGCCATCATTTATTTCACTATCAAATTGAGCTGGGACATTCTCTTTAGAAGTTGACTGGAGTTCCCTAGGAGGAACTTTTTTCAAAATTTGCTTTTCTTGTTGATGATTTACAAAACAGCATCGGGTTCTTATTCTCTAGATTAAGCCAAGTTTTTAGGAATATTATTTAGATGTCTAAGGAAAATTGTCAGCTTAAATTTTGTTGAAGCCAAATTTTACCATTGTAGTCCCCCAATTGTTTCTGTAAGCGTTTAATCCATATGCTAGTATCAGTGCAATTTACTTCTGCAGATATGCAACTTAAGACTTCATTTCCAATAAGGAAGACTTGCTTTGATCATGATACGATGTGTCCTCTTTCTCAGAAAATGACCGCGATTCAAAGATAAGCTTTTTCATAGATAACCTTCCACCTTGCCTTTCGGAGCATCTTTTGAGCAAACTTCTTCCTCAGATATTCCATCAGATATTCTACAAAGTACTTTATACACATTTCTCAGCCTCATATCAACACCATGGGATGTGTACTCTTTTTACATGAGGGGATGAGACTGAGGAGGGATGTCATTTTACCCAAGTTCCATTGCTGGCAAGTGTTAGAATAGTAGTGGGTTGAACCCAGCAATGGGTTGTTAGTCCACATCCTACTTCTCTGGTGGGAATACTAGCCCCTGAGTTAAGACTAAAAAGAATAGCCAAGAACTAGAGGCTTCTAAAAATGCAAAGAATTCTGAAAATCAATGAGGAAAAAAAAAAGTTCCAAGCAAGAAAATGGGAGGCACATAAAGAAAAATGACAACACAGAGAGTGGTCCTGGGAATTTCAAGTTCATAGGCTCACATAGACACAGGAGCAGCTGATGTGATGGGAATAGCATTACAGTTAAATCCAGAGAGGCCAGGTCTCATGGAAAGTTCCCAAACCACCCATTTAAAAGATTTCACTTTATTTCTAGGGGGCGGATCAATAATAATGATGGTGACTAACACTTGCTGAGCATTTAATATGTCTGCAATACTGTTCTATATGGTATACCAGTATTATCTCAGCTCATCTGTAACAGCAGTCCTCTGACATTTACTGATGAAGAGACTGAGGTTCTAAATGGTCGATTAACTGACCGACGGCTTCACGTTTGTAAGTAGGGAAGTGGGGAGATGAACCCAGGTTGTCTGATTCGAGAACTTGCCTTCCAAGCACATGTTGCGTGAAGGAAGGGATCGATTCGCAGCCCAGAACGTTGGGATGCTCCACAAAGGGAAGCAGGGTAGTAAAGAGACCCCATAACACGGTGGGAAAAGCCCAAGGTCTGAAGTCAGAAGACCTGTGTTTAAGACCCAAGTCTTACAAGCTGTAGTACTCAGCAATTATCCTTGACCTTTCTGAACCCTGTCTGTATAATAGGGGTAATTATACCTGTCTTGCCCAGTTCATCAGGTGGATGTGAGGATCAAATGAGGCTCTGTGTGTGAAAGTACATTATAAACCTTCAAGCCCCTTATAAGTAGTGCCCCATATAAATGCATTATTGTACCACCATGAAAGGAATCTAGCATCATGTAAAGAATATACCAATGCTTTGTCTAGTCAGTGGGCAGATGACCCCCAAAGTTTGTTTTCGGCTGCAAGCAGCGATCTTGTATGCAAAGCAGGGCTTAAAAAACAACAACATTGAAGGGTATCAGTTTGAATGTTGATAAGTGTTTTATAAATAGCTGCATAATTAGCATGTACTTACTGCAAAAAGTATACATAATATTTTATTCCCTGTTGTAGGCTGTAATGAATCTGCCGCCTCTCCGTCCTAGGAGGTTTTCACTTACTTTCCCCATGATAATTTTAATATGTGGAACCATTATTAGCTGAATTAAGAATAAGTAAATGAGCAGTAAAAAAAAATACAGAAAAATTACAGGTGCCTGTGGTGAGTAAGATAATAACTAGGTAAAAATATATGAAATAATTACAGTGTTTGAACGGCACAGCCGGCATGAGGAAAATGACTCAATGGAATATTAAGCCCGCTGTTGGCAGGGTAGAAAGACTGTAGCCTACACCGTGGCCTTCACCTCTTCAGATCCTCGGCCCTGATCCACACTGAAAACAGATTCAGTTTGTCCTCAGTCACATTTGAGTGATGCCAGAGGATCCGGTCCAATTCAACAAAGAATTTAGTCATTCTGAGAGGCTGTGTTCCTATAGATTAAATACCCAGTAACTAAAAGATTCTGTTTCAAAGATGCACCTAATATCTGGTACTTGTGTGGACCTAGTTCCCAATGACATTGAATATGAATGTCCTTAGAATGTATCCATGATCTGTATTTGACATCTTCTATTTTTTTAAGATTTTATTTATTTATTTGAGAGACAGAGATCACAAGTAGGCAGAGAGGCAGGCAGAGAGAGAGAAGAGGAAACAGGCTCCCCGATGCAGGGCTCAATCCCAGGACCCTGGGATCATGACCTGAGCCGAAGGCAGAGGCTTTAACCCACTGAGCCACCCAGGTGCCCCTGTATTTGACATCTTGACAAAACAGAATTTCAGATAATTTAGATAAAGCTTTTAAGGAGCCATGGTGTTTGTCTGTTTTTGAAAACTGTGTTATATATAGCACTCCAAACAGTGTAATTGAATTAAGGTAACCAGTCAATCAACAAACATTTGAAGCTTTTTATGATTCCCATTTCTGCTGTTAAGGATTCTGATTTAATGCTCCCAGATGGTGAAAAATCTTATTACCATAACAAGAGAAACCTCAAGTTAGGATTTGAATCCTCACGAATGTTTGGTTAATAGTGGTGAGTCACGGGGCGCCTGGGTGGCTCAGTGGGTTAAGCTGCTGCCTTCGGCTCAGGTCATGATCCCAGGTCCTGGGTTCGAGCCCCACATCGGGCTTTCTGCTCAGCAGGGAGCCTGCTTCCTCCTCTCTCTCTGCCTGCCTCTCTGCTTACTTGTGATTTCTCTCTGTCAAATAAATAAATAAAATTAAAAAAAAAATAGTGGTGAGTCACTGCTTTTTTTTCTTTTTATGTAAGTTCTGTGCCTAACATGGGGCTTGAACTCACAATCCCGAGATCAAGAGTCCCAATGTGCCGCCTCCTGAGCCAGCCAGTCACCCCCAAGCCACTTTCTAAATCAGGAGGTACTGTTGAAACTATGGCAGAGAGGATCTAGTTCAGACATTAGGAATCCTATGCCTTCCTGACCATCAGATTGTCAGGGAGCTGCAGCAATTAATTCTTGATTTCCTGTATGTGCTTTGTCTTCTTTGTGGATTTTTTGGGATCAGTTTCCGCATCTCAGACTGATTTCCCCATTATCCGATAAACTTCAAATCCCCTAATTCTGCTGCATAATACATGTTAGTATAAAGAAATGTTAATATCAGACAAAATGTGACAACGGAGACAGGTAAACAATGTGCTGGGGAGAGATAAGAGAACTGAGTTCTAATATCAAGAATTCTTTTGGTAGATTTGGAAAAATCACTTAAACTCATTCTACCTCAGTTTCCTTACCCTCTGAAATTGTGGAGTTGGAGATACAGTCAAAGGGCTTTTGCAACTCACAGATTCTGTGATTCTGTGAATCATCTGAAATCCACTCAGTGTGTCAGTGATGACTTTGGCCAACATTGACTATTAAGGCCTTTTCTTAATTGTATTTAAGATAAAAATGTAAGTAATTTTAGATTCTCTTACAGACTTTTATTTTTCATTTTACTTTATTTTATATCTTTTCAGTGTTCCAAAATTCATTGTTTATGCACCACACCCAGTGCTCCATGCAATATGTGTCCTCCATAATACCCACGACCAGGCTCACCCAATCCCTCACCTCCCTCCCCTCCAAAGCCCTCAGTTTGTTTCTCAGAGTCCACAGTCTCTCATGGCTCGTCTCCCTCTCTAGTTTCGCCCAATTCACTTTTCCTTTCCTTCTCCTAATGTCCTCCATGTTATTCCTTATGCTCCACGAGTAAGTGAAACCATATGATAATTGACTCTCTGTGCTTGACTTATTTCACTCAGCATAATCTCTTCCAGTCCCATCCATGTTGATACAAAAGTGGGGTATTCATCCTTTCTGGTGGAGGCATAATACTCCATAGTATATATGGACCATATCTTTTTTATTCATTTGTCCGTTGAAGGGCATCTTGGTTCTTTCCACAGTTTGGCAACTGTGGCCATTGCTGCTATGAACATTGGGGTGCATATGGCCCTTCTTTTCAGTTCATCTGTATCTGGGGTAAATACCCACTAGTGCAACTGCAGGGTCACAGGGTAGCTCTATTTTTAATTTCTTAAGGAAACTCCATACTGTTTTCCAAAGTGACTGCACCAACTCGCATTCCCAACAGTGTAGAAGGTTCCCTTTTCTCCACATTCTAACACTTGTTGTTTCCTGTCTTGTTTCTTACAGACTTCTATCTAACACTTTATCTCTCTGTGTCTTTTTCACCATGAATTCAAGCAGCCATATTGCTTCTTACCTGAACCCAACTGTCATGATATCAGGAGTCATGGCCATGCTTAATACATGTATGTCCTTATCATTTGACAAAATCACGGGATTGTGATGTAATTTATTTTCTCTGCTAACTGCACTTAACATAGACACTAGCCAAGTATATATTTCATATAGTGTGGTTAAAAGTATCTTATGTGGGGGTAGAAAGTATCTTATGTATGTGGTTTCCATTGATCATCCTTTCTAAATGGTTGCTTGTCCTGGGGAAGTGCCAGGTTTGTATTCCCATGAGAATTTCTCCATCAAGTGGTTAGTGGGTTGTTCTGGTTTTAGCCAAAGAAGGTAATGGTTTCTATGACCTTCCTGATGTGTTTGAATTTATGAACAAACTATATTTGAAATGTTACTCTTTTTAGGTTTAATTGTTTTACATCATATTGAGACAAGGGACCTGGTGGGATGTTATTTCCCACCCCTAGCCCCCAGCTGCTGTCTGAAGGGAATATAGTTTTTTCCTCTCTCTCCATCTTTTTTGCAAATGTTAAATAAAATCTAAAAATAAATCACATAAATCTTCTAAAAGCTGGGGAAAGTGTTATGGGAATCAATAGAAGCCCCAACACATCCTCTGTAACCATTTCAGGTATCATCAATTACATAAAGTCTTCTCTGTGTCCCTTGAGAATCTGATTCAACAGACTGTTCTGGAATGAAACAATCTGTTGCCTGTGGAGGGGCAGAATGCTTGAGCATATGCCTGGATTCAGCTTATAAAAGTACTACCACCACCACCTCCAGTAACATCTATAAAGGGAAAGGGAGACTTTATGAAACAACTCAGTGCTTCCTTTTATTTTTCCAGAGGCAAAAACACTTAACTTTCTTGAGAAAAGAAAGCAAGCCTTATTCTAATCCCTGTGGATTTGGCCATTGCTGGATCCCAGGGGCCTGGGGAGCTATTCATTAAGAGCAGAGGACACTCAACTCTGGTTTAGGTATTCATTGGCTCTGGGAAACTTAGAGCTTAGGCAAAGGAAAAAAAAAAAAAAAGAAAGAAAGAAAGAAAAAGAAAAGAAAGAAGGAAAGAAATCTCTTTCTCATCAGGATTTTTGCTTCCCAGATGCAATCATTCTCAATAATTTCATGAACCCAAGCGCTAAGGTCCAGTCACTATTGGAGAATAGGGGTGATGACAATGAAGAGGGCCCTGTCTGGGTTTATCAGCTCTCCATTTATTTGCTGAACAACCTTGGGCAGATCCCTTCTCTCAGTTTCGTCTGTAAGTATTTAGAGAGAGCGTTATATGATCATGTCAGCGCATGGAGCACATTTATTATAAACTATAAAGCTCCGTGCACGTTTAGAGTGTTACCATGTTAATCCTTCCAATCATGTGTTCTTTCATTGTAGAAAAAAGACAGATTCCCCCAGAGGAAAGAAGTCAAGACAAAGTCCTGACCCACAGAGATAATGTAAATTTAGTGTCCTGCCTAAGGCCTTATAGATTACCCTCACATGTGCTGCTGGTAACACTGTACCCAAGTCACAAGTGTTTGTATTGCTTCCTGAGTCCAAGTCAGGATAACCTGGAGGGGCAGCTGGGTGGCTCAGTTGGTTAAGCCTCTGACTCTTGGTTTTGGCTCAGGTCATGAACTCAGGATCTTGAGATCAAGTTCCATATCAGGCTCTGTGCTCAGCATGGAGTCTACTTAAGGTTCTTTCCCCTCCCTCTCCCACCTCCTCTGCTGCTCCCCCTGCTTGCTCTCTCTCTCTCTCTAAAAATAAATAAGGAAAATCTTAAAAAAAAAAAAAAAGATAACCTGGAAAGTTAGCATTATATCTGCTTGATAGCAAATTTGATAGTTCAAACCACCTCAGCCTCAAGTGCAAGTAAGAAAGACTCAATCTCTCTCCCTCTCTCTGACTGACTCTTAGGTGAACCTGCACACATTTTTCATTCAGTCAAGAATAACTCCCTTGGTGCCCACCACATGCCGGATTGTGTTGCTAGCCCTCTCCCCCCAAAATAGTGATAAAATGTTGTGCCCACACTGCAGTTCTTTGGAAAGAAAAACTGAGTTATATGTGCTAGAAGCAAGAGGCCTAAGGGTTAATCAGAAAAGAAATAATTTTCACATAAAGTGATCTTTCTTCCTTTTTTTTTATGGTAAGCTCAGAGAGAATTGTAGTAATACAGGTTGAGCAATTTTCTTTTTTATGAATCCCATGCTCAATTTATGAAAGCCATTTTGCAACCCATTTACATGCAGTAAACCTTTGCTTTAAGGTTCTGTCATTTACCTTGATCATGATTATTTATAGTCCCTTTAGAATGGGCCCTTTACGGGTTTAACTCTCAAGTACAGCACTGCCACTAGGCAGTTCTCTACTGAACCTTTGAGGTCATGGTCATAAGCTAAGGCACAGCCAGTCTTGCAACCAGCTATGAGGACAGGGAGGGCTGTTGTGTAATGAGAACTAGTTGGAATTAGAGGAGTCTTGGCCAAAACCAACTCCATACTCTCATCGTGTGATCCTGGCCATTTGTGCACCTTTACCGTCAGTTTGCTCACTGGTAGGAAGGGAAGAATGCTTTTATCACAAGATTCTAAAGTAGAATTTAACTAAGGTACGCTACTGCAAGATACAGGGTTAGTTATAAAGAGGAAAGTGTTCCATGAACTAATTGTCAGCAGTATGATCTATTATAAATCAGTGAAAAACAAATGGTATGCCTCCTCTAAAATCTTTCTTGATCACATACTCTATTCTCTTTAATGTGATACACACACAAATGTAAACGGAGAGCAGAAACCTTTACCTGATATGTCGGAAGACACTCAATTAAGTATTTATTGTCTTGATGGGTAAATATAATCGCCAGCTGAAAATCACTGTGCTGGGCGTGGTACAGAATACAAGGCAAGTAATTTATCATCCCTAGGCCTCCAGGAGCTTATCGTTTTGTTAAGATGTCTAGCCATAAGTGCACAAAAAGCCAGTATGAGACAGAAGAAGGAGTTACAGTGTGTCGAAGTCCCTCCCCATATGCATACAGCAGGAAACTTTGCTCTTCTGAACACTAGGCGAGCCAGGCTTCCTCCAGCCCCATGCGCTCTTGCTGTCAGTCCAGCAGAACTTAGATGCCTGCCCGGAAGGGTTTTGCTGAAACGCATACAATGAAGTGGTTCTATGGAAATAGGTGCAGAATCGTGGGAACCAAAAAGGGCGGGCAAGGCCCCACGAGACAAGCAACAGCAGGAAGCACTGCGTCCCCTAGAAGTGAAAGGGCCAGGCGGAGGGCTGGCAGGGGGTGTGCTGGGACCTGGAGTGAGGTGCAGTGGGAACCCTTGTCAACACGCAAGGCAAGTGGGGCTGTGCGAGTCGGACTCCTGGGACCACCGCCCCATCAGGGTCAGCAGACACAAACAGGGCTCCCTAGGCACTGGGTCCAGAATCTTTCTGTGGGTGGCGCTTTTCTTGAGGGCCCGAGGAGAGAATCCTAGCAGTCCAAGAGGCTGGCTTTCTGAACCTGGGATCGATTGTTCTCACCTTTTGTGAGCCGCTCAATGATGGTGAGTGTGAATGTCTCGACCAAGTGTCTTCCTTGACTCCCGGCACTTACCACGCGCAGCCCTTACAAGGTACGGAGCAGGAGAAGATGGATTACACCCTCAACAACAAGAGGCGTGTCATCCGCCTGGTGCTGCAGTGGGCCGCCGTGTATGGAGACGTCCTACAAGAGGATGACGTGGCCGTGGCTTTCCTCGAGGTATGTGGAGGCCTCCCTTCCAAGAATACATCTTTGTCCCACTGTAGCAAGACTCGCCAGAAGCACGGGGCTTCCTGGAGAGACTGGGACTGCAAATTCTGGTCTCTGTTAACATGTTCATCAGAAAGGTACTATGAGGGGTGCCTGGGTGGCTCAGTGGGTTAAGCATCTGCCTTCGGCTCAGGTCATGATCCCAGGGTCCTGGGATCGAGCCCCGTATCGGGCTCTCTGCTCAGCGGGGAGCCTGCTTCCTCCTCTCTCTCTGCCTGCCTCTCTGCCTACTTGTGATCTCTCTCTGTCAAATAAATAAATAAAATCTTAAAAATTAAAAAAAAAAAGGAAAGAAAGGTACTATGAGAGGAGTACAGAGCAGCATCAGCCGCTGTCCTGCCCTTTTAGTCCAATAACGCAGCCTTGTCGTGCATTTTCACTTGCTCCCTTTTTCTTTGCGTTTTTTTTCTGTGATCCTAATCACAGGGTACCCGTCATGTTGTAGGCTGCTTTTTCCACTTTATATAAGGATTTTTTTCGATGTTCATGCAGTCTTTCTAGTAAAAATTCTTTAATGACCTTTAAGTAACTCTGCCACAGATATGCTTGTTTTTCATCATGTTGAATATTTACATCATTTCTGGTTTCTACATTCCTCAGGTAATAGTATAGGGAACGTTTTTGTGTAAGTCGGTCTGTCTTTGGTCACATTCCAAGATGTGGGATTGTTAGATCCAGCGGTACCTCTTTTTGAGTGGAGTGAAACCGATAATTTTATTGAGGACTTTCTAGGACCACGAGGTAGTTCCAGAAGGACGTGATTTATGTCATAATCACTATTTTAAGCTGAACTTCCCTTTTCCTTCCCATGGCTCCAGCCCCACATTGCAACATGGGCCCTGGCATTGAGCCCTGAATGACTCGCTCTGTCCTCCGAAACTTAGATGAGGATCTTCGATGCAGGCAAAAGGCAATGTGGCTTCTATTTCTAACCTTATCAGTCTGTATGTTCAAGACTGAATTATCCAAAAAAAATTATCCTTTCCCCTCTTGAAGCGTATAATTTGGCAGGCAGAGAGAAGGGGAAGGGGGAAAGGGGCCTGTGAGTGACCCTCAAAGCTGCAGAATGAAGTATTTTGAAAATATAAAGGAGTAACAGTAGCTTGGGTCATACATTGACTCCTGGCCGCTACCAGTTGAAGAAAGGATCGTCTTGCAGAGGAAGCAGAGTGGGGTAAGTTGGCAACACCACAGCTGTCATATTCCGCTGTGGAGACCACTGCTCCTGAGCAAAGCAGGCCCAGCTGCTGCTGCCTGGTGGTCAGGATTGGTCCCAGGGCATCCATAAATTGTCCCTGAGATGATCACACACTCAGCATGCATCAGTTCCGGTCCTGAAGACCATGCCTGCCTTTTGCCACCAAAAACTAACCACACCTAGTGGGAAATAGTAAATAAATAACAAATGCTAAAATAGTTATTCAGAATAAACGTTAAAATTTCCCTGAAAAAATCTGAGGTGAAAAAGTGCTCTGACAGTGTAAGTTCTGAAGTGGCCCATTCTAAAACATCTTGTGACATTAACCTTTCATACAAATACCCTAGGAACAGTTCATCTGCAATTAAAAAAAATTTTTTTTTTGAGTTTTTGCACTGTGGTGAAATATATCAAACATAAAATTTGCCATGTTGACCATCCTTGAGGGTACAATTCAGTGGTATTAATTAATTCACAATGTTATGGCACCATCAAGACCATCTATTTCCAAAACCCTTTCTCACTTGCTGTTCTGAATTTAGACATATGGTAACATTTTCTTTTTCTTTTTTGGTCTCCAGGCCACACAACCATGGTCTGGAGATGCTAGTCAAGCAGATGACATAGGAATATATCTCTGTTGCTCTTGACAGAATCGTGTACCTTGGCAATTCCCATTAAAAGCCTGTGACCTTTGCCAATTACAGGAGTTTTATGTGTCTGTGTCAGATGATGCCCGGATGATTGCCGCCCTCAAGGACCAACTGCCCGAGTTAGAGAAGATTGTCAAGCAAATGTAAGGAAGGGCCTGGCTTGGGGTGTGTTTTCATCAAGTAAGTGCTTGCATCTCTGTCAAAACATCTTCCAAAATGTCCTCCGCCCCACCCCCCCAGAAGGTGAAAGCTGGTTTTTCAGCAGCCACACGGTATTCCAGTTTGAGTGGACCGGTGCCTCAGGCTTGGGTGGTGGGAGAAGACCAGGTGAAGAGGGGAGATTCTGCTCCTCTCCTTCTGTGGCGGACGGCTGCCAGGAGAAAGCCTGGGACAAGGTGGAGGTCCTACTGTCGGGCATCTCACTCAGTAAACTTGGGTTCCTTTGGTTTAAGGCAGTGAATCCAGTAATAAAATAGTGGCATTTAAAGAAAGATGAAGGTGAATTACTTACATGGAAAATTCACTTTCTACCACCAAGGTTGTTGCTGGTGAACGTTTGCTTCCCCTCTGTGAAAACATGGAAGGTTTCACACGCTGTTACTTTGAGCCTTCAGTAAATACCGGAGAGAATGTGTGCAACTAGAAAGATCTTAAAAGCTAGAAATCTTGGCTTTCAAGATCAGTTCTGCCAGGGGTCTGCCTGGGATGTGAGCCCATCTCTTCATGTGTCCTCTGTGCTTGGTCCCTTGGTCTCAGTATGAGGATTGCTCAAGGATTGCTGTCATTTCATTCTGTAATTTAAAAATTCTATGCAAATGAAGCAATTCAAAATAACAGCACTGATGGTGTCAATTAATATGCTTTCTCTGCTTCTTGTAGTTCAGAAGATGCAAAGGCTCCACAAAAGAAGGTATGTGCCCACGATTAGGACTCTCTGCCCTGTTAGGTAGCAGTTCTCCGGAAGTATTACAGTGCAGTAACTGAAAGTGATGTGTTTATAAATACAAAATATGTTTTCTCATGTCTTGACTCTGCTTCTCGAGTGTGTCTCCTCTGAGCTGCAAACGTGCACCAGTCACTTTCCCCCTACGGCTATGGTTATTTTTACAGCACAAAGTTCTTTTACAACAGTTCAACACAGGCGATGAGAGAGCCCAAAAGCGCCAGCCTATCCGCGGCTCGGATGAAGGTGAGAAATCTCCTCTAACTCAGAATTGTGTAGATTACTCAAAGTCCCTAAAAATCTCTCCCCTGGGAACTCTCGGACTCTCTTAGCACTCCAAATGGTTCTCCTGAAGGTGCCCTTTTGCATTTCAGTTATTAATCCTCTTGAACTCTGGGCCGGGAGTAGAGGTGCTTATCCACACTTCCTGGATTCTGCCTCCCCCTCGCTGCCACTGTTCCCTGAAAGAAGGAAAGAGTATCTCGGGAAGTAGTGGTCAAGGCTGCCCACCTCCGGGAAGAGCTGGCAGGCAGATGACTGGCACTTTGTAATGCTGTGCAGGGCAGAGATAGGGTCATCTGCAGAGCAGGACTCCAGCCCAGAGAGGGCAGTCTGGCCCCGAGCCCAGTATTGTTGGCAGCCACGAGGGAGGTGCACACGCCGACAATGACCATTTGGTTGCTTAAGCTTTGTCTCAGGAATCGCAACCAAAATAAAATGAATGATAATGACAAAATTCTCATCTTAAATCACAACCGAGTCCTATCATTCAGGAGCCCACAAATTACAGGAGCCGGAATTGCTTCCATGGTTTATGTTCAGAGGTGAGCCTTGAGGTGCCATGTTTGGGTTTGCTGAGCTCGACATTGCCCGAGCTCTGTGGCCCAGCCAGCCCCAAAGTGCGCGAACCCGTGAACAAGTGTGTGGGAAAGTCAGTGTGTGTTCACGCCCCGGGCAGAAGCCCTCCTGTTTGCAGAGCTGTTAGCATTAGTTCCCCACCCCTCACTCCCTTCCCCCTGCCCCCAGCCCCCACCCACCCTGCCCCAGCCAGACAGCAGCAATCTAGCAATCTGCCTACTGCGCAGCACTTCCTGGATTATGAAAAAGAAACTCTCAGGCAACGGCAGACCCAGCAGACAGGCCTAGATGTCCTTCCTTTGTTCCATGTCTCTTCTCTGTGGCTTGTCCTCAAGCATGTGCTATGGTTCTTGGAACTGGAGGCAGCAGCCACATACATGTGTACCTATCCTTAGACCAATGTGAAGGCCAGGAGTTTTGGAAGTGGGTGAGCTGACTGCAAATAGGTATAATCCTGAGAGTGATTAGATGGTGCAAATTTGGGAGGTTAGCCAAACATTCCCCCTTGCTGATGGTTTTCCTAAGAACTCCCGGGACCGATTTACCATATTGTTCCTGCCTTCCCAACAGTTCTGTTTAAAGTCTACTGCCTGGACCACACCTACACAACCATTCGGGTTCCAGTGGCCGCCTCGGTGAAGGAAGTCATCAGCGCAGTTGCCGACAAACTGGGCTCTGGGGAAGGCCTGATCATTGTCAAGATGAGCTCTGGAGGAGGTAACAGCCTCAATGAGCACCTTGGGCTTCCACAGAATGGAATATCCCAACCAAACAGAAAGCCTGCCAGGAGTTAGCGTGGCCCTTCCTCACAGGACCCGAGGGACAAATAGGTGCTGTGTGTGTGCCCATAAATAACAAAATAATATGGTTAGGAGTGGGCTGGGTAAGAATCCAATATGCCCTATTTTGGAGTTACCCACTGTAAAGCAGGAGGTTAAGTGATCGACAGCAGCTGGAGCTGAGGACTCTGGGGTGGGTGTCGGCTTGGAGTTCTTCCTATTTAAACCCTAAACAAAAAGCTGAAGGTCTTGGAGCTCTGAGACATGGGGACCCTAAGAGGGCATCTGGCTTGACAGGCTCCAAGCCATAGGTTTCCAAACGTCTGAAGTTGGAGGTGATCGTAGGCTGGTTCTTTCCAGCTGATGATGGTTTCCCTCCTTACCCTGTAGAGAGGGCAGGAGGCCAACTCATCAAATAAAATGAGGACGATTTTCCCCCATGGGACCACTTAATTGCCGTGTGCGTCCTTGAAATGCCATGTATTCATTCACCATATATATTTACTGGCCAAGTTAGTGTGACTGGGACGGAAGGGATGTGTTGGGTGCAGCCATGTCCCCAAGCTGTTGCTAGGCAGGCACAGAGGTAGACAGTAAGTGGACAATTACAATCCATGCTGGCTAGAGGTTTGGAATGGTCGGCCTGTGTTGCATTGAGAGCCCAAAGAAGAAATGGTAAAGCTAATTTATCTGGAGATGATTTAGTAGCCACTGGAGGATCCTTGCTTCAGGATCAGGTAAACCATTTTTTGCCACGTTTGAAGGCAAATGGTTCTCCTGATGCAGGATTTTTAAATATATCATGGATTCCCAAGATTTCCTCTCCCAGTCACATAGGACCCAGGATGCCTGCCTTCGCCAATCCCTATGGCACAGTCTTTCCGAGACTGTCCCGCATCCCTCCTTCCCCTCCTTCGGGTTGTGACGCAAATGTCTTGTCTACCTGAGGCCACCTCCTCCCTTTCTTTGATTCCCTTCCTAAAATTGTATCCTCTCTCACTTACGTATACTTTCTAGCTTCTGTCCCTGCTGGTTTTTCTCCCCGTGGCAGCTCACTCTCTGATCTGTCTTGTTCACCATCTGTGTCCCTCGCTGGGATGCAAGCTCTTATGGGACCGGGATTTTTTCTTTTTTCCTGTGTTGTTCCCTTCTGTATCTTCAATGCCTGGAGCAGTGTCCAGCATGAAATAAATGCTAAATAAATATTTGTTGAATGAATTAATTTTCAAAATATAGGAGGCTTAATCTAGGCCATGCCATTGCCCTCCAAATTTGGGAACCCATGAAAAAATACTAATGAATTTTACATCTAAAGTCATCTGGGATCTCAGAAACCCCCTACGTTTTCTAGAAGGGATCTTTCCGTCTCCAAAGCGCTGGGCATTATTGCCATCTGGAAACATAATTTGTTATATAAATAGTAAGTGTGGTTTTTGAAGATAATTACAGCTGTAGTGCCGAACTGGGTGAATTGACCCACGGGTACTTCCATTCCTGCTTTGTGGTCATTTTCTGATGGCATCCTGAGTGTCCTGTGCCTGCGTGAATGCTGGTCTTTCCTATGCAGTGGGTCCCTTCAGTCCTGTGTTTTATGCAGTCGCTCTGCGTGTTCCGGTAATTCACCGAGCTGGCAATTTGTTGGTGTGATTAGGGCAGTGCAGCAAATCTCAGATGCATTTAATAGGCAATCTCGTGCTTTTTATGTTCACAGAAAAGGTGGTGCTCAAACCTAATGATGTTTCAGTATTTACGACGCTCACCGTTAATGGACGCCTATTTGCTTGCCCGCGAGAGCAATTCGATTCACTGGTAGGTGTGGATGGCCTCCTCGGAGCCGTGTCTGCAATCAGAAAAACTTGTCTGCAGCTTAATTTCGCAGTTACATTGAACTGAGTTGCTAAAAAACTCCTGAATGCTCCTTGGCTGTTTCTTTTTCTGTGCTACGTGAGGTAAGCCTCAGGTGTTCATTTGATATGCTCAGACCTTTAGATTTTCTTTTGTGGAAATGAGCCAAAGTAGCCCCACTATCGGGGCACAATTCTGCTTTTACACCCCCTTGTAGTAAATCACCTCCTAGAAGTCCCCCCAGTTTAGATAGTAATATTTAAAATCTGAATGCTGAAACCAGGAGAGAGGAAAAAAAACTTTTTAAGACCAGACCTGGCAATCCATCACATCCTCCGTGGGCTGTAGAAGGGCGTTAGGGCAAAGCCACTCTCGGTTCTCCCTGAAAGCGCTCTGACTTGTGTAGGAAGTACCGGAGGCCAGCCGTTTCTTCGCAATGTCCCCCAAGCCTTTTTCCCAGGCTGCGCAGAACTCTCTTCAAGCAAAGGATTAATCGGCCCATGCTCACTGCTGAGTAGCCTTCGTCTGTTATGGAGACGGTAGGGTTCATTTCTGTTTATCCTGCAAAAATTAGACATGTTGGTGAGGAGCTCTCGCGCTATCTTGGAAACGCTGCGGGGCCAGCGCAGAGGAGAGGGAAGCAGTTTTTTCCATCTCGGGACACACGGGCTGATTTTACTAAGAGAAGTGCAACAAGAGTGAGAGGTAAACAGCATCACATTCCAGGGCAGAGTTCAGCCACGTGAGTGCTGCATAAATGCATTCATGTGTCATCACATCAGACATTAGAAGTAAATCAAGATTCCTCTCCTCTCGAGAACGTTCTAAAATTTTTTCTTAAGATTGTATTTATTTTTTGAGGAAGAGAGTGAGCGAGATAGAGAGAGGACACAGGCAGGGGAAGTGGCAGGCAGAGGCAGAGAGAGAAGCAGACTCCCTGCTGAGCAGGGAACCTGATGCGAGGGATCAAGCGGGCTTGATCCCGGGACCCTGGGATCATGATCTGAGCCAAAGGCAGACACTTAACTGACTGACCTCCCAGGAGCCCCTCAGGAACATCTTAGAACTTGTTTTGGCCTCATGGGGATTCTTTGTTCCAGCTGGGGGAGAGCCATTTGGGGCACTCCTGCTCAGCTAGGTGGATTGTTGCCATGTCTTGTATCCCGGTGGAGGGGAGCTTAGCAAATGTGGCTTCGTTCTCTGACTGTCCTCATCCATCACAGCCCACAAGCGCCCTGCTGGCCTCATCCACAGTTGCTAGAAGAGCCGTCTGCACACAGTCCTTTCATTTGTATTTTCAGTCACCTACATTCACTGCTTTCTAAAAGATCACTATTTCCCAGCACTGAGGGATTGGGGGAGGGGGGTGGGGGGAAATGTCCTACTTGAGGCGTGCTGCCCTCTCCTGGAAATGAACACCATCAGAAACCAGGTGAGCTGTGGGCCTGCCACAGGTGCGGTGCGATGTGTTTGTCCCACTGCCTTCGGCCTGTCTTGCCAGCCGGTTCTTGGCCACAGCAACAGATGACCTGGCATGTGGATGGGGTGTGCAGACTGTTTCCAGCTCCTTGTCAGGCAGACACTAACTTCTGAGACCTCTGTTTCTTTGCACCTTGTCCTGCAGCCTTATGAATTCTAGTCCTTACCAGCCTTCCATGTTAAGGCCCGAGTAGTTGAAAGGCGTTTGCTTTGCCGCAAGCCCTGGGGAATGTGAGCTTGTAAACTTTTTCCACGTGATGCCCTGCCATTCGCTGGCCGGCGGCTTACGTCATCGTACTAAGGAGTGGTTGAACCCCACCTCCCTCACCAAACTGGAGATGTGGAGCCTTTTCCAGCTTTCTAAAGATCTCCCTGAGGACAGTCTTTCTAGGAAGAATGGCACACAGGATGACTGTGTAGTACAAAATGTTGGCCAAACCCTTTGATCTATCAACACGTACTTATGAAGTGTCTGCTTTGTACTCAGTGCTCTGCTGCCTTCTGTGTGACTCTCGACCAGTCGTCCCAGAGGCTCTGTCCTTGCAGTGGTTACAGTGACATTAGGGAGATGAGACTAAAACAGCCTGGAACAGAACACATCGTAGGGCTATGCTGTGTTGTCTAGAAATAATGGAGTGCCAGCGCTTTACTCTCTGCCCATTGTATTTGAGCAGAAATGTTAGTGCAGAGCAAATTATAATAAAATCCCACTGTACTGTAATTTGGTTATACTCTTACCCACCTGCTAGTTCCTTAGAATTTTATTTAGGGCTTATGATCTCATCCAGGCATTGTGGATGGTTCTGGCTCTGGGATGGTCTTGAAGACGAATCCTCCCTGTGCCTCCAGGAACCCACAGTGCAGTGAGGGACTCCAGGGTGTAAGAAGGCGGTGTGACAAATGCCACCACAGAGCCAGGCACGGGGTGGGGGAGAGAGGGATGCTGGGTGGCAGCTGACTTCCGCCATCTCTTTGTCACTGACGATCTGTGTATCCTTTTTATGTCTTGGGTTCTTGACTTGGAAATTGGGAGGGTAACAATGCTGTTCTTCCTGAGGGCAAGTACATGGGAGTTCCGTTCTATGCCTCTGGCAGGCAGTTGTGCCTGTTGTGCCTCATATGATGGGAAAGGGCCCCAGGACTATCTAGGAGAAAATGGAGCAAGGGGGTGCTTACTGGGGGCCCCCGGGTCAGCACATACATTCCCCACTTCAGATGGAAGAACAACTTCGGCCACTCAGATTGCCTCTTTGGTGCTGCATGGAGGGAAGAGGCCAGCCTGCTCTTTGTCAAGGAGGGAGAAGGCTTTGGTGAGCCCTGCCCACTAAAAAAAAAAAAGAGATTCTATGACTTTCAAAAGGGATGCAGGAATGATAGACCACTATCCATGACTTAAAGAATTTTACTTATTTCTTAATATTGGCATCTTCCCTGTAGTTGCTCAGTTTATCCCCTCCATGAAAAGCCATAAGGCCTCAAGGAAAAGAGATGGGAGCTGGGTGGATCAGTCATTAAGCGTCTGCCTTCGGCTCAGGTCGTGATCCCGGGGTCCTGGGATCGAGCCCCGCATTGGGCTCCCTGCTTGGCAGTAAGCCTGCTTCTCCCTTGTCCACTCCCCCTACTTGTCTTCCCTCTCGCTGTGTCTCTCTCTGTCAATAAATAAATAAAATCTTTAAAAAAATAGAGAGAGAGAGAAAGAGATGGGAGCTAGGGAGCCTGTGGAGGAAGAGAGCAAGAGGGCAGTTGCATGGAGCAGAGGGCTGTGCACACAGCAGAAGCTGCAAGACGGAGCGGAGAACATGGAGAGCCTGAGCCCGACAGGGTGTCCTCAGACCCAGCGTTTAAAAGTGTCCCCAACTTCAGGGGTGCCTGGGTGGCTCAGGCAGTTGAGCGTCCAACTCTTGATTTTGTCTCAGGTCAAGATCGGTCGGTTGTGGGATCCAGCCCCACCTTGGGTTCCTCACTCAGCACAGAATCTGCTTATCCCTCTCCCTCTGTTTCTCACTGCATGCTCCCTCTCTCTCTCTCTCTCTCTCTCTCTCTCTCAAATAATAAGTAAAATCTTTTTTAAAGACTGTCCCCAACTTTCTACCTAAGACCCACCCTGCTTGGAACCATTCTCCTTACTTGTTTCCATAAGCTACTTACCCATAGCTTCAAGCCAGTTCCCTAAGTTTCCAAACTTTGGAATTAACGTTTTTCTTCCCTACTGTCTGTGCCCTGCGTAGAGCGAATCAGGAACAACTGAGCTTAGCTCCCATGTCCAGACATCACTCGCATCATTCTTTCCTGTGCATTTGCATCACCGCAGCACTTGTGGGGAGGGAACTCTTTAGGAAGGGGGTGGGAGTGGGGACCTCCTCTGTGCCAGGCACTCTGCTTATGTGATACAGGGACATTCTTCTCAGTCCATCCTGTTAAGAAGCCTGAATATCCGGTACTGCGACACCAAGTTTCCTGAGCTGGAAACAGACATGCAAGAAACTAGGGAATCGATCCCAGTCTGCGTAGGTAGAGTAGGGTTTGCATTTAGTCTGTTGCCCTCGAACACTGCTCTGTTGCAAAACCCCAGCTCTTTGTCTGGCACTCACAGACTTTCTAAAGCTGTCCGAGCTGTCTTTTTGGTTCCCCAAGGCTCTCTGATCCTGACAAACAGGTCTACTGACAGTTTTCTAGCCTTCCTGCATCTCTACCCATCCTTCAGCAGACCAACCTGGGAACTAAGGGGAAACCTTGCTGTTCTGACCCACCCAAGTTTGTCTGTTTAATCTTTTATAGCCTGGCTTCTTTCTCCAAGAACCTCTCTGACTGTACATTCATCCGAAATACCCACTAACTCTCAAAAAGCCCATTCCTGTCCTCCCACACGTTTATCCATGTATCTGGGCATTGGGTGTGTGTCCATGCTTCTGTCTGTCCTTCATAGCCACGCATGAATTCCAGCAGCTGACTGTTGATTGAGTGTCAAGAGGGACTCCCTGATCAGAGCTAACCTTCCCTCAGCCTGTAAACTTGCAGAGACCACCTACATCCTGAATGTGTCATTTCTTTTGTGCCCAGAACCCAGTGAGCATTTATGGAACATAATGGCTATGGGTGCTACTGCTTATAGTCATGCTGGTAGAACTTGCATAATATTGGTATTTCCAACTTAAATACTGAATATCCCAATGTGGCTAGCATGGTATTAGGGAAATCCTCTTTCAATTCTTGTCCCTTTTGTAACTTTGGACATATATTACAGATCCATGAATGTCCACATAGTATACATAAGTTTCCAAGGCATACAAATCATTCATTTTACTAAGGAAAAGCAGTCTCCGTCATTTCTCATAAAATACAAATGAGATCGGTGAGTCAGGTAGAAAGTTTTGAATGAGAGCCTTCCAGAAAGTAGCAGAAGCCCTCACCCAGAATGCCATGACTTTGTGGTTATCATTTCTAGCTCAGCCTCGCTCCAAGAGTGGAGGGATGGGCCAGCATGGGTCATGTCGGTACCCAGAGCCCTCTGTCCGCCAGTCAGCTCAGGCCATGTGTTATACGAGCTGGATAAGCAGGAACGTCACCACGGTCACCAGCCCCACCACAGTTAGTGGTGCTGTGGCCAGATGTCCAAAAGGGCCATCCTGGTACCTGCTCCAGAATAGCTAGTGGAAAATAGGAGGAAAACATCTCCAAGGACTTCTTATGCCTTTACCAGAGAAAAGGAACTGTTTCCAGGGATCTCCCAGGCCCCAGTGTAAGGAGGACCCCCACAGGTCACTCCTCACCAAAGTTTACTTGCCACAGCCCATGTTTTTCAGCCAGTGGACTTGATGATAGTGGCCACAATGACTCTAAGGGTGGCACTGAAGGAAGTGAGCATTAAGAATAAAGGTGTCTGGGGCGCCTGGGTGGCTCAGTGGGTTAAGCCGCTGCCTTCAGCTCAGGTCATGATCTCGGAGTCCTGGGATCGAGTCCCACATCGGGCTCTCTGCTCAGCAGGGAGCCTGCTTCCTCCTGTCTCTCTGCCTGCCTCTCTGCCTGCTTGTGATCTCTCTCTGTCAAATAAATAAATAAAATCTTAAAAAAAAAAAAAAAAAAAGAATAAAGGTGTCTTTCTCCTCTGGGTGACACTAGAGAGGTCCTGAAAGCCCCTCCAGAATCCTTTACCGTCAAAACTCCTTGAAGCATTCAGCATGGAGTACTTCTCTGTCCTGAGAGTCTGATCTATTTTTGCCTTCTTATTCATAGACTCCCTTGCCAGAGCAGGAAGGCCCAACTGTTGGAACAGTGGGAACTTTTGAACTGATGAGCTCCAAAGATTTAGCGTACCAGATGACCATTTATGACTGGGAACTCTTCAACTGTGTGCACGAGGTGAGTGCTTGCTGGAGAGCGAGAGGAGGTACCGTTGTGATTCTGGACAAAGGCTGCCAGGCGGCCCGGTGGCGGACCTGGGTGTATGCAGCAAGATGGAAACCACACGACCGTTTATGGAAATACCGAGCTTATTAATAAAGCCTGTTACAAAGTCTTTGTGTCTTCAAGAAAAATCATAATGATTTAGAGTAGCCTTCCTGTGCATGTCAAGCCAACAGCCCCTCGTGGATGGTTCTATATTTAAGAAGCCCACTGAAGCCCCCTCGCCCGGTAGTATAGCTTGAATCCTGGCCAGTGATGGGACTCACATTTGCTGACCCCCATCAACTTGTCGTGACAAATAAAGAAGCCTCATTGGTGTTTTGATTGAGGAACAAAGAAATGAAATTGTTTTCTTTTCTTTTCTAGCTGGAGCTAATCTATCACACATTTGGAAGGCATAATTTTAAAAAGACCACAGCAAACTTGGATTTGTTCCTGAGGAGATTTAATGAAATTCAGTTTTGGGTTGTCACTGAGATTTGCCTTTGTTCCCAGCCCAGCAAGCGTGTTCAGCTCTTAAAAAAATTTATTAAGATCGCAGCCCAGTAAGTATCATTAGCTTAGGAAGAAAAAAAATGTTTGAGCTGCATTTTCATTTTGTCCTATTAGGGCTACATCTTTCAAAAAAAAAAAAGAAAGAAAGAAAGGAAGGAAAGAAGGAAGGAAGGAAGGAAGGTAGGAAGGAAGGAAGAAAGATAGATAGATAGATAGATAGATAGATAGATAGATAGATAGATAGATAGATATAGGATCTCCTTAGACACAAGGAACAACGACGGGGGCTTTAGAATAATTGAACTCTGGTAAAAGGTTAATTTCATCTGGCTTTTGTAATACCGGTCAGTATATAAATAAATTAACACCTCACAGCATGGATACCAGAGTCAGAATCATGACCTCTTTGCTTTGAACTGCCCTGGCTTTGTGCCTCCTCCAGTTTAAAGAGTCCTGCAGCAAAGTTCTGTCGTAGGAAACTTGTGTTGATGGGGCCTTTCGAGTGGATGTCCCACAGGACACCTTCTCACCAGTAGAGGGCAGTGGAAACATGCAGGTACATGAGCACATAAAACTCAGCCAGAATGAAATCAGGAAAATGCATAAAGGCCAGCTAACCTGGGACATGAAAATCACCTCCATCGATATCAGAAAAAGCAAGCAGCTTATAAATATTCTATTTAATAGCAGTTCATGGGAAACAATTTATTTACTGCAGGGGCCGGTTAGATTTCTCCCTGACATGAATTTAATCTTCTCCTGCTATTTAGATATGCCTGACAACCTCTGTTTACTTCCATGTTTTTGGTATCACCACAATGCTAAAAATAAAATGCTAAATGTGGCCCATGGCTGGGAGACTTCTTTCTAAATGCAGGGAGCTCTCGCACAGGAAGGTGGGGAGCACAAGTAACCCCAGCCAGCAATTTTCTTGGGTCAAACAGTTTAGATCCCATACAGAGTCTGATTTCCAGAGCTAAACAAAGAAGTAAATGCTGCCTGACATTTCATATGTATTATCTTGCCAAATGCTTCAAATTATTTTGCCAAAAATTTGAGGGTTCAACAGGATATCCAAATCCTCAGATTCAAAAGCTGATATCTCTTAATTTGGAAAAGCTGCCTTTCTGAAGAAAGATTTAGTAAGATGTTGCTTACAAATTTCTGGATCAAAGGATAGCCACTTTGCCAAGGAGACTGAACAGCCTTGTTGCAAGGGGCAGGTGCCTTCGCGTACTTGCAAGAGGAGGATTACAGAAACTGTGACGATACGTGCTTTCCTGCTATGAAGAGCACATTCTCCCTTCGCCTTAGCCTGGCAGTGCCAAATGCAACAAGGAGAAGAGAATGGCATACTGCACCCCAGTGTGGGGGATCAGCAAACCTTCGGGGGCCTGATCCTGTTAGTTGACAGTGGCAACATAAAGAGAGCCTTTCCATAACTTAGGAATTCTTTTTTAATGTTTTTGCCTTTTTTATCTTTCTTCCTTATGATTATGGGAATGAGTAGGCAGCTTTGGCCTTTGGTATAAATTGGCTTATGTTATTTAACCTTTCCTAAGCTGGTGCTGTCCCAAAGTGGAGCTGTGAGCACGGCCCTGTTGGAGAAGATTGTAGACTGTCCTAGACCAAGGTCTACAAGAACGAGACTTTTAGAGAACTTCAACAAATTCCATGTAAGCTCTTTGACATGCCCAGAGCTTTATGAAGTCAGGAGTTCAAGTACTATCATCTACTTTCTCAGGGGAGACTGAGGCGTGGGAACAGCTTGTGACTTACCTAGGGTGATGAGGTTAGTTGGGAACAGTGAACAGAGCAGACCAGAAAGGCAAGTCTGTATTCCTGCATGTGCGTTCAAGAGCACATGGCTAGGACAAAGGCAAACATACGTATATGATTATTCTCCCTGCCTTCAGCCCGGGGGCGGGGCGGGGGCGGGGCGGGGGTGGGCGGGGGTGTCTCTGAAACTGCTTTCAGCTCCTGACCTGAGAGCCACTGCCCCCCCCGCACAGCAAAGGCTTTGCTTACTTTTCCACCAGTGGGATAACACACCTGATAGCTTCTCTGAAAACGATTTTCCTCTTTCCACACAGACCATGTAAGAACCACTCATTGCTTCCCCTACAAAGAGAACGCAGGCAGCAAAAGCAACAATTTAATTAGCCTTTCACAAAAATGTTCATCCAAACAGGATTTAATTATGATCCAGCTGACTTAGATAACCATATTGATTTGGGGTAAAGGATTTGCACTTGTTTCAAAATTAATTCTTTCCCTTTTTGAGGAACTGGTATGTAGGAGCTTGGGAATTCCCTTCTTTTTTCTTTTCTTTTCTTTTTTTTTTTTTTTTTAAGTTAAATCAACTACCTGGGCTAAATATTGCCATTCTAATAAGAATCTTTGATCTTGCTCCACAATAGTCTTATTCCCAAATGTATATTCATAAAGGCTCACAGTTGCCAAAGTGCATAAAGGGATCAGGCTCGTTACCATCAGTAAAACAGAAAATAAGGTTACTTTTTGGTCAATTGTTTGGGTTCTTTGTCAGCTTCATAGGGATCATGACTTGTAAGCTGATATTTCTCAACAAATTAGAAGGCTTCGAATGGCAGCTAGAAATTTCTGCGGGCACAGCAAGTTGACTTCCTTGTTCCTTTCTCAAGGGAAGGAGGCCTCAGGCTCAAAGTCCGAAAGTCTTCAAGGACATTTTGCTTCCCTCTTACCTCATGAGATGTTTCCTTCCAGGTCCAACAAGGCTTTTAGGAAACTCTGAGATCATCCTAAGGATCCCTAGGGAAGGGGTCTTTAAATTCCTTCTCAAAACCTGAACCTAGATGGCTGGAACCATCCCCTTTCTAAAATTACCGTAGGAAGCCAGATAACTGAACATGGTCACCCGAGTGGAACTTACCCAGTGCATTAAATCTATCATTGCCTGTTCTCCTAACGAGTCCTGACGATTATTAATGACTATCAGAAAATAGAACTCTAATTTTTTTTAATCACACTCAAAAGTGTCATTTTACTCAGCCATGTGCCTCTTGTGTTTCAGCTGTAAGGAGTACAAAAATCTGAATTCCTTTTTTGCCATCGTCATGGGACTAAGTAATGTTGCTGTGAGCCGCTTGGCACTCACGTGGGAGGTAAGCCTCAGCTGACATCCAGCTGTGACTTTTGCCTTAAGAATAAAAACACAGGCTCACCAGTGAGCTTTTTAAATAGAAATATCACTCACACTGGTATAACAATGGAAAAGGTGGGACACTTTGAGGGAAGTGACCTGTCTCCTTTTTCCAGTTGCCTGAGAGTGTGAATTTCAAAAGGTATTGTCCTTTCATGGGAGAGGAAGGGAAATGCGGGGGTCTCAGCTTCTTGGTCTGTGCAAGGTAAATAATAATACATCTAGTTTCTGAGTAGAACATGAATCAACAACATCGCTGGGATGATTTCAAAGGTTTTGCTCACGAATTCCGTTGTTTTCTGGAATGTCTGCTTATTGCCTTATCTATAATTAAGAGAGGACAGAAGATCCATTTTTATCCAAGTAGTCATTTGGCTCTGGGGAAAATTAGCCAGAAGGCCAACTGTTTGGCCCTGCTGAGTACTAAGTATCTCTTAACCGCCTGGCCGACCTCTCTGTGTGTGCAGGCACAACAGCAGGCTAATATTCAGGTTGCGGCCCAAGTTCCAAGGTGTGTTGTGAACCTCTGGAGGAAATACCATTAGTGGTTTGTTGACAGTTGGGGATTTGTGCTAAACATCTTCGTTTTTCATCAGCTAAGTTACTCAAAATGTGCCCGACCCCTGACGTGTGGTATATAGTTGAAGAAATACTAATCTCTCATAGAACATACACACAAAAATAGACTCTTACTAAAAATAAAAAAGTATGTGTAAGTGGGACACAAAAAGAGGTCAAGGAGTAGATAACAGAGATTTCATCTGCAAGGGTGCTTTAAAGAGGCACCAAAGGCAGCTGTTTGCATCTCTAAATATTTTCCTTAAAACATTTCCTTCCTCATTTGCCTCTTGAAACTGTTTTCTTTCCCTGTCCCTCCTAAATGTTTCCATTGTTTATAGGACAGGTCCTCACAAGTTCCTCTGTCTTGGGTTTCTCTTAAAATTCCAGGCTGATGCAGCACACAGCAGCTCATCCCCTGAATATAGGAATGAGGGAATTGCTGAGGCCTGCGCGCCACGCAGCTGGCGTCATCGTCCAGTGGGTACATGGATGCAGTTAGGGCTGCCACGAGGTTGAGGCGAGGAAGCCGCACAGCAGGCTGCCCTGTCTGGAAGCCCAAAGTTCCTGGAATCTCTGGAAACCTAGGGTCCCCGTGCAGGCAGTCTGCCTTCCCCAGCCTGTTTCCAGCTTCTGATGCCTCCACAGAGTCCATAGGATTTGGTGGGGAGGATCCCTTCCAGGGGTCCTGGGGAGCCCCAGAGCAGGTAGCACATAAAACAGCAGCCAGACACAGAATGAGGGGGGCACTCTCTGAGTCTGTCTTGGTCTAAAGAGAAACACTAGAGGCTGCTCAGGGGGGTGGGAGGGTGTGGGCTGCGGAAGGAGAGAGTGAATGGGACAGTCCTTCATTTTCATGAGGAAGGGGAAGGAGCACAGCGGTCTGAGAGCTACTGTTCTCATCCTTGCATGTTGCTGAAAGAGAAGATGAACGCAGGCTCACTTTTAAGTCACTGTTCTTTAAGGTGAAAGGTAATTACATCATCCTGTAGGAAGCACGTTCATCCGTAAGGATTTCTGATTTGAGTTTCTCTACCTGTACTTGCCGAGAGCCTCCTGCGCGGCCCAAATGTCCCCCAGTGGATTTCGGTGAGGGGTGCAAAACTGACCCCAGTTGAGAACCATTGCTCTGGAAGCACAGGATGTACATAGATTGTAGTGTTAAGACCCACAAAATTCATATTGCCATATGCCATCTGGTCTTTGACCCAAAAGTCAGCTAAGTAAAGGAAGATGGGTAGAGCGACAGATCTAACCCAAAACGTAATTCACTTGTAATTTTTCTAAAGTAGTCTATGGCCATGGCAAGTTACCACCTAAAGAGGTGATTTGGATACCACGTGTGGAATGAGATCCTTGCATCCCTTGATGCCCATCCTGGCTCTCATCCTGTTGGTGGACATTCCCTCTGAGCGAGCTATCAGCTTCTCCCAAAACCTAACTCAAAAAGAGATATTAGGAAAATGGGCTTGGAAGATATGTGGGAGACTAGTCCTAGAAACAAAGTAAGATTTTTTACAGATGCTTGAGTGGGAATAGGACAAACTCATTCAGACACAAGAGAGAAAGAAGGGAGAGGAGCTCTTTTGTGAGTGCAGAGGCCTCACTGGTCAATCCGTTGTTGCCAGTAGACTTCCATGTGGGAAGCAGAGCTGAGCGGGGAATCTCCAAGCCCTAGGACTCAGTCAGGGATGCCATGGTCTCTGGAGCAAGGACACATCGCGCTGCTCTACCTTGGTATGGCCTGTCAGAAGAGAATAGTTCAAGGTCTCAAAGATCCCGGGACCCAAGCAAAGAGAGAACCAATAGACAGAAAGATGACTTGATAATGGCCGATGGGCTATGTGGGTACAGCCAGCGGCGCTGAAGCAGGAACCACGGCGGGAGAGCCGTCCGTGCTCCTATGACAGCAGGGCAGAGAAGTCAAGTGAGGAGACGCTCATGTGGAAAAGCGTAGCACGTGTGAGAGAGGCATAGAAAGGAGGCAGGCGATGTGAGTTCGAAGTCTGACCGTCATCTGCTGTGTGACTTTGGGCATGTCGCTTAAACTATGAGACCTAATTTCTTCCATCTAGGAAACATGGGTTTAATCTATTCAAATAAATGTTTATGGAATAGTGACTACATCCCTGACACCCATCCAGGCAGTGGGGTTATAACAATAAACACAACTGACGAGGGGCGCCTGGGTGGCTCAGTGGGTTAAGCCGCTGCCTTCGGCTCAGGTCATGATCTCAGAGTCCTGGGATCGAGCCCGCATCGGGCTCTCTGCTCTGTGGGGAGCCTGCTTCCTCCTCTCTCTCTGCCTGCCTCTCTGCCTGCTTGTGATCTCTCTGTCAAATAAATAAATAAAATCTTTAAAAAAAAAAAAAAACACACAACTGACGAAAATTTCTGTTCTCATGTAGTTTACATTGTAAGGGAAGAGGAGGATTGAATGGGTAGTTTCTAAAACTTTTAATCCTACTATTCTCTGGCCTAAACTCCTAATTACAGGAATCAAAGAGTTTAAAAGGTAGGAGGAGGTAATCCCAAATCACTAGTGGTCTGAGAATGCAGTCCTCTGTATGAATAATTAGAAAACATCATAAAAACACAAAGACCAAAAAGCATCTGTCATTACTTTTGTTTCAATGAGGTTAAGAGTGTTAAAAGGTAAGTTCTTTATGTTCCAGATGATGTCCAAACGATAAGCCAGATTACAGCCTAGGCTTTTTTAGAGATGTTTGATTAAGAGTCGGAGGAATACGTTACCCCTAGAAATGGTAACACATGATACATATCTAGATATCGAATCTGACATATGAGTGTGGCATTTTTGTGTCATTAACAGAAACTGCCAAGCAAGTTCAAGAAGTTCTATGCGGAGTTTGAAAGTTTAATGGTAAGTGACAGTGGCTCCTTGATTCTGTTCACTGCGTTAATCCAATTTCTGATTAGGTGAATTGAAGTTCTCATTTCAGAAATTTTACCTGTCCTTGTATGACTTTAAGAAGTTTATGATCCCGTTTTAGTGCTGCTAAAACAAGCATGTCTGACTAATGAATGGTACCCTCAGGAGTCAGCTTAAAGAGGACTTATGTCCCACATAAGGTCGATTTGTGTAACTAAGAAAAGCAGTATAATAGGATCTTTTCCACCTAGAAAAGGTGGGCTCTGAGTTGGAAGCTGCATTTTCCTTGCCTTGCCAAAATTATTGTTCCCCATTGGCTGGGAGGTGTTCACAGACAGAAAAGGAGTGAGTGGGAGCTGGTAGGAGTGATGGGATGGTTTCAGGGAGGGCACAGGGGGCTGGCGGGAAAAGAACTCAGAGAAGTCCATGAAGGAAGGAGGCAGTGCTGTGGGTGGGGTGGGGGAGGGATCCCAGGAAGGGTCCCAGGAAGGAGGCGGGGCTTCCAGAGAGGGATTTCCAGGAAGGAGGTGATTCTTGGGGGAGTCCTAGGCTGGAGGCAGTGCTTGTTGGGGGGGGTGTCCCAGGAAGGGGGGGGGTGTCCCAGGAAGGAGGCGGTGCTTTGTTGAGAGTAGGTGGGTCCCAGGAAGGAGGGGGTTCAGGAGGGGGGTGGTCCCAGGAAGGAGGGGGTGCTTTGGTGGGGGGGGTGGGGGGTGTTCCAGGATGGAGGCATGCTTCTGGAGGGGGAATCTGGTGGAGGGGGTGTTATTTTACATACGTTGTGTTTGCTCACAAAGGGACTCTCCCCTCAATCCCTGCAGGCAAATCTCCCTCTCAGGCAAAAAAGGAAACAAAAAGCAAATAATTTTCATGTCAGAAGGGAAATTGTTTTAAAACAAAAATCAATTTAACTACATCTATGTTTCTTTTATAGCTACGGGCTTCATTGAAAACTATCTGCTTGGGGCAAAACAAGTCTAGGTGTGTTAGGAGTTAGAGGGACTGGCATATGTGTCATTAGTCATTAACCAGCATCTCTTTTTCTCCTAAGGATCCTTCTAGAAACCACAGGGCCTACAGGCTGACTGTAGCTAAGCTGGAGCCCCCTCTCATCCCCTTCATGCCTTTGCTCATTAAAGGTAATTCTAAGGGAACACACAGGTCAAACCAGGGAGGGGTATGTGGGAAAGAACATGGACAAGAACCTGATCAGACTGAGCTCTTTGGAAAGAATGGTCCCATCCTTTGCCCTTCATCACCTCCTCTCCCCCTTGACTTTTGGGAGAGGCTTGCGAAGCTTGTTGGAGGAGCAGAGATCTAAGATTTGGGAAGACTTGATAGTGAAACCGTGGGTTAGTTTGGAAATTTTACTAATCTCAGGTAAAGTGCTTTCAAAAGTTAAACACCCAACATAAAAGGAACTATTATCAGCTTTTTCCAACTGCAGTGTTATGCAAATCTTCCAGCATAATCTAATGGTGCTATTGTGGTTTCTTGGTATGACATATTTCTGTTAGTGATTAGAATGTGACTTTTATTTTTGTGCAGATATGACATTTACTCATGAGGGGAACAAGACGTTCATTGACAATCTAGTAAACTTTGAAAAAATGGTACGTACAGTATTATAACCTTATCTGCAATGTTTTATTTTTTTTAAATCAAATCTGCATTTGCCCTAATGAAGGAAATAATTTCCATATACGCTGCCATGTTAAAAAGGTCGTTACATATAAAGGAGTTTTGAAAGATTTGGTTCCAGTTGGCTGCCTATTTTAGTCTGTCGATTCTCTTTTGTCAAACTGAATGGCGTTTGTGCTGCAGCTCGCAGCGGCCACTAGCTTCTGTGCCGCGTGCTCGGTCCCGGGCTGCCTGTTGCTAAAATGTACGAATGTTCCAGAGTGACTTCCATGTTGTTATTTGTTGTAAGATTCCTAGAGCTAGACTTCCCCAGGATGCCTTTGAGTTGTTAATCTGCTGAGCCCGTAGGTAAAAAGCAATGCCACAGCAGATCCTTCTTAAGGAGTAGTCATTGAAATGTATAAATAAATAAAATTTGCCCAAGTTCAGAGAAGGAACTTGAGAATCTTCATAACAAAGACCACTTTTTGGAAAAAAAAAAAAACACAGATGTGGAATGTGGAACTGGAGTGTATCTTCAGTAGTTTGCATCTCCGCTCAGCCAGAAAAAGCCATCATCTGGCAAGAGTTGCCTTGCCGTTCGTTTTCTTATCTTCTGTGAGGCAATAAAGCAGGTCATGCCAAAACCTATCTTTAGCTACATAGTGCATGTTCATGGAATGCTCCATTGTCTTCTAAATCCTCTGGCTGCGGCCTGGATGGCTGGGGTGTTACAGTGTGATCTCTGCATCGGTAAGCATCTGCCCAGGGTTACACTTTGCAGTGGGGAGTATGGCTCTGCAGGAAAAGCTCAAGCCTGGAGAGTTCGGGAGACAGGAGGCTCAGTTCTCAGCTTCGTTCCTTTGTAGCGATCTCTTAACTTCTCTGTGGGTCCATTTACCCAACAGCAGATGGGGGTCCTGCCTGCTCCTTCTGTGTCTGGAGATTGTTGATGGGTCCAGATTCCTTTAAGCCATATATAGTGCTACAGAAGTCTCCTCAGAAAACGGTTCTTCTAGTTTCTTGAAATTCCAGCTGGTATACTCGCTCCAGGAGAGCTGGAAACATCCGGCAGTGATCTGTAAGGACCATACCATCCAGCTTTGGGAATGAGCTTAATGCAAGCGCAGCCTGGTGAAGAAGTCCAAATTGTCAGGGAATTGAATTTCCATGCCTTAAGCTTGTTAGGAAAGAGCATAGGAGTCCACACGCCTCAAAGACGCCCTGTGCTAGAGGGCAAGTATTTCCTCAGCAGTGTCCCCCTCCAAGGGCAGAGTATGAGCATCTCTAATACTGTCAGTTTAATAAATCTTTGATCAAAGTAAAAATATATTCTTTGCTCACTTATTAGTATGGAGAATTAAACATATTTCCCTGATGTCTCAAAATCTGTTTTCCAGAAATGAAAGATTTAGCGAATAGGTAAAGAACCTTCCAGATCACGTACACAGAAATGCAGACCAAGGGATAGCTAAGGCAACTATTTGACTATAAAATATACATGTGCACAGAGGCGTAGAAGACAGAGTTTCTTAAAGAGTTGACTGAGCTTTAGAACTTTTGATCATTAAAGTGAACAGAACAGGACAAACAAGAATAGCAAAAATATCTGTCAAGGAGAATGAAAGTTGTTTCTTCTAGGCTCTTAGATCTTGGTGTCGCCTCCATAACCTTCAAAGGAAGAGTCTTATCTGATGGCTGTTGAGAGTTCCCCTCTCCCATTTCTCCTCTCCATGTCCACAGCAGTGGGCTCTTACACGCCTTGCCATGAGGAGAGACCCTTCACACCCAGCTCCTCACACCCATCTCTCAGAGATATTCCACCTTAACTTAACCACCCCCCGGGGCTAGCAGTTGGGCTGCGATAGCAGGAACCTGAATTAACACACTTACACAAGTGAAGTGTGTTTCTTTCTCTTGTGAATGTCTGAGCAAGTGTGGTGTCTCACGAAGGGGTCAAGGTTCCAGGCTTCTCCTCTCTTGCCATTTCTCCATCCACACTGTCCAAGATGGCAGACCACCACCACGCCATGTCAGGTGGAGGGAAGGGGAGACGGAGAAGGTGAAGACACGCCTTTTCCCTGTAAGGACGTGACCCAGAGTGGCACTCACCATTTGGTTCACTTTTGACTGGCTGGAAACTTACTTAGTCACATGAAAGGAAAGTTGGAATATGCAGCCCTGATTTGGGGTATCCATGTACCCACTAAAAATTAGGGGGTTCCGCTACTATAAAAGAGAAGGGTGAAAGGATATACTGAAAGAGAACTGTTAGTGTTCCGCTCTAGCAGCTATAAACTTTATTTCATTTGGTAAGTCACATCATGAGAAAGTTTAATTTTACAATTGCTTTTTGTAAGTTTGATGTTACTGGAAAATGACATGGAATTTCAAAACGATTTGATTATGTTTTTTAAACCTGGCTTTGACCAACCTGGCACTTTTCAGCTTTCCAACCTTCTCTCCCTGTAAACAAACCCACCCTCTGCCCCCAGAATGCCACCACTGCCACTTATAACTCCCACTAGTGGCTGCTGTTGTCCCCATGTGTCTTGGGGAAGGAGACATCTCTCTTTTCAGGTTGGTGTCCATGCCATTTCACAATCATTCATTGCAAAGCCAAGGTGGTGAGCAGAGCTGGCAGCCTTTATGGGGCTGGGAGGCGGTCTCCCTGGAGGGAGACCCTGCCAGGGGCAGAAGTCACCAGGGTAGCCAGGAACACAGATGCCTGTTCTTGGTGGCAGCATTGCACAGATAGAGCAAACTACTGTGCCAGCCCTAAGGATTTTTATTTTGAACCTTTTTACCCTTGAGGTATGAAATGAGGATTAGAGAATTTGTTGCATATTGGTTTTCAGGATTTATGAGTACGAACAAAAGAGAATTCACACTCTGATCCTTATGCAAAGAAAAAAAAAGCAGACATTCTTTCATTTGGGGGAAACATAAAGGAGTATTCAAAAAAATGTTTGAATAAAGCCCTTTGTAGCTTTCTATGGCATACATGAATATTTATAACATTTAGGAGGTAGACTAGCAATGGATTAGAGGATAATATGCTGGCTGGCTGCCACTATCCCAGGCTGCATAAAGCATGCTGATAGCCACGCTTGCTACTGTATTAGGAGGTTGGTTCTATTTCAGACATACCCATATTTAGGTGTATTTATTTATGAACATTATTTTAAGATAGTCATTTTATTTGGAATGAGAAGCATGGGGCAAAGCTTCTACACTTCTGGAAACATTAGCAGAAGCTAATTCATTGAGGAAAGAGAAATGCTTTGAATCCTTTTATTTCTGTGTCACTAATTATGGCATTACATAATTAGCAACGATATGTTTTCTATCACCAATAATATTATTACAAGATCCGTGGAGAAAGCACTAGGCTTATATCAAGCTATGGAAAAAAGAATCTCCAAGTAACAACTGAAATGTTCAAATACATCCAATTCTCAGAACTTTTCACACAATAGAAATCTACAAGAGGACCTTGAAAGTTTATTTCTTTATCTAGACCTCACAAACTGGGCTAAATGCGATTTTCCAAAAGATATGTTTCATAGCAAAGCAATCTGTGTTGACTGTTCGGGCAAAGGATTTCACTAGGAAGTATAAAGAAATCCAATAAGTAATCCTTGGCCTTTTGGAGATTATATATAGTTAAGAAGGTAAAAGCATAAACACATGAAATATTAAAAGCAAAAAAAAAAAAAAAGATCTAAGAACTAGTTCACAATAGTAATAAAAGAGATATCAAAAGCAAAATGCCAGGAGAGGTAACTTCATACAGCTATATCAGGAGGAAAACAAAACCATGTTAAATACAATAACATAATACAATCAAATCCAGACTTGTTGCTCTGAGCACCATACAGCCTCACCTCACTCTTCATCTCCTCTGTACTCAGTCCAAGTTGGCAAGACCAACCTTCTTTCTTTTTTTTTCCTGCCTCAGGGCCTTTGCACTAGCTGTTACCTTTGCCTGAAACTGTCTCCCTGCTAGTCTTCACCTGTCTGACTCTTTCTCATCACTCAGGTCTCTGCTCATGTGTCCCCTCCCCCGAGTGGTCTTTCCTGACTACGCTTCAAACATTCTTCTCTCTCCCACACCCAGCATTCTCAGACAGATAACCTTGCCCTGGCAGCTGATTTCATAATATGAGACAACCTTTACTTGCCTCTTCATTGTCTGTCTTCCCCACTAGAATGTAAGTGTCCCGGACCAGGTATTTATCTGTTTTGTTCACTGATATTTCTCCAGCTCCCAAAAAGGTGTCTGGCACATTGTAAACATGCAAGAAGTATTTGTTGAATAAAAGAATAACCCCATCCTATTTCAGTGTTGGACCTAGTGAGATAGGACAATACACTGAAGCATTTGTTTTCTTCTGAAGTATTTTTAAAGAATTTTATATAGGGTCACCTGGATGGCGCAGCTGGTGAAGCATTTGCCTTCACCTCAGGGCGTGATCCCAAGGTCCTGGGATTGAGTCCTGCATCAGGCTCCCTGCTCAGTGGGGAGCCTGTTTCTCCTTCCCCCTACTCTTGCACTCTTGCTCACTCTCTCTCTCTCTCTCCCTCTCAAATAAATACATTACATTCCTTAAAAAAAATAAAGGACTTTGTAGAACAAAGATTTTATCCAGAAGTGTTTTCTATTTTATTAGAAAATTTGATTAAGCAGAATGTCCCAGGCATTTTGCATTATTGACAGTTTCTGCAAGATGACTCCCTTAGCCTTCTGTTCCAGCCTGGACATTCTTCTTCTCCCCTTCTCTCTGTGGTGCTGTGTCCACCCTTCATCACCCTTTCCTGAATGCAGAGATGCACAATACTCTGCATGTGCCTGGACAGGCACCTGAGCCATGAGGTCCTGTGGCTGGGAGATGTACAATATATCACGAGCATCATGCACATTTCATGTATATGTCTGTATGTCACATACCTCTTGGATAGAAAGATCCGTAGCCAGGGGACGGGGCTCAGGGCTCTTCCTCTGTGATGCACACCGCCGAGGCTGGCTGAGCTCCTGGGCCTTTTTGTCTTCTACTTCTTGTCCTTACTGTGCACTTAATTCTACTCAGTTTCTCTCGTGGGCACGATCTTTGTATGTGAGAGACTATAAATATTTCTAGATCTTGTGGAAAAAAACTCCTGTCCTAAATATATGAGGATCTGAGTAAAATAACCAGGTGATGTAGGTGTGGTTTCACACACACTCGGCAAGGAACAACTGACGGAGATTCTTTATTTGATAACACACAGATGGGGGCAGAGTCAAATCAGTAGGGGCAGAAATAAGAAAAGAAGAGGCAGTGTGGGAAACAGGAAGAACACGGTTGGCAAAGATCTAAGGGGAAGAGAAGGAAAGACAAAATCTGCTCAGAGTAGGCATTTAGAAGAGGCCTGACGTCCAGGAGCGGCTTCTCAAAGGCCTCAGAGCAGAGAGGGAGGCTGTTCTGGAAGCTGTGTGTGGGAGGGAGGTCAAGAAAGTGCAACAGGGCAAGATGGCATTGCCTCCAGGGCCTGCTGGTCTGAACTTGAAAAGAGTCATGAAAGTCTGCTCCTCTTCAGGGACAGGAGAGCTAAGGGCCTGGACAGAGGTGGCCAGAGAAGCTGGAGACAGCTGGAAAGGCCTGCTGGGCTCTCGACTTATCTGGACAGGCGTGAAGGTGTAAGTTGGCCAGCCCACTTCTGCGGGCTGGGAGCCGCCTGAAAGGTAAACAGGGAGGCCCAGTCCCAAGGGCCCAGCCTGAGATAAAGCCCCTCCTACCCTTCATCGGGTTCAAAGGGAATAACTTATGGAGCTGGAGGGAAATTTGTGCTTGGGACCATAGCCTCAAGGCCTCTTATCTGTGCCAGGCTGGACCGCAGACAGCCCCTTCCTCGGACAGCCTCTTTGCCTGTAAGCCTGGCCCCCAAGAAGGACACTTCCTTCCGAGTTGCTCTGTTTTCAGCTAACGAAATAAACACATGAGGGTAGGTACAGAGTCCTTCACTTGCCACCGGCTTTTCCTTCCCAAGCTTCCCTCTGCGAGTTCATGTCCGGAGGGAGATGCGTCAGCCTTCGTTTGGGCCTGTCTCCCAGCCTCGTGGGTGAAGAACTGCGTGAACATATTAATTTGTGCAAATAAACCCCGAAGACCTAGACCGAGACCGGGTCTCCGGAAAAACGGTGGCTGTGTGCAATTTAAAACCTTTTCCACGGTTCTGACTATGGACTGCTTTCTTGGTGAGAGGGCCTGAGCGGGTCATGGGCAGAGCAGAATCTAAGGTGGTGATTCCCAGCAGGGGGTGGGGCGAGCCCATGGAAGTCCGGTCTGGTGTGGAGAGCGGGGTTCACACTGCCCCCCCACACACTGGCTCAGAGCGCCTTCTAAAGGAGCGAATTCTCCTTGCTTGGCTCCCGGCTTACAAACTGCTGTTCTCATAAGCCTGTTGCTAAAGGGTGTGTGTCACAAACCTCAGGTTTGCTGAGGTGGGGAAAACAGATGAGAAGCTTTGCCTTGGAGTAATCGAGTATTTTCTCACTGGCCCGGTCCCACTGCAAAGCTGCCTGGCCTGCTCTAGGCAGGCCAACCGGCTACGGCACGATCGTGAAAACTAGGGTGTGATCTTTGGCTTCATCCCTGCTGCGGCCGTTGGATAACAAAGCCTGTGTCTCTTTAAACTTCGTTTCTGCCAACCTTAACTGAGAACACGGGCAAATACGTGGCTGTCTGCTGTCAAAAACAGCATATAAGGCTTAAGTCCCTGAAGGACTGAAAGGCTCTTAGCTAGATAAATGCAGAATCCTCCACTTTGGTCCAAGAAAGCAAGTGCATGGCAACAGAGAGGGAAGCTGGGTCCAGACAGCAGCTCATGAAACAGGCTCGAGGTTTAATTCGCTAGTAGTTCGACAGATGCCAGCAATGTGACTTTTTTTACATTGTGGACTCAGATGTGTAGCCTCATCCAGACCAGGGAAGGAAGATAATCATTCTTCTGCTCTCTGATTTGCTTAATGTAGGGCACGATGCTAGAGGCTGCCCTAAAGAGACCCACAACTGTCAAATTGTTAAACTGAAAATTGTTAAAGAAATTGGGAGTGTTTAGACCAAACCAGAATAGACCTGGGGGCAGAGGGGTGAGGAGATGTCCACAATGGCTGTCTTTAAGTGTTTGAAGAACCGTCCTAATAAGGAAGAACTAAATGGGGCGCCGGGTGGCTCAGGTGGTTAAGCTTCTGCCTTGAACTCAGGTCATGATCCCAGGGTCCTGGCAGTCCCACAGAAGGCTCGCAGCTCAGTGGGGAGTCTGCTTCTTTAAAAAACAAAACAAAACAAAAAGAACAGGAGGAACTAAATGTGTTTGTTGTGGCTCCAGAGCTCACAACTAGGATCAGTGGGTGAAAAGCAAAGGGAGACCAGCTTTGACTAAGAATGATTAAAAAAAATTTCTAACAGTCAAGAGATATATAAAAATGAAGGTGGCTGTCCTGGCAGGAATGAGTCCCTCTCAGTGGATGGCTCCAAACAGCCGGAAGCTGGTGTTGCTAGGCAGGCTCTGAAAGGGATTATGCACCTTGCAGACACCTGAAGAAGGGGACCTCTGAAGCCTCTTTAACGGGAGGGGAGGGTGCTTGTAGGTGCAGTGGTTAGCAGCTTACCGCAGGTGTCCATGGATGCAAAAGTGGGTGGAGTTAGTGTCCAGCTAACCCTTCTCCAGCCTTGCGAAAGCCTTCTGCGGGCGCGCGTCCCCTGGGATGCCAGCGGGGTTCGCGCAGGCTTGTCGCACCATTGCCAGGGTTTACGGGGGGCAGCGTGACCATGCAGACCTCACAAAAGAAAACCACAGGCCTTATCGCAAAAGCCAGATTTGGATTTCAAACTTAAACTGAAGTTACCTTTGAGGACAATTAAAAAGGATACGTCAAAATTAAAACTATTGTTAAAATTAATCAAAGATTTAGAAAGGTAGAATGAACTCCAGAGCTGGAAATTGCTGATTTAAACAATTGTTCTCGCATTTTAAACCGCATAATGAGCTAAAAATGATGAAGCCTCAGAGTATAGCTGTAAAGAGTAGTCTAAAACCAAAATCAGAAGGAAATGTTTTAGCTTTCAAAACTAAAAAGCAGAACAATTACTCCCCGCGCAATGGTATAGGAAGAGGTTTCTGACCCCTGCTAATTGTTTTATTATTCTTCAGAGGGGCACACTGGCAGCATTTCCCGGGGTTTTCGGTAATTACACTCCATTCAATATCTGAAGAATTACAATAATTCTACGCAGAATATACTTGTGTCCTTCGGATGCAAAGCCGAGAGAAGTGAAAAAACAACTTAAAGTAAATTAGCAGGGAAATTATCATGATTCCTGTTTATTTCAGGGTTCCATATATCAGAGGCTAATTATACATTGTATGTTACGTTTTCTTAGAGGTATTTGTAATGTATTTCTCGTGCTGATCAACGGACACGCTGGTTTCTAGGGCCCTTTATGAAAATGAAGTTCCAACTTTTCCGACTGCCTCTTTGTGTGTGAGAAATGATCCAGTGCAGACACGTGGCACGCAATGTTCCCAGAGTCCTCAGAGCAGTTGGACTCAGCAGAACACTTAGAATGCTAAGTGTTCACATGTATGTCCTTCGGAAGCTTCCACTCTTCTGTGAATTTCTTTTCCTGCTGAACAAGCTGGGCGTTTTGCTTGTTTGTTTGTTTTTACCCCTAGAGAAGCTTTCTTGAAGTCATTTTCTATACTTTGGCAAGCCAAGGGTCCATGAGAAACGAAAGCAAAGACTGGAATTACATAGCCACTCAGAGATAAGAAAATCTCTTTTCCTGGCTGGAGCCTTATCAATTTTCTGCTAGTGTTAGAATTAATCCACCATCTCTGCGGGACCCCTTTAGAGTCTGAACAGCAAAGGGGTCCTGAGACAATACACAGAGCCTGGGGGTCCCAGCTACCGTTAAAATATCCTGAGCGAGAAATGTACATCCTAGCTGAGAAATGATGCGTGAGTCTCACCGATGTTTTTCCTCATGTACCTGCCTTTCCTATTTTTTCCTCCTTTTTCCTTTTGTCTTAAACTAAGTTGAGTGTAGTGTAAAAAAATTCGCTTATAAGTCTTTATAGCAACCAAAACATCAAGAAACTAAGAGGATCACTTAATGACAAAATTAACAAAGTTACATAAATTATGCTCATAAGATCGAATACCAACTCATTTTTTTAGTGTTTTAAAATGCACGTGGCACGGAAAACAGTCACAATGCCAAAATTTCTATCAAAACAGAAAGATGTATGTACACTACGACTTCAGTTTTCTGAAAAAGATGCTTTTACATATTTATTTTAAAGCATTAGAAAGAAATGTACCAAAATATAAATGAGGTGATATCCTAAGTGATTTTTACTTTGCTCTTACTTTACTTGTTTTCTGCATTTTCCCATTTTCTAAAATGCACATGTGGAAGTGTGACAATCAGAAAGGGAAAAAAAAGGAAGGAAGGAGGGAGGAAATCAAATAATGAAGATTAACATTAAAGCACACACTTCTGGGGCGCCTGGGTGGCTCAGTGGGTTAAAGCCTCTGCCTTTGGCTCAGGTCATGATCTCAGGGTCCTGGGATCAAACCCCGCATCGGGCTCTCTGCTCAGCAGGGAGCCTGCTTCCCCCTCTCTCTCTCTGCCTGCCTCTGCCTACTTGTGATCTCTGTCTTTCAAATAAATAAATAAAATCTTAAAAAAAAAAAAAAGCACACACTTCCTGCTGGCAGATTAGAAGGGTCAGTGATGCACAGTGTTTACCAAAATGTGTAGGTAGGATAGTCTGATTGTATTCAGTCAGTAGAATCTAATACCTCATTACAGAGTCCTGTTTACTGGGAGGAAGAAAAGCTAGCCCTTTTCCCCATCTCAGATAGTTTCAAATTCTCTGACAAAAGTTCACCATGACCTTGGGAAGGGATGGTGAAAACTAGGCCTGAGGGGTAAGTCTCAGAAACAACAGGCTGATGTTTATGTCAGAGGCACAAGCAAACAGCTGGACGAGAATTATGCTGTGAGGATTCCTCCTGCGGGAAGCACCTTGCTTATGTGACTGTAGGTCCCTCTTTCAAGTCATTAAACCGGTTCTACATCAGCCAGTGGCCTCCAGATAGTCAGTGTCTCAGAACAGGCTTTTTTTCATGGTCCCAGGTATTCCCACGATAGATAATGGCTTGTTTTCTTTTATGGATTATACGCTAACCTTCCCTGCATTTCACTTCTTTTGTTCTTTATTCTTTCTAGCGCATGATTGCAAATACTGCCAGAACAGTGAGATACTGCAGGAGCCAAGCCTTCAGTAAGTTAAATGCTGCTGTGTGCCATGATTTTGATCTGGGTGATCGAGTCCTTTTTAATGAGGCTATGGAGACATTCTAGAAGTCTGGACGATATCTGATCGTGTCAGGGACACTTTGGACCATGAATGCCCATGAGATAGGGGCCTTGCGTTGAAGGATTTTCTAGTTGTAAAACCAGAAACGAACCCTAGGAATATTGTTTTATGAATGAACTTAAAGAGAATAAATGTGTTTTTTCTGGTGTGGCTAGAGACAGCTAAGACACCATTGCCAACAAATCCCGCCTCAAACCAACTCTGTTTATGACTCACTGCTTGATGTTGAGAAATTCACATCAATTTCTGATGACTCAGCTCTGACGTTTATAAACCAGGAAAGATATTATTTATTGTCTGTTGGGGTGTTGCAAGAAGGCATTCATGTGTATAACTTGTTTGCAAAAGGCCCCATAGCAGGAATTCATTATTATATTTCTAGTATTCCCAAGTGAATTTAAGATGTTCCTCCTAAATCTGAACATATGGCACCGTAACTGATACCATACAGTGCTTTAATATAAAACTATTACTACTAATAAATAGCGATCTTGAACTGGTGGGGATTAAGTGGCATCACAGAAGCAGATCATCCTGCCAGACCAGGGCTACTGTCTCCTGGGCTGGGACTTGGGGTGGGGTGGAGCTTCGGGTCCCTCCAGCTGGGCTGGGAGTCAGAAGGCCGCCCCTATAAAGTTCTTTGCTAAATTCATTGTGTGAGTCACTTGAAGTCATTTGGCTTATTAAGCCAACGCGATAATTTGAGATGGACATGACTGTGGGGCTTACCCCCCCCACCCCCCGCCAATCAAGTAAACCTTGTTCTAAGAGACTAGAAGTTTCTCAGCTTACGAATCTGAGCTATCTCTACCCTTCCTAGCCCAGGACTGGCCCAAAGTGAGGGTTTGCTAACACAGGATGCCAGACCTGCTAAATGTTCATTTGTTAATGTACAAGGGAGGAAAAAACCTAGGAAGAATAATCTTAACTCGGGGAACAAGTAGACCTTTAAAATTCTTATTCAAGTGGTCATGCTTCCTCTTCCTTCCAAAGTGAGAATGGTCTTGTACATCAGCAACTATCGCTGTGTGGATTCTAGAATTAGAGTGTCTCACATCTCTTCACCTAGTAGTTTACGGTCTGTGTAAAGACATGGTCTTCAAGCCGTTATACAAGTGAATATGAGAAAATCTAGGTGATGTCAGTCTACAACGAGACCTGTTAATCCAGGGCCCTTCAGGAGGTCCAGGAAGGTCCTGAAATTAAACACAAAGTTTTCGTGCCTGCAAAGGTTTGTAGCCTTGAGGAGATTCTCAGTGGGCTCTTAGAGCAGAAGAGCTGCTATAGACTATGTTTTGTTCCATAAGCCTCTTGGGAAGTACATCCTACATTCTCCTCCATCTCCTAGAGAAGTCAGTGGGGGTGGGGTGGGGAATTACATAGCTCTCCGTAAGATGCCCACTGCATTGGTTAAAGTTATCAGGAACTGCTGGTAAACAGCAGCTGCTCAGCACTGAAGTCAACAGTCTATAGATAAAGCTATAGGAATAGATGCGTAAACATTGTGGGAATATGTACAATGTAATTACAGTATATTGTACATGGAGAGTATACTGCCAGGGAAAAGCGAGGAATTAAACACTGTGGTATTATTTATATGTGATAATTATACTGATGAGTTTTTTCTTAGAGTGAGTAGGGGCCTTTGTAACTTTGCTCTGCTTTTCTGTGTTCAGACCTGCACCCCTACCCTCCACCCCTGATGCAGATGGCATTCCAACTGTCTCTGCGAGTGATGCGTGGATCTAAGCAGAGCAGATGGACTGCAGAAGGCAGTGGGTTAGGAGGGGAAGAACCCTGGCAGGGAGGCTAGACTCCAGCTCGGTCACTCCCAGTGTCCTTCTAGATGACAGCCCCATGCTGCTGATACATCTGTGGGGCAGAGGTGGCCTGGGCCTGGAGCACAGGTGCTGGGTCTAACCAGAGCATCTTCCCCCACTCTTGTCTGGAAATAATGTCACCATTATGAAATGGAGAGATTTCCCAGTTAAAGAAATCCAGATCGCTCATTTCTCTAGAAAAGTAGGAAGATCGGGCAACTCCGGGGGCTGCTGATGGCCACGTGGCCCCGGCCCGGGGAAGCTGAGGAGTCCCTTCCCAAGGGAGCCGTGGTTCCAGTTCCCCACCATCAGATTTGGCCTTCCTCCTTCATGCAGATTCGCTGCGGAAGGCGCTGAGCCCCTGATACTTCTTTCAGCCTGGTTGTAGAGAAAGCTGTTAACTTCCCAACTCCCCAGCTCACATGCAGGGGAGGGGGAGTGGAGGAGAATAGAACAACAGTAACTGGGATTTCAGAACAGGTCGAATCAGGGAATCGGAGGTCTAGCGGACCTTGTGATTTCAGCCCGCATGCGTAGCCTCAAAACGCACGGGTGGGTGCAGGAGGGCTGTATGCCAGGCTCAAGTAAGGAGGAGCGTGGGACCCGCTAACCTCACCGGCTTGTTTCAGTTCTGCCAGGGTGTTCAGCGCTTTTGCTAGGGGCTTCTGAGAACTATGTCTTTTTGCCGTCAGCCCTCATCCTGTATGAAAGGGGGCAGAGAGCGGAGTGTGAGATACAGGTGGGATGGAAAGAGGAAGCGATCTTAATGTATAACCGATGTATAGCCATCAAGTGATGCTCTCACTTTTATTTGGTGCCATTTTTTTTTTTTTTTTTTACAACATGCAGTACAAAGGAAAATGATCAAATAGGTGATTCCAGGGAAGGAAAGGGGGAGAGAGAGGAGATGGACATATATTTCAGTGAATATGGTATGTTGAAAGATTGCAACGGAACCTTGGAATCCACGATAAATGTAATAAGTAATTGGAGGAAACAGAGCTGTATCTTACATGCATATATTACGCAATGCCAATTTGCTCTTTTCTCCTTGAACAGATCCCGATGCAGCACAAGCTAGTAAGAACCATCAGGATGTCCGGAGTTATGTACGGCAATTAAATGTGATTGACAACCAGAGAACTTTATCACAGATGTCACACAGATTAGAGCCTCGTCGACCATAGACATTTAAAGTGCCCAGAACAATGGTTTGCCTCCAGTCCACGGTTTTTCAGAAATGCCATTTGCGCTACTACTGACTGTCTTGTCACTGGGAAATTCTACAAAACAAGCAGACACGGAGCCTGAGACATCTCAGGGCTGTGGCTTACCAGCGTCCTGACAAGAGAAGAAATTCTTTGACTTGCAAAGAAGTCACACGTTCACACTCTAGCTTAGGGCCCTCCAGTTTGTGATCACCCTATTTTATTTGCAATTGTGCCATCCTCTTTGCTGAAACATAAATTAAGTCCCACACGAAGAGCTTGGTGGGAATACCATTGTCAAGAGACATAGCAAGTCCCTGATGGTTCTTCTCAGAGAATTGGCAGGGGAGATACGCTACAAATAGGGTTTACGTGACTACATCTGTGGTGGTCTAGTTTCACAGTTTTTAATCTCAACACCTTGATTTGGAGCATGGGGTTGGAAGGTGTTGAAGAATCATGTAAATCTAAATCATAAGCTGTATTCTAGCATCTTCATAGTCTTACCTCTGAAGGAGTTAAACCCCACCACACTACTATAAAACATTATGGCTATTTATGTCATTTAGGGAGGACTGGTCTGTAATTTCTGAATGATATCTAGAATAATATTTATGTTTACAATGTAACTTTTTTAAACTTACAAGTCAGGATTACATACATAAGAATTCCACTAAGAAATTCCAAGGTTCTAAAAATTGCCAGCGTTAAAATAAAAAAAAGAAAGAACATTTCAAAAGAGCACAATATGCACAAAAGATTTTTCAAAATTAAAATATTTTCCTGGGCATTAAAAACCTTTACTATTGGCTAATTATTATTACTGATTAAAAAAAAAACACATATTTTCTGGACTTAAATGTTATTACAAATATCTTAATTTTCAGCAATTGTTTTGCACTTTCAAATAGATTGTAAATAGTTCACTCAATCAATAGTATAGAGTTATTTATTTGCTATATAATAGATATTGTGCCAAATGATTACTTTTTATTTATTTTATTTAGTATGTAATTTTGGAGTACATTTTTTCCTCTTTTCACAATTAGGCTACGTTTAATGTGTAGGAATTGTATGTATGTATATCTTCTGTAAATAACAGCTAGTATCTTCATTAAATATAATTGTTGACAAGAAAAGGTCATGTTATTCTCGATTCTTGTAATATGGAAAGGGTAACCTTTTGGTATGGGGGCGGTCCCAGCTTTTTTAATTGAAATAAAATTCAGATACTATAAAAATCACCATTTTAAAGTGCAAAATGCAGTGGCTTTTAGTATATTCACAAGGTTGTTCAACCATCATCACTAATTCTACAACATTCTCCACATTCCTGAGGAAAAAAAACCCTATCCATTAGCAAACCCACCTCACTCTCCTCTTCCCCCAGTCTTGGGAAACCACTATCTGCTTCCTGTCTCTGTAGATTTATCTATTGTGGACATTTTGTATAAATGGAATTGTATAATATGTGGCCTTATCTGTCTGATTTCTTTCACTTGGCATAGCATTTTCAGGGTTAATCTAGCATGTATCAGTACTTCATTTCTTTTTATGGCTGAATAATATTTGATGATTGGATATACCACTTGTCAGTTGATAGACACTTGGGTTGTTCCACTTTTTGGTTATTAGCAACTACGGAAAGGCATGATTTTAGAACTGTCTGGTATGGGGCCTCATACCATTTCTCAGTGATTTAAGCACTCAGTAAATATTTGATGAAGAGATTTCTAAAATTCCTTAAAGTCCAAATATGCCTCTATTTTTTCTTGTTAGCATTTTCCAGAGTGTGTTCCAGGCTATACTAGTCTCACAAGCTCACAAACTATTCCTCCAAAAACAGACGCACAACTGCAAAGCAAAAAACAAAACCAGGATGGTATCTTGAAATAAATTTGCGAGCCCCTGCACAATACACAGCCCATTCTTAGAAACGATTCCCAATATTCATTAACATATTAAAGGCTGTGAGAAGTCCCACTGCAATCCCTCCTAACACAGTGGAGGCTCACTTTGAGAAATGCTAAAGCAGGCAAATGACTTTCTGTGTTCATTCATATCATAGTTCAAGGTCCCCAGGGGTGTTGTTTTATGCAGTGTTAACCTCCTACCTAGTGGAGCATAATGCCTGGAATTTACTAGAGAATTTTTTTTTTTAAAGATTTTATTTATTTGTCAGAGAGAGAGGAGAGCGAGCGAGCACAGGCAGACAGAATGGCAGCAGAGGCAGAGGGAGAAGCAGGCTCCCTGATGAGCAAGGAGCCCGATGTGGGACTCGATCCCAGGACGCTGGGATCATGACCTGAGCCGAAGGCAGCTGCTTAACCAACTGAGCCACCCAGGCGTCCCTAGAGAATTTTTTTTAAAAAGGCACTGAATAAATTTTTTTTGAAGCCATCATTTTTCAGCATTTCACTATCTGATAGGCCTCAGTATGGCTGCAAATTTTCACCATTATATAGTTTTCCTTTCCTAGATAATTTTGAAAGCTGAGAAATGAAGCTGATAGCCTATCCCTTGGGCATTCTTGCTCTTGTTTACTCTTCTTTACTTCCTTCCTTCCTTACTCTTACTTTGTTCCTTAAAAGTTGGTATCCTAGGTGCGCCTGGGTGGTCCAGTCGGTTAAGCGACGGCCTTCGGCTCAGGTCATGATCCCAGGGTCCTGGGATGGAGTCCTACATCGGGCTCTCTGCTCAGCAGAGAGTCTGCTTCTCTCTCTCCATCTGTTGCTCTCCCTGCTTGTGCTCTCTCTCTCTCTCTCTGTGTCAAATAAATAAAATCCTAAAAAAAAAAAAAAAAAAAAAAAAAAAAGCTGGTATCCTATGTCTAATAGTCTCTTTCCCCCAATTTCATGGTGACTGACATCTTTTGACCTTTTAATTTAGTTTCAACATTATTCAAAATTAGTACATATCCCCTTAGGCTTCCAAATGAGAATAAGGTAGCAATGGCAAAGTAAAAGAACTCACACTCTAAATATGGAGAGTAGTAGCCAGGCAACCTTTCCTGAAGCAGGAGGTGCAGTTAATATTTTAAAACTTGCAAATGAGCCAAAAGAAAATGAGAGGCATACAGGGTCACAAGAAGGATAATGAGGTTTGCTGGAAGACATGAAAAAAGAAGAAAGGATGTTTTTACCAAAAATGCCTGCAGAAAATTATACATGTGAGCATTTAACATATCTACTTAGCAAGGTCACTGGCACGATGTACAAGAGCTAAGCCTTTCCAGCAATTTTTGAATACCATGCAGGTTAAATAGTTGCTCCTAAACTCAATGACATTTCCTCTTAAATATCAATGCAGATCAATGACCACCAGTTTGAGGAAATTAAAAGAAATGTATTCTGTTTTAAAATGTACTTTTATTTTTTTTAAAGTCAGCATAGGACACGCAGTGTGGTAAAAATGAACCCTGCCTCGAATGGCTTTCTTTATACTGTCAGTCTACAATGTATGACATTCCTTGCTGTGGAATAATCTTCATTTTCTCTATTTGTTTTATGTTGGGGAGGAAGAATTCCTCTGCCCTTCACGGTCCTTGTAGCTGGTCTAAGAATCAAATTGATATGAGTCAGATTAAAAGGAGAAAATCAAATTTAATAGCTTACTTAGGGGGAACACCCACACAGACATGGAAATTTTAAAGACAGTCAGGCAAAATGAGGTCTATGTGTCATCTTGAACCAAGAAAGAGGGAATAGGGGGCTGCAAAGGGAAGGGATGAAAAAGAGTAAATGTTTGGTAAACTCATATTTGCTGGGCCACTCAGAAACAATAGGACAAAGAGAGGACTTTGATTGTGCAGGTCTTGCTGGGTTTCTCCCTGTCTGCAGTACGCAGTTCACAGTATACCGTGGTTATGCATTGTGATAGCTGTCTTCCTAGAGCAGCTCCTCTGTCTAAACTCTTTTGAGCAGTTGAGGGCAAGGTGAAGAGCTTTCCCTGAATCTGCTGGGGTTTGATTGCTTTTTAACTTAAAATCATCTTCATGCCAAAGTTGCCCACCTTGGACAACCTGCACTTGGGCCCTACACCTACATCGAGAACAGCATGGTGTTAGATGGTCAGGTTACTTATAAACTGACTTAAAAACTTTTAACTTAAGGGACGCCTGGGTGGCTCAGTTGGTTGGACGACTGCCTTCGGCTCAGGTCATGATCCTGGAGTCCTGGGATCGAGTCCTGCATTGGGCTCCCAGCTCCACGGGGAGTCTGCTCCTCTCTCTGACCTTCTCCTAGCTCATGCTCTCTCTCACTGTCTCTCTCTCAAATAAATAATAAATAAAATCTTAAAAAAAAAAAACTTTTAACTTAAAGAACCTCTAACTTAATTAGACATTGTCAGTTAACTTCCTATTCACTCGTTCATTAGCAAATAGTGGTTGAGGGACTTACTGAGTGCCAGGCCCTCTATGAGCTCTGCATTCAATGGTGAGAAAAACTAAAAGGTCCCTATTCTCCTGGAGCTTATCACCTCATAGGGGAGACAGAAAGTTAATCAAAGAATCAAACATAATATAAAAACACTTCCAGGGAAGCATCTGGTGTTCACGGACATGTAATAAGGGGATTTGCACTGATCCGAGGTAAGGAAATATTCCCTGTGGAAGTGACGGTTGACCAGTACTCCGAAGGATGAAGATGCTAATGAGGCAGGAGAGAGAAGAGTATGTCCTAAGCAGGGAATAATCTTGGCAGTGTGAAGGGCGGAAAGCTCACTGTGGCAGAGCTGAGAGGGCGCCGGGGAGCGTGCTCCAGAATGTGCTGAAGATACTAAGAAGCCTCAGAGCTGCGAAGACTTCCAGGGCTTTACAAGGAACCTCACGTTTGACTAAGAGCAGTGGAAAGTCACCAGGGTTCTGGAAGGGGGGCGGGGTTGCATTCCTCATGGTAGCCCTTGGAGGGCAAGGTCATTGCTTCATGTTACTACATTGCGGGGACATGTGGTGTCATCCCAAAGTCCTTAATGACTGTGTTATGCAAGCTTGAAGGTAAGGCAGAGGGAATTGTGGCTAATGGCAAATATTAAAAGCAGCGGAGAACCCAGACACTCACACAGAGTCAGACCATCCCTCCTCCTGACTCAGTCCACACTGGACCACTTTCTAATTTGGGAAAACAAGACATAAATAAAACTTACCATTTTAACCCTTTTTGAGTGTACAATTCAACGCTATAAGTACAGTCACATTGTTGTGCAACTCTCACCAATATCCATCTATCCATCTCCAAAACTTTTTCCTCAGTCCATATTGAAACTACCCCTCACACAATAACTCCACACTTCCCCTCCCCCAGCACGCACAATTCCACTTTCTCTCTCTCTGAATTTAGAGGTTACCTCCTATACATGAAGGAGGTTCTTTTGTGTTTGGCTTGCTTCACTTAGCATTATTTTTTCAAGGTTTATCCCTGTTGTAGCATGTGTCAGAATTTCCTCCCTTCTTAAGGCTGAAAAATACTGCCTTTCACGCATATACCACATTTTGCTTATCCATTCATCCATCATTTGGTTCGTTTCCACCTTTTGGCCTTGGGAGTAATGCTGCCGTGAACCGGGGTGTACAAGTATCTGCTTGAGTCCCAGCTTTCATTCTTTGGATCTGTACCTAGACTGGAATCGATGAATTGTACGGTGATTCATGTCTAAGCTTTCAAGGAGTTGTCCTACTGCGTTCCGTAATTGCTCTACCATTTTATGGGCTACATCTGACATGGCCCATGCTTGCCCATATCCTCTCCTTGGAGACCGAGTCTGCCAGTGCATGGTATGGCTGCTGGGAATAGTAGTGGTCAGGGCACCCAGGGCTCCATATGTAGCTCTCTGAGCCTGGAGCAGGAAGCTCCCATCAGCCTCAGGGTCCTCCTTTAAGCCAGCATGGCCCATGAGACAGTCTCAGCCCCAGCCCTTGGTCCCTGCTGCCTTGTTGGTTACCGTGTCAGAAGACCACTGCCTGTGGCCTGACGTTGAAGAACTAGAGGAAATATTACTAACCCCAAGAGAATAAGGGCATGGGAATGGGAAAAGTGCCTGCCTTGCTTTGGCTCCTTTGCACGTGCTTGTCCAGCAGTTAGGGCAAGTCAAGGATGAAGCTACAGGAAGCCAGCATCTTTGTTCTTGGGCCAATTTAAATTTGGAAAGATTGCGGCCAGGCCCGGCTATAAAGGGAAGTAAGCACAAGGCACTGTGAGCTCATGGGCACCGGTATGGGAACCCCACCAGACCTGGGGAACAGAAAGAGTCTGGGGCCAGGGCATGGGAGAGATGTCAGATTTGCAGTAGTCCCCTCTCCTCAGCCTGGCAGGGTGGGTTCAGATTCTACCTTGGCAAGAAGAGTGAAATTCTATAGGAGGAGGACCAACACAAAAGAATAATTGGAGCAAAAGTTGGCATAAAATTCTTCAGGACATGTTTTGCAGTACCTGAGAATAAAAGAGGATGGGAAGGCCCTCATAAGGTTTCCGTCCATTTAATTGCAGGCAAGTGGTGAGAGCAAGAGTCTCTAGCAGGCTAATGACAAGGACCTGGCAGGAATGGAGAACAGCTGATGGTTCCAGGAGGAGTTCTGACATTTCAGGGCAGAGAGACAGAATCTAATAGTTCAGTCTCCCCAGTGAGGAGAGGGGCTCATGGTGAGGAGAGACAGCAGCCCTGAGGGTAGACAGATTCTGCACCAGCCAAGATAAAGCAGCTTTAGAAGGATGAGGAAAGCGGTGGTTCATTCACACTGTGAAAAGATAAACCACATCAGCAAGTGTATCAGTTGTTGCGTGTATTAGACAGGCTTCTTCAGAGGAACAGCGCTGATGGAATTTGTTTACATACGGAAGGAGGTTTATTTTGAGGAACTGGCTCACACAATTATGGAGCCTGGAGCATCTAAAATCTGCAGTGTGGGCCAGCAGGCTGGAGACACAGGAGAGCCAATGGTGCAGATTAAGTCCAACCTATCTGCTGGAGAATTTCCTCCTGCTTGGGGAGGCCGGGCTTTTTGATCAGTTCAGATCTTCAACTGTTTGGACAAGGCCCACTCAGTTGTGGAGGGCTTTCTGCATTCTCAAAGTTCACCAGGTTAAATGTTCACCTCATCCAAAAAAAAAAAAAAAAAAAAAAAAAACTCCTAAATTAACATGGAAAATGAACCATCGCACTTAAACCACCCCAAATTTAGTGCCTTAAAACAACGACTCTCTGGGTCAACTGGATCGTCCTGCCAATCTGGGCCAGGCTGGGTGGATGAGGGCTGGGGTCAGTCATGCATCTGCAGTCGGCTGGAATAGGCTGGCCTCAGATGGAATGGTTCATCTCTGCTCTACACAGCCTCTCATCCTCCAGCAGAGGAGGCTGGGCTTCCTTACTTGCGGGTTGGGAAGGGTTCGCAGGAAGCAAAGCCAGTAAGCGAGAACTCTTGCCTCCCAGGCTCCGAAGAGGCTCACCCTCACTCTGCTGGCCAAAGTGGGTCAGGGCGCCCGCCACAATTCAGAGTGGAGGAATGATTCTGTGTCTCCATGTGCAGAGCTTCAAAGTCCCATCACATAGACAATGGATACAGGGAGAAGAAAATAGCTGTCATTTTCACAGTCTGCTAGGGTGGGGCTAGCCCCAAAAGTGAGCGGCTAGAAGGGACACTTCTCTTGTTTGGGGCCAGTTTTTCGGGACCTGGTGCTTCTGTGGAAGTGAATCGAGCTCTTGGGGAAGGAACACGGAATATCAGAAAGATAACAGACTCTACAATCAGGCGGATCTGGGTTTGACTCATCATTTTCATGTGTATTGTCTAAAGCGGTGCTGTCCCACTGCAGAGCTCTCCTTCAACCAAGCTTCCTCTCACGGCCACAGCCTGCACCCCGACATGCGGGAAGCCTCAGCTGTGAGCACGGGCCAACGTAGTTAACCTCCGAGCTTCGATTTCCACCTCTGCTCACGGGCATCCTCATACCTCCCTCATGAAGGCTGCCTGGGCATTCAATGAGTTAAGGTGTATAAAGCGCCTAGCACAGGGAGGGCTTGGCGCTCAGGAAATTTCAGTGTCTTTCCTGCCTCTGTGCTGCAAGGAGAGGCAACAGTAAACAGAACTTCAGAACACTGGGAGTTCACCTGAGAGTCTTCAGCCAAAACAATCATGAAAGGTTGGAAAAGGGAGGAAACCTACATGGTGGCTTCCAGCCATTGAAACTGACTCGAGGCGAAGGAGCCTTTGGAGAGTCTGGCCTTTCCCCTCATCCTTTGTCCTTTCCCCCAAAGGGACGCCAAGTGCACAAAGTTGTTGCTGTAGTCATTGAAAGGGGATACTGTTATCTTGAACAGACCCATTTTAAAAGTTATTTGCAGTGGACTGGAAAACAGTTCAAATTACCAAGTGAAAGAGAGGAGAGGTGAAGAGAGAGTAAGATTCGGACTTTTTACCAACAGATCCAATATTCATGTATGAACGAGATCAGAAACTAAACCAAGGGTGACACGAGTCACACACAGATCACACTAGGAGTTAGATTTTAACCTGACCGGGGTGTTCATTTATGTGTTCAGTCCACATCACCTAGAAACAGTTTTACGCTGTTATGAGTTCTTCCCAAGGAAGGGTTCTTTATTAGTGGTTCTGATCTCCTCTCACGTGATGCTGACAGGCCATCATAAACTCCATTTGTATTTCTGGCTTCAGAAATTAAATTGAAGGTACGAGCCAGAGGGTCCACTAAATTAGAGATTATTGCTTGTGGCACTCTGTGTGAGCCAGGTAAAGCTTGGTCCTTTTAATTAAGAATTTGCTTTCACTAACAACATGAGCAAATGAATAACATTAAGTCAACATTAAACCCACTTGTGGGGGGAGGGGTGGTTGTGGGAATGACTGAGATAGGTAGTCCTAGTAGAGACCTGAGGTGCGGAGTTTGCTTATGCGTCAGAATTAGCATTTTTGGAGCAACTGAATACTGTCTGTAACACAGGGCAGGGAAATCTTTTGAGCAGCAAGAGAAGATGTTTGCTGGGGTGGGCAAAGAGGAAATTTTGTACCTCCACTTAAAAAAAAAGGAAGATCAGTAAGGAATACAGAGTTTTAAATACAAAATTCTCTGAATGCTGGCTTTGGAAGAGAATTTTTAGGATATATTGGTTCTGTAATGAATTCTTTTCAACCTGTCACTTCACTTACCGTTTATTGAATACCTACTGTCTACCTGATACATGCACACAGTATTTTATTCTAAATACCTATGAGATGAATAGTATTACTGTTTACTGGTGAGGAAAACTGAGAGAAATTATCTTGCTCAAGGTCACATGCTTAAATTATGGCAGAGTTGGGGAAACCAAATGTAATCTGCTTCCAGAACATAAGTTGTTAACTACGAGGCCACACTGTTTGACTCTCTTTTTGCCTCCAAGAGAACAAATTATTCAGGCTTTTGAAGCCACAAACTAAAAATAACGGAGAAGAGGTTAGGCAACCAAAGCATGAGATTAATTTTACCAAAATATTGTAAATGGAGTTTTGACAAGAGATTTGGGTGTATTTTTCTCTAAAGTTTGTCTTCAAAACCAAACTCGTGTGTGTGTGTGTGTGTGTGTGTGTGTGTGTGTGTGTCCCTTCATAAAAATCTTATATATTGTATGTATACCATGGGAAGTCCTTAATTTCACAGGATGATATAATATTTCTCTGCATTTGTCATAAAGAATCCACTCATAACCAGGAAGACACTTCTGTTGTATTTGAAGCACTTTATCTCTTAAGCCAAGTGGTTGTTTTCATACGTGTTTTCATATTATTCTCTTTGCCTTATTTCATTAAAATTGGCTCCACTGAAGTTGAAGTATTTTTGAGAGATGTAAATTTACTGAATATTTTGTAGAAAAGATGGAGAGGGGGTTTTATTACAGAATCCCATGGTATTTCATTAAAAAAAAAAAAAAAACAAAACCTCACAGGACCTATCTTGTCTTCCAAATCTTTCTTCTTTGCTACCCATCATATGGTGTCCTCTTCACATTCCCAATTCTCCACCCCTCTAGTTTGCAGATCATTCCTGGGGACCCAAAGTCATATTTTCTTTTTAATGTAAATCAGTTAATTTTCCCTGCAGCCCTAGCTCCAAATATGAAAGTCCCCACTCTGACTGAGGATGAAGATGTTTGTCCTCAGCAAACAGAAGACCCTCCTGTTACCAGGGTCATTCTCTTTAGAAGGGCAGTATAAAAGACAAAAATTTTTTTTATCATAACAGAGAAAATTGTCTTATTTAAAACCCAAACTAGGGGCACCTGGGTGGATCAGTGGGTTGAGCCGCTGCCTTCGGCTCAGGTCATGATCCCAGGTCCTGGGTTCGAGCCCCACATCGGGCTTTCTGCTCAGCAGGGAGCCTGCTTCCTCCTCTCTCTCTACCTGCCTCTCTGCTTACTTGTGATTTCTCTCTGTCAAATAAATAAATAAAATCTTTTAAAAAAAATAAAATAAAACCCAAACTAGCTACGCTCCTTCTATCTCCTAAAGGTGGATGTCATAATTCATACCAGGAAAGCAAACCTCCCTCTTCTTTCTTTCCATTTCAGGAACCAATGGGAAAAGAAAGAAGGAGAGACTGAAACGTCAGAGTTCTCAGCAATTCTGCTGTGTCCTAGCATACATTCAGCATGGACATACATTCATGGTAACAGGAGCCTAACCAAATCATTACCTTTCCATGTGGAGGTAAATTTCCAGAATGCTCATTGACATAACTCTTCCTTTTTGTCATAATAAGCTTAGGGGACAGTTTTTCCCCTGCTACTTTTGACAGATCCTCAGAAGCTGCAGTGATATTTTTGATGCCCTTCATAATAGCAAAGGATTTCTACCAATTCCTAATTTCTTCCTGATCTTTACCATCTTGATAACTGACCTCTCAAGTTGTAGCAAACCTTCCATCCACTGGGCTACTCTTCCTAGGTATTCTTCCTGGGTACGCTTCCAGCACTATCTCTCACATGTTTTCGTTAGCTCTCAGGGGTTATAACTTCACAGTAGGAGAAAGAAAAAGTCCAAGGCATACTAGCACTAATTCTACTGTATTGGCTGAGTCAATGAAAATATCCTAAAGCATGCCTGCCAGTCAACTTGTCCCTCTATGTACTTGAAGTTCCCATTGAATCTTCCATTCGGGGACATGTCCTATAGGAGAAAAGTCTGTTTCATAGCAGCAGAGAAAATCCATGCCAGCTACTTAAAATAGTCAACATAATTTTTCATTCTTAAACCTAAACAATAACTAATGATCACCAGATATCTGAGAAAACTAGTACCATAAGAGATAAAAGTAAAGGGAAATAAAAAGAAAAACTGACTCCAGAGGAAACAGAAATAATTCAGGTAACTGAATAATAATAGTAATAGTAACAGCAATATAATAGCGAATGTTTAGCATGCGGAACATGACCAATAATAATACACAGCATTACTGAACACAGACTCTGAGCCAGGTCCTGTTTTAAACACTGTCCATCTCTTTACTTATTTCCTCCAGACAAAAACCCCATTATGGTCCTCATTTTACAGGTGAAGAAACTGAAGCCCAGAGAGGCTGATAAAATACATAAGGTCACTATGCAGCAGACCCAGGTCTATTTGATTCCTAAGCCCATGTTCTTAGTCCCAATGCTGTGTTGCATTGAGAGCCTTCCTTTTTGAGTTTTAGATGCTTCAAAGTCCTCACTAACATCTACAATGGGTTGTATGATGGATCAAGGGATCCATCAAGTTATCAAGTTCTTACATAAAACGAACACTTAAGTTCCAGCCCGACTTGATGAAGTCTGGAAGAGGGCCAGAGCTTGAATTCGATCCCTATCTACATATGTATTAGCGATAAGACTACCCAGGTAAAGCCTACAACTTCAAGAATACCTATTAAGCATCATTCACAGTATGTTAACACTAAAACTTGCTGCATCCAGATCCCTCAGGCCTGGAAATAATCTGAGTCATCTGGAGATACATCTGACACTGCTTCCTCCAGTGGCTGGAGATGTCGCTCATAGATAACAAACTGTGTAATCTAATACACTGAAACTTGTTATGGGTTTGTGCAACTAATTTGCATGGCAAAATGATCCAGAAAAACTCGTTGTATAGACAGGCCATGGTTGGTTAAGTGAGTCTGTATTTTGATTACTCAACTGAAATAGTTCAGTAGGATTTTGCAAATCTGACATAATTATTTTGAAATGTTTTCCCATAACAATTTGGTAAGGTCTGCTTTGTATTAATGAAGTAAAACACTAAGACAATTATCCAGTTATTTCTACTCTTTTACTTTTGTCAGCTCTCCAGTGGTGAGGAGAATTGTGATATGTAGGAATATGAAGACTAACCTCATGCATAATGATTTAAAATTGCAATATGTGAACATAAGGACAGAAATAAGTGGCATGTAAGAGACCTTATCTCATTGAAAATGGACACTGGCACTATGGAAGGCCTGATAAGTAAGATGATGTGTGACACAAAGTGAAGCAAAGGCTTAATGAACCTCATTCTCTGATTTGAAGGTAACATGTCTAATCCTATTGTAAAAAACAAAGTCACCCCAGATTCTCTAGGTGTCAGGGAAGCAGTGAGTAGATTTATAAGAAAAGAAAATACACACACACACACACACACACACACTCTTTCTCTCTCTGTCTAATACATATATTATCTTTTCCTATATATATTTGATATATAAATGATATATACATACTCTATTTGCTTGCTTAAGGAAAGATCTAGAATCTATATCTTTTTAGAATATTGAAACTATGCTTAGGAAAATAAAATATTATGGTTATAATTTTTTTTTAAAGATTTTATTTATTTATTTGACAGAGAGAGATCACAAGCAGGCAGAGAGGCAGGCAGAGAGAGAGGAGGAAGCAGGCTCCCTGCTGAGCAGAGAGCCCGATGCGGGGCTCGATCTCACGACCCCGAGATCACGACCTGAGCCGAAGGCAGCGGCCCAACCCACTGAGCCACCCAGGCGCCCCTATGGTTATAATTTTTAAACAGAGAATATTTCTTATATCAGCGGAAGAATAGCCACTGAGAAAAAAAACTTAATTTCCTTTTATAAATAGCTGTGGATCAGAGTACAACAATAAGTTCTAACTCTGCTATTGCTGTGCATTTAAAGCCAAGATGATGACTGTATTGAAAAAGAGGGAAGAGAAAATCAATAGATTATTGCTTCAATGGAGCTCACAACAGTGCTGATTAGAGAACACAAATGGATTGCATAATAGTAAAATAACTATAAACTGGGGATGGATTTAAGCCTATGTTAAGACCATTCTTAACTGCATTGTATCTTTAGAAAACATGCTCTGAAATTACAACAGTAAATTAAATCTATTCGACCGCAAAATTTAATACATAAGAAATAGCATTTATTAATGATCTGGAAGAGGGAGTAAATAGCATGTTAATGAAATTTACAGATGATACTAAATTGGAAGGTGTTACAAACAACAATGTGGACAGGAGTTTAATACAAATGGGTCTTCAAAAGTTAAGGAAAGTCAATGGTGACCCCCCCCAAAAAAGCATATAAAACTTTATAAAAATATTCATTGAAAAAATTTCAACTTGAGAAACAATTATATAAGAGAAGTGTGGATGGAAAAGTGACCTTGAAATTTGATCAGGATTTCTGATATAATAAACTGGTTAATCCACTCTTGAGAGGTCCTAGGCCCTTTACTGGGAAGAAGTCATTACTTCGCTCATTTATCCCCTCTATAGGTGGACCAGAAGAACTATGGTGCTAACTTGCAGACTTTCTGGAGGCAAGCAAAATGAAGAAAACAGAGCAGGTAAAATAGTTTTTAAAAATTGCTTATTGAGGGGAAAAAGGAAAGACTACTGAATAGAGAAGACTCATGATTACATACTGGTATCATCCTCTAATAATGTTTACACTGAAAAATCTATAGATACCTGAAAATTTTTTTTATAAAAGATGGTTGATGTCACTTGATGGTTCATGAGCATTTATTCATTGGAACTAATAATTACCTTATGAAATACAGCACTTGCTTTTCCAGATATCAACAGATAGAAGAGTTTTCCTTCTTAATCCCATGTGCCCAAATCTAATAAATTTGTGATATTCTGAATGCCATATGGGATAATATCATTGGTTTTCTTGGGGTGTCTTGAAGTTTAGGTCTGAATTTGCTTCACCCAGAAGAGCAAGATGGGTTATCTGGAAGCCCTGGAGATGCTAAGAAACTAAGTAATGTTCCTCCAGTGTCCCACCAGCTCATCTGGGGCTAAGATACAGTTATCTGGGGACGAATGCTCGGGTCTATTTATTGTTGCTGTTCAAGCAGAACCCTCAGTTTCAGACATATGACTATTTTCATTACATTTTCTATTTCCCTTAAGATTTCATGCTCCCTTTGAGGGAGCCACTGCCACACATGTGATGGAGGGAGGAGAGAGCATTCCTGGTGGCCCAGTGTGATGCTGAGGGTGAGAACTGATGGAGGAAGATACAGGGAAGGGGGTGAAGGTGCTGGAAGGAGGGCAACGTCAGGCCAATGAAGATGGGGGATAATGTTGGTGAAGAAAAGCTGGATTAGACCATGTGCTCTCAAGATCTTGGAGTGTATTTAGCAGGCAGTAAAGTGTCAGTAAAAGTGTTTGAGTAAAGGTTTTTGAATTTTGATACAATTCTATGTACTGTGTTGGATATTGCTTCCAAATACATGTTATTCCCTAATCAGACAGGCAAGCCACATAGGTCTTAACCTAAATTGCAGAAATGTTGAATAGGCAGGATAGAGAACAGGGCCCAGCAACATACCATTAGAAACCCTTTGTAAGGGAATATTGCACCCTGAGTGACATCAGCCCTTTTGTAGGTGTACCTTTGAAGGTGTTTTCAAACTGACAGCAATTTATTGTATTATCCTGTCATTCGTTAAAATCCCCTTCTGATTTATAAAGTCGTCTTGAGAAACTTTGTCATGTTTCACTGAGGAAGTCCTCATTGTCCTCTATGATTCCGCCAGAGAAAGCCAGGCTTGTCTGGTACATCTTGATTTCAGTGAATCCGTGTTGGTTCTCGGTGCTCATGTTTGAAGTACTTACTAGCTTTCTGTTTAATCATTTAGTAATAACTCTAGGATCTTGCCAGAAATAATAATAAGCATTTAATAATAACTCTAGGATCTTGCCAGAAAATCATACCAACTGTTATATACTTGGGGAAGAAGCTTATGAATTCCTAGCAATAAAGTAGGAGTAAGAACAAACAGGATAGAGGGCAAGGCTCAATGCTGAAAGGGTATGAGAAACTCAGCTGTGATTCGGTCACATGTTCGATCTAGGATATTCAAGAAGAGTAGCATGGCAGACGAGAGCAAAAGGCAGCAGTGCCTAGGACTCAAGACTCAAAGGTAAGTAGGCCTTCATCATGTCACATGGTCATCAGGCAGTATGGTCCCAACAAAGTGATAGCTGTTGAAGGATAGGGCTGGCACTGCACCCCAAGTTGTCAGAGGTCTAGCGAATTGCGCTCTTCCCTCTTCTGGGTAGCTGTCCTTTGACTCTGCATTTCTTTTCTTTTCTTTTCTTTTTTAAAGATTTTATTTATTTGACACAGATCACAAGCAGGCAGAGCAGCAGGCAGAGAGTGGGGGGAAAGCAAGGTCCCTGCTGAGCAGAGAGCCCAATGTGGGGCTCGATCCCAGGACCCTGAGATCATAACCTGAACCAAAGGCAGAGGCTGAACCCACTGAGCCACCCAGGTGCCCTTTGACTCTGCATCTTGAGGCAGGCGGGATACAAGGCCAATGATTCCCTCCACCTCAGACTCTCTAAAATAGCGGCTCTCCAAATTCGCTCCAGGAACCCCTTCAAGCGAGTCTGAAAGGTCAAAACTCATCTCATAAAGATACTAAGGTGTGATTTTCACTGTACCCTCTTATGAATGAACAGTGGGCTCTCCCAAAGCGTACATGTGGTATGATGCTGCACCACATGAAACGCAGAAGCAGATATGAGAATCCAATCGTCTTCTTTTAAACCAGACATTATAAAGATTTGCAAAAATATAAAACAATGACATTCTTCTCACTTTTAAAATTTTGCACAATATTTATTTTCCATCAAAATATTTATGCTAGCATAGGTGAATTTTAAATAGATTTCTGTTTCGATTTCTACTATGATAAATAGTGATAGATACAACTTACCGATACAGAAACTATTTGGCACCCTCAAGCACGTTAGAGTGTAAAGGAGTTCTGAGACCAAAAGTTGGAAAATCGCCTTATCTAAAAGAGCAAGCCCTGAAGTCCACCTCTTGCTCCCCAAAGGAAGACAAGTCGCTAAAGCTTTCCAACACTTTGTCCTGCCCTACAGCGTGGGATGACGTTTCCAACTGCCTGATGGGGTTGTTGTGAAGATCAGATGCACAGTCCGTGTATAGCTCTTAGCTCAGAGCATAGCACCTGGGCACGCAGTAAATAGTAGCCGTCACTAGTATGATTATCATGATCAGTATTCTTCTTGCTCCTGCTGCTACCATCACCACCATCATGAGGATGATTACTCCCCCGGCAACACCTTTACTCATTTAGCCAAAGAATTTATTCCTCGAACTTGTTAAATGCTCTTGGACCTCTGTACTTATTGTTTCCTCTGCCTGTAATACCTTTCCCACCTTTCTGTCCAGCAAATTCATTCCGTTCTTCTCCCATGGACATGGAGGTTCCATGATCCCTCCAACCCGTGTTATGTGCCCTACTGTAATCCCATATCCTTGCCTTCTTAAGAGCACATCACAGTACAATCACTTGTGTCTTTTCTGGCTTTTCTGCTGCACTCAGCACACTCTGTGAGAACAGAGACCACGTCTTGGCCACTGCTATCATCACACGCTCAGCACAGTGCCTGCCTTTTAGTAAATGCTTGTTGAACCAGTTTTGCCCAAGTCCCTAATTTCTATTCTTGCCCTGCTGTTCCTTTCAGGCCCTAGAACGCTTAAGCAAATTTGGGACCCGAGATATTCTTGTGAATTCTTTGGTCTTTAAGTTAGATGTGAAAGTTAAGTTCCAACAATGACCTGGGCTTCACGCCTGATTTGAAGGTCAGGGTTGCTTATCTTAAGGGATGCAGGACTGTGTGCCTTCATGTCCTGGGGGTTCAACATGGTGCAGGAGGGAGAGCACCAGCCTTTGGGCAAAAGCTGGTAATTCCTAGCTAGGATATAGACACAGACCACTTAGAGTCTGCCATGGAGGACAGAGATGGCTGGAGAAAATGCTCCTGGGTCCCCATGTGCCTCAGAGTGGGAACGATAATCAGAATGCTCTCTTCCTTGTAAGCTGCCTTTCCTCCTATCCTTAGTAGAATTTATGTCTGCATGTCTCTGATCCTCCCATAGCTGGTGGCAGTTTCAAATTTCTATTCCAGAGGAGTTTAGGGACAAAAATCTGAATGGGAGACCAGAAGAATTTTTCTTTAAGCTCTATTTGCGTAGCAAACACACTGTTTTTTCCTGACATTGCATATTTATTTTGGAGGGTATTCTTGGATATAAGAGGGTGCTAAGGACTCCCAATCCACCCCGCTGCTGACAGTACATCTATTTATAGTGCAGAGACATTTGAAGCAAAGGGATAGGAAGGTTTGATAGGAGAGGTTTGACTAGGTCGCTTTTGGTATTGCTTTTCACATTTATAAACCTACACAGGTGAGAATCGACCAACACGCGCTCCAAAAAAGATTGGGAAGTTTGAAAAAGCAGAGTCAGCCATAGGACTGAGCACTAGACTATATTTATTAGGTCTGGGGCTCAAAGAGACCAGTAGAGTCATAAGGAAACACGCAACTTGACCAAAGAAGAGTCAGACTTGAGGCGTCCAGGTTATCACACAATTACGCATTTATTTCAGCTATGGGCAGATACAACAGAAATAAGACACTACCTCAAGGAACTTGCAGCCTGGTTGGGTAGATAAGAAAATGCTTCCCAGTTTATCATGTAAACAAATTTGTGAAACTACGCTGTAGTGTTCACTGTTCCTGCTCCTTATCCTCTTTGCCTAATTAGGTAGGGGAAATAGGATGAAGGAAAAAATGGATGGGGAGGAAGGGGAATGGGTGAAAATGTTAAGACACTTAAGGCATGTGCTTCAAGTTTACAGTAATACATTCACAGTTATAAAGCTGGAGCCTGTGGCTAACATCTCACCAGGCCCTCTTATTTTGCAGAGCAGAAAACCCAGCCTGTCTAGCAAATCTCCCCAGCGGATGAGTGGCAGGACTAAAAACCCAGAAGCCAGGCTCCCTCATTCCCAGTCTTAGGGTCTTTGCCATCACAATGTAGTGCCTTGTGAGGTAGACAGACTGGAGTCATGAGATACGTGGGTCCATCCTGAGGAGTCTTAGTTTACTCTCTCACGTTTAGATGATTTTCAGAACTATTCGATTACATCAGGAATTCGGTTAGCCTGACAGTTTTCATCAATCCTAATTTCTCAGTTACTGAAAAAGAATCCATCAGTGCTGAAATTCCTAGTTCTCACCAAAGGGAAAATTCAATAATCTGAAAAACAGACGAGAACGTGGTGTGTTTTTAGCTTATTTTCACCTATCCCTCTGCTTTCATATTTTCAACTGTGTGACGATTTGCAATTCTTTCTGTCCTGACCTCTTTTCTGTGTCTCTGTTTCATATTTCAGCTGCTGCATCTCTGTTTTTCAAGCCAGCTTCTCCCCCACAGATCCCTATTCCTGTCAATGGCGCCACCCTCCTTCCAGTCACACAGGCCTGAAACCTTCGCATCATTTCTGGCTCTTTCCTTCTTCTCTTCCACACCCCCAGCTTCTGTGGCCTCTTCCTGAAACATGTCCCTCAATTCCATTCCTCCTTTCCAGGTCCATTTCCTACCCTCCTGCCCAGGTCCTCACAATCCCATTACCAGGTCGTAACAGTAATTACCGCCCTTGCTGCTTCCCAGTCTTGCCCTAGTAACGCATCCCACAACTTCCTGGCCCACAACCTCCTGGATTGCTCGCTCTCTAAGTCACCGTTCAAACACAAAACCCTTTGATTCTAACTTCCCCCAGCTCCCCAGGGCCCATAGATGATAAAATCTGAACCCAAACCCCTGGATAATGCTGCCCGTACCTTTGCGACCTTGCCTTCCTTGCCTTTCCCCCACAGAGCCATCCTTCCCAATCAACAATTACTTTTCTTCCCAATACTTATTGCTGCCTCTTGCTCAACACCTGGGATAAGTTCTTGTGCCCTCATCTGAACTTTTGTTAAAGTCACGCAGCCAGGCAGCAGACCGTGACCCCTCCTCGAAATTCCTCCGGAAGTATTTACTGGTGGTCCCACCCAGGCAGCCTTCAGCCCAATCTCCTAGAAATATCTCCCCAGGTCTGTGCCCTTCCCAACCAGATAATTAACTCCTGCGGGGCCTGAAGCAGCCTTCCCAGCGCCTCTGACAAGGTAAGTGTTCGTTGGTAAGGACTGAGTTGACCCGACAGGTGGTGGGAACTTGTTAAAATGAGCTGAAAGCTACCGAGAGGCCCAGAGGCACGCCTCCCTCTCCCGGCGCGCCGCTCTGCAGGGCCGGTGCTCTTCCCACCGAGTTCCTCCATCCCTCCCCCCAGCCGGGCGGCTGCCTGGGCGCAGGGGCGCACCGAGCCCTCGGGGGGCGCAGGCCCGGGAGGCCGGCCCGCACGTCGGAGCTGCGGCCAGAGGCCCGGCCGTTCCGCGCTCGGAGGTAGGTGGTGCTGTTGCCGCGACTGTCTTCCTCATTGGCGCGGGGCGGAGAGGCGGAATGTTCAACTCCTGACTCGGGCGGAAGCGTGGGAGCCGCGCGGGCCGCCGTCCTCTCGACCCCCGGTCGCCGCCCCTGCCCTCGGCGCGCGCGGGGCCTCGGCGCCCCCGGCTGCTACTCGCGCCCGGCCCGGGAGCCAGGTAAGGGGCCGGCGGGAGGCCGCGGAGGGCGAGGGTGGGTCGGAGGCCCGCGGCGCTCGCGAGTCTCGGGGCCGAGGCCCTGGCGGCCTGAGGGGCTCCGCCGCGCGCCCTCCCCGACCCGGGGCCCGTGCGGGCGGCTGCGGCCCGAGCGAGCGTTGCCGGAGTTCCGCGCGGCGGCCCGGAGGCCCCGGGAAGTTCGGGCGGGTCCCACGCAGAAGTTGGCGTCCGGAAGGGCGGGCGCAGCCTGTCGGGCTTTCCCGGCCCTGCGCGCGGCGCGGGAGCGGGGGCCGCCGCTTCCCCTCGCGGAACGCCGGGGCCCGAGCGCCGGAGCGCCGGTCTGGGCGCGGGCGACGCGGCCCCTCTGGGAGGCGAAACGCGAGTTTTCCAAATCAGGGCAGGGCGCGGGCCGCTTCCCAGCAGAGGGCTGTGCGTGCGAGGGGAGACCAGTAACTTCTGCTTTTCTCCCACCGCGAGCCGCCCTCCCCGGGACAGCGTGCCGCTCGCGCCGCCCGCACCCTCCAGCGGCCCCCTCTGCCTCCCACCGGGGGCGAGGCTGCTGCTCCGCGACCCGGCGGCGGCCCCCGGGCTCCGAGACTTGCCCCCAGCCTGGATGGCCAAACTCAGGTCGCCGCGACGCTTGGCTGGCTCCTGTCAGCTCGCAGACCAACTTTTCCAGAAACCCGGCGAGATGGCTCCGAATTGCCTGAATAAAGGGGGCAGGTCATTATTAGATTGCTGAAAGCGTGTGTTTCTGATACGCCTCGAGATGTTTGCATAAGCGCTGTTTATGGAGGACTTAATTAGTATTTCTGGTAGTTTCTTAAATAACGAAAGCAACATCATTTGGTGGCCGGATCCAATGATATGACGATAAGCAGCTCTCTGTTAATAATGGTGTATTAGAATCCACTTAGCAATTAATGCGAGGATATCTGAGCTAAGATGGTTGCTAAAGTATGTTCTGTTTTATCCCTGAAGCTGTTTTAGGAGAGCCTTCTTGCTTTCTTGACCTCACTTGACGCTAACGGTCGGGATTCTGCGGATCCGAACCTACAAACACATTTAAAGACAAAAATAAACAAGTGCTTCAAGACAGTTGATGACTTCTTTGTAGTGGGCCTAGCTCCACGGTGAAATTTCATGTTGCTTTTCGATTAAAAAAAAAAATGACGGATGCATTTTAATTATGGCTTTGGTCATTTGTAGAGCCTTTGTTTAAAGTTCCAGCTACAATAGTGAGAGATTAGAGAGATTGCAAATGAACATGAATTTGGTTTGTTTGGAAAGAGTGAATTAAGATAAAGGAAGATGGTCCCATAAAGCAATGTGCACTGTTTATTTTAGTCTTTCACAACATAATTCCTATTATAACTTTTTTGGGAGTTTTTTTTTTTTTTTTTAAACCTGGAAAATATTGTTTGATTCATAAGTTAGAGTGGTAATAATTCCAAAGTAAATGATCCCAGTGCAATGGCAAGGAGACTTTTCTTGTCTAGGAAAGCAAATAGATGACTGATCTCTTCTTACTCTTTTCGGGAACACATAAGACACATTAAAAAGAGAAATATCCAAATATTAGGCAGGAGGATTTGGATCTAAAAATGGATGGTCAAAGATCTTGGGAACTAAGGGACCTTCTTGCCAAATAAGGAAACTTGGCAAGCTGCACTGTGTATTTTAAGTTAGCACAAGAGTGAGTGTTATTGGCAATATATTGGCTGAGTGCCTATCTGGAATGAGCAGTGAAACTGACTTTGACAGGGCTACAAAACTATAAACAGGAGTTATGAGGGGTGTGGAGGGAATAATCTAGTCAGAGAAAACACTAGCAGTGTTACAGTGAGGTTTCGTGAAAAGAGGTCAGACATACATGAAGCTATTAGTGTGGAGTCAAAGAGAAGAATGGACAGTTTTTTGAAATTGTTGGATTCAAAGAAAAGAGAGGAGAGAATCAATGATTTTTTTCTTTTTAAACCCAGAAAAAGATGTTTGCGGTGATACAGTACTTCTTGGAATGAGATAGCCTTGTATCTGTATCCAGAGATACTGAAAATAAAAATCAATTTGGATCATTTGTTTTCCATTTTATTCTACCCAGGACAGATTGACAGGGAGGGTGTCTCGTCTATCTAAATGTAATAGGAGTAGCCAAGGCGTCTTTTGGCCTTACTGCAGGGAAGATTTAGGCTACTTCTTTTGTGGCCTATTAACCTTGCCCCACTACACACAAATAAGCCAGAGCTCCAGCTGTGACCAGAAAACTGTACCTGTTAAGGAAAGAGAGCTATAAACGCGAGAGCTTAGATTGGTTTGCCTGATACATGGGTGCTTTTGTGTGGGACCATCCTACGGGCTGCTGAAGGATCGATTATGCCCTGTAGCAGTTAAAATAATCCCAACGCAGGAGAAGATTCTGCGGGAACAAAGCAGCCATGCATTGACACTCTAACCCCGCATTACAGTTGCTAATAGGAAATTAAAGCCTCAAATTGAACTTTAGGTGGATAATAAGCAATCTAGTGATTACTGTCATAAAGAAAGAGCTTGTTTAAAGGAAAAAAAAAAGATTTGAAGGAGGGGACGGAATGCTATAGTGGAAAAAAGACCTACGATATGGTGGGGAAAAAAATGATATGACTTTGAAGTCAGAGCTGAGTTTGAGTCCTGGTCATGTCACTTATAAGTTAGGGGGTTGGCTTGGGCAGTTTTCATTCCCTTCATCGCCTGTTTTTGCATCTGTAAACTGGGGACAGTGCTACCTGCTTGTTCATAAGCCTATGAGACTGCACACGGAAATGCTTGAAGCAGCATCGGAAACTTCAGCCACCATACCTGAGTGGTCGAGAAAGGTGTTTTTCCGCATTCTCGAGTTAGACGCAGAGCAAGTTGCTTGTTCTGTCTATACCCAGGTAAGGCTTGCCCTTGGTAGCTGGCCCCGTTCCCGAAGCATACTTCATGGGAGTGTACAGGGCTTGGAGGTTTTCCTAGTGACTCTCCTGCTTTAAGGATTTGTAAAGCAGGTTTGTGATGCTTGGGGGGAAAGAATCTGAAGCTTATTGCATTTAAATATCTGTATGAGGAATTTGAAGAACTCGGGAGTTATACGAATAAGGGAAGGTTATGACCTGGAAGACCAAAACCAAAATTACTTGGAAACATTCTTAGAGCTGCCTTTGAGCACAGCTTGTCTTCAGGGGCTGACATCCTTCTTTCTAGACTCTGTAGAAGAAAACCGAAAAGAGAAGGCAAGAGTCGCTATCTAAAGGTCATGGAGTGAATCTTCGCTGATGAAACTTTTCTACCAGAGTACCCTGTTGTGGAGAAGAATGTATTTCTTCAGGGATCTGTAAATAGAGCCACAAATACTCCCCCATGTAAACAAGCACTTTCTTTAAAAATCTTGTATTTCATCTTAAAAATTCATCTGAATGTTGCATTCTCTTCTGTACTGTTTGACTATTGGACAAACCAGGACAGGCAGACACTTGGCGTGTTTATTCCCCCAGACGTTAAGGTGAAACGGACTTTTGTAGGTCGTGGGTTTATTCATACACCTTCTGTGCCGTTCGGGGTAGTCCGCGTGTGGGGGAGGGAGAGCCTGGCTCTGATGGATGGACCTGCCCCAGTAGGCTTTGCAGCCCCGCCCACCGCATGGGGTAACATGGTTGCATTTTGCGGAGAGAAGAATGGCAGTAGATCATCACCCAGAGTTTTTATTTTTGGTGGTTATCTTGGGGCTTTCAGTGTGCACAAAGTTCTTTGCTTTGGGAACAGAGGAGAGGAAGGGGTGAGGGGAAAGATTAGTTGTAGGATAGAAATCTGGAGTATGACTCTTGCCTTCCCAGCCTGTTTGGGAGGAGAATTTGAGGAGAGTGGCCCAGTCATCTCTATCATCTCCATTGCTGACGGCCATCACTGCTCCTCTGCCTTGCCGGGGACTCCCGGGTCAGGTTCATGTATCCCTGGGAAGGGAGACCATGCATCCTTTATAGTAGGTTGATTAGTCACAGAATACTCACAGGGTCGCTCTTCTGGCTGTTGCAAGAATCTCCTGTTCCGCGTGCCCATGTCCCGTTGAACCCTCTCCAGGACAGGCAGCTCACTACTAGACAGAGTGGCATGTTTGTTTCTTAGGCGACTCTGATAACCTGGAATTCTTGCTGGAATTTTTAGATCGGTGAAGCATAATGTGGGGTCTTCCGTTGCCTCCTCTGGTTTTAACAGTCCCCATTTGCTTTCATCTTATGTCAAGGTTACTAGATTTTTAACTGTCTTATTGACCCTTCTCAGGGCACATTTGTTCTAGGTAATTAGTCCAAGAGCACAACTGTTTGTTAGCTGGCAGGAGGGGTCAGATAGCTTCTGTCTGATGGAACATGGTTAGGGGTAGAAGCAAAAGCCAAGTAGCAGCAGCATTAGGGATGGCTAGGCCCACTGACTGAAGTAAGCCTTGTTTCGTCTTGTTTTCTCCCCTACCCCTACTCCCACCCCCAAACATCTGTGAATTCCTCTTCCAGCCGCTGGTGGAAATGTGCCCTCTCAATGCTCCTTCGCTCCCCTCCCAGACTCTGGCCCAGCTCTCTTCCCGGGCCTCCAGTCCTTGGACACGGTTCCTCTGCAGGGACCCCAGGTCACCCATCGTACCGGCCTCATGTGGCCTAGTTGGACTTCTGTTTGAGCACAGACTCGTTTCCACGCAGTATTTCTGTGGCAGAAGTGCCCCCTGCCTCCTACCTTCCTCTTCCTCCAGTGTTTTGCCTCCAGTAACAACATTTCTGGCAGGGAAATGTGTCATGGAAGTCTGTCTTCAGTTAATTGAAATATTAAAGGACAAATCAGAATGTTTCGTTTAACTGGCTCATTTGTATTTTAACCTTGGCTCTAATTAGAGGGATTTGTCACTTGTACGGTCAAGCATAGACTCACAAAAAAATGAAACAGTAGCTGTTCTATTTTTTAAGAGTCTCAAAGTCTATTTCTCTCTGATAGTCACGACTAAAGAGCCTATTCACTGAGCCCAACCTCTTCTGCACAAGATCAGCTGCTTTTCAGGAGCAGCCTTGAAGGGAGGAAGGAGTGTCCATGGTCCACGATACTAGTTGGTTCTATTTGCATACCTACTCTCCTCTAGCTAGTCTTGCAGATCTTTCTTTGCGTGGTTTAAAAAACAAAAACAGTAAACGAACAGCCCTGCTCAAGAACAGAATGTTAGGATCTTTGCCCTTGCTGTTCTGAACAAAGACACCAAGTCAAGCTCTCCCCATGTTTTGAAGATTAGACTTGGAGGAGAAAAATTATTGTAGAGCCATAAACCAAGTGGCATTGTTTTAATACACATGAAGGTAAAGCACATTTTTATCTTATTCACTGATCTATGTTAAGGAGGCTAAAACAATGCTAGCATAAATAAATATTAGAGCAGCAAGGTTGGCAGAAGAATTTGTTGAGGGCTATTCTCTAAAAGGGTTTTTTTTTTTTTTCCCCCTTTTGGTCCTATTCAGGTCATTCTAAAATAAATTAGTTTTCTTCCTATATTGCATCAAAAATAAACTTGTAATTTTTATGAGGAAGGGAAAAAGGAAAATGTCAGTTAAGGATAGAAAAAGAGGAAGAATCTGCATTCAGAAATTACAGGCTCGTGTAAAAAGTAGAAAAATGCAGAAAAAGTCCAAAGACCTATTTTCTAGTACAGTTAGTCCTTTTAGAAGGTGGATTTAATTTAAAAAAAAGTTATGATTTGCAGGTATTTGATGATGGTGGTTACAGTTTCTTGAATCCATTTGATATGCAGTAGATAATATCTAAAGGCAGACAGTGGCCACCATGGAAAGTAGGAATACTCAAGGAAACTACCAAAGTGAATGCCATAATTGAAATAAGTAGGTCCTAGAAACTCTGATATCTAAAAAGTGCAAAAAAAAAAAAAAAGTATCATCGTTTAATAAATTATTCTCCTTATGAAAAAGTTCAAAAGAAAATTGTGATTACATACTAATAAGATCTTGCAAAAGCGACCCAAACCAAAAGCAGCAAACAGAGGAGTGAGGAAAAAATTAAAACATACACAGATAAGAAGGGACCAATAGTACATTTATTTATTAATCATTGCTCTGCCAAGCTACTGGAGATATAAAACGATTCTGAAAACAGAGGGAAGAGAAGTATGGAGGAGAGCAGACTGAACGATGAAAGCAGAAGTCTATGATGATAAGACTTATTAAGATAACTTGACAATGGTCCTTTCCATTTGTTGAGTATTGTTTACTAGGCTCTGGGCACTGCACAAAGCACTTTCACGTCTCCCACTTCTCAGCACCAAGCAGAATGGGTATTGTTGCCTGTGAGAAGACTGAGATCTGAGAAGTACACTAATAAGTTCACATTTGCTACTGGGCCAAGGTCTAACAGCTAGTAAGTCCACATTCGCTACTGGATCTAACTGGGGTCTTTTCCCTGGACCATGCTGCTTTTGTGTTGAAATAGCTGTTATTGGGAAAGGACACTCCTTAAAGAATTCAAATAATATTCTGCAAACTGGATAACTTTTGAGCTAGCAACTTGGAGTCATTTGGTAACAGAATGGAAGAGCTTTCAAGTTTTTTTTTAACTTATTGGGTCTAGAGAGGTCACGGTCAGAAAAAGTGATTGGTTCAAGGGTTACCAAGAGCTAGAGGCAGAGTTCAAACTTATTATCCATCTAAGCCTAGATCTTGTTTTTTTGTTTTGTTTTGTTTTATTTTTTTAATTTTAGAATGTTAGCAGGATCTTTTCTTCCTTTATTTTGTTGTTTTTAATTCAGGACAAAAGTCTTTTTTTTTGGACTAGAAAACTGAAAACCTTAAAGTCAAATAAAACTCTATTTAAGGTTTTTTGCCTCCATATGGTTTCACTTTTGACAGTTTGCTGATGGTGATAATATATGTGCTTTCAGCAGTTTAGTTAATAGTTAAAAATCTTTTTTAAATTTCAATTTTCACTTTTTAAAAATTGAACAAGTTTTTTTTTTTATTATTCAAGTATTCAAGTGATTGGCTTCCACCAGCACTTGTTAGTGATTTTCAGCCTTTTCAGTGCTCTGACACCCTGTTATGCTTTGATTTTTGTGATATCTCCGCTCTAGCTTACCCTTCAGTGCTGTGTGGTAGATCCTTATTAATATTTAAAACAGCTGTGAGAGTTTATGAAACAAAAGTTAAAATGCTACAAAAATAGGACTGGGGATTGTTGCATGGAGAAAAATTGCCTTTCCTGTGTAAAAGCAATTATTTTAACATGGTGGGATATAAACATCACTTGATTGGGTATGCTAGGTAAATACCTTTGTATGGATGACTCATTACATTTGGGTGTATTCACTGAAGAACACCTCTGAAAAGTTAGACATAATTTGATCAGGTAGTAGTCTTCCCTAGGATGCTCTAAGTGTGATTAATCAGCAACTCCTATTTTCCGTTCTTCTGATCATAAGTTGATCCTCTTTGAGTAATGATTTAAATTAAAGGCGGATAGCTCAAGGGGAAAAATAAATATCTTCCATTTTTTGAAAATTTGTGTTACACCACTTTGCTCTTACGAGAGACCTAAGTTAATACCTGGTTTTGCTAACTGAAAGAAATCTGAAGAGGATTTTCACTTTTAGGGAAAGAAAGACAAAAAGGGAAAATTGCATTCAGCATTTATTTTGCAGTGAGCTGTTAATAGAGGCGGGATGCACCCCAGCCCCCTACCCCTGGTATAGCACTTAGCTTCAAGCCACCGTAGCTTTGAATTGTCTGAGAGCATCTATACTTTCTTTATCTTGATTTATTTACTGCATCCATCAGCAAGATGGGTCATAAGCTATCGGAAAAGCCTAAGAGGGGTTAATTTGGGAGTCTGGAAATACTCAAAATTTTCTCCTTGTAAATTAATGGCAGTTGCTTTTTCGCTTTACGCCATTTTCGCTAATGAAAGGTTTCAAAGGAAGGCTCTACTTTCGGATAGTGGGGAAAACCTGTATGTGGTCTGATACTCCTATAGAAGGCAGTGGGTATTTCAGTCGGGTTTCTCAGCTGAGTCCATGATGCTTTGCAAGCTCACTGAAATTAAAACCTGTACTCGTACATCCCAGAATTGTTAGTCTCTTCAGTAATAAAGATGGGACTTAATTTTTTTATGGTCTCAATAAAACATTCAAGTAATTACATAGTTCCATTCATACATAGCAAGATGTATCACAAAGTGAGTAACAATGATTCTGGGAAGAACAGGATTAGTTAGTTGCTTCATCTCAAGGAATGAAGGGCCTGGAGAACAATACTTCTCAGAGGTCAGCCTTCCTCAGGTCAGTTTCAAATGTAAGCGATCCTACCTCGGTTCATCCATACTCCCTGGACTTGCTCTGTACAGAAAGTTTAGATTTATTCATATTGATCTCATCCTGGTTTAGATCTCTAGGCTTTTTTTTTTTTTTTTTTTTTTAAGATTTTGTTTATTTGTCAGATTGAGGGAGAGTGCAAGCAGGGAGGAGCAGAGCGAAAAGGGAGAAGCAGGCTTCCCACTGAGCAGGGAACCAGATGCAGGACTGGATCTGAGGCCCCTGGGATCATGACCTGAGCTGAAGGCAGACGCTTAACCCACTGAGCCACCCAGGCGCCCCCCTAGGTTTGTTTTGAAAAGAATTTCCTTCCTCTTTGTCCTCCTTGTATTCCTCCTCCTTGCCTTCCTTCTCCATTGGACTCACAGATACCTAATTCTGGAGTCCCAAATATATTCTCCTCAGTTTCCCAAGAAGCCTAGGCAGCAGTTTCCAAATCAGGATTCGCTCCCCAATCCTCTGGGGGGAGCTTGTAAACACTACAGATGTCAGATTTTACTTAGGCTGATTGGAATCTTTCTAGCTACAAAAAGTGTAAGGGAAGAATAGCCAGAAACCGTTCATTCATTTGTTCATTTGTTCATCCATTCAGCAATTTTTGAATGGAAAATGTGCAGCATGTGTGGCTGTGTACTAGGTGCTGAAGATCCAGATGGAAATAGAAATGAGTGTTGCCTTTAAGGGATTTACAGTCTGGTGGGAAGTAAGTGGGAAAGCTGAAAAGAAAGGTGCTGAGGCACAAAAGGAGAACTTAATTCTGCTTACGGGACTTGAAGCAGGCAGGTAGTCGGGGACAGGAGTTTCCTGGGCAGAGAAGGACATTCAAAGTAGAACTAGGTTATGCGAAGGTATGGAGATGTGAGAGAGGTTAGCAAGTACTGGAAACTGCATGTAGTTCCTCATGCGTGTATGAGAAAACAAGAAGTAAAAGTTGTCAGTGGTAAAGGAGCAACACAAGAAAATTTCCCAGAACTGAAAGACACGAGTTCACTGAGAGCACAGGCTGAGAGAGTTCACTGAATGTCCTACCAGTGAATGAAAGACTCTCCTCAACATGTGCTGTTAATTTCAGCTTCCGGAAGTGAATACAGGGTCCTAAAAGCTTTCAGAGAAGAAGTAATAGTATAAAAAGGATTAGTTACCAGAGCACAGTCAGGCTGCTTTGCAGCTGCATTAGAGACTAGAAGACTATGAAGGAATACTTTTGAAGTTATTTCCTACCTGGAATTGCAGAGCCAGCCAGGGTACCAATGAAGACATTTAAAGACACACAGATTTAAAAAAAAAACCCTGCATTCTGGATACTCTATTAGGTTGTTAATGGGAGATGTACACTGTTAAAACAAGGGAATAAACCAAAAAAGAAAAAGCAGGGGATTCAAGGACAGGGGTTCTCACAGAGAAGATGAAGGGAAATTTTGGGATGATGGTGAAGGGAAGTTCCAGTCCAAGTCAGGCCTGTATAGCAACCATTCAGCCAGATTGAATCCAGATGAAGAGTACAGGAGGAATGTCTCTGAAAAAACAATAGAACATTCTCCCCCAAATTTCCAGACATTTTCATTTTGTTAGAAGAGGTTTGCAGTTCTTGGGAGAGTTCGATGCAGTGCATACGTGCTAAGCAAACAACAAAAACAGAGCAACTAATAACTCTAGGAGAAACAAAAAGTTATCCAAAAAAGAAAAAAAATCATTGAATCCCACATAGCAGTCCTGAGAATATTTACTTTGTCTACAGTAGTCAGACTACTGACTATTGATTTAACTAAATGTTAAAATATATTTGGAAGTTGGGAGGATTGGCAAGTGTGACATATTTCTATGCAGGAATAAAGGAGATTTATGAAAACTAAATCCTTTTCTTCCACAGGGAGAAGTTAATAGGTAATATCTGAAATGGAACAATCGAGAAATAGCAATATGAACACATTTTGTAGAAATATAGAGGTAAATAGCAGAAGAAAATGCTAAAGTAGTCGAAATTAGTTCCCTCTGGAGAGAGAATTGGGTGGGGGGAGGGGTGGAGGAGAGTTTTATTTTTTATTATAGGCTTTGTAGTCCTATTTTATTTTTATACTTTGATAACATTAAAATAACAATATAGACCTCGCATCAGTAACACGCAGGGAATCTTGCAAGTGGTACTTCAGATTTTGTTGAACCACCTTTGTAGCTTGCATATTCTTTTTACCTACCTTTGGCACATTCCTAAATTTTATCGAAACTTTCTTCTTTTCTATAATTAACTGATATGAATTGAAGCAAAAGTTAATAAGGTAAATTGTTGACTCACATGTGTATAGACTAAAGCTGGATGCAGTAGGTTTTTTTGCCCTGTATTTTTATGTAGACTGTAAGCTAGCTTTTAAACTTAAAGTGAAAAAAACAAAACAAAACAAAACAAAACCCAATCCTCTCTCTTGTCTTCTCCAAGGGGTAGAGCAGAGTTTGACTTCGTGTGGGGAATCAGCATTCTTGGGGCATTTGGCTGGCTCAGTAGATACAGCATGTGACTCTTGATCTTGGGGCTGTGAGTTCAAACCCCACATTAGCCATAGAGCTTACTTTAAAAAAAAAAAAAGGGAAGAAAAAAAGAAGGAAAAAGAAATCAGCATTCCTCAGTGACATGATGTTCCAAAAATGGGGCTGCTAGTCAGCTGCACGTTAAGATCTCTGAGCCGACTGTGTACAGCACTCAACAGAGCTTCAATTTGTTTATGAAGAAAATTTGTCCATTTATATGGATACAAACTGCCCCCTCCACCTTTTTGTTTTGAAAATAATCAAACCCCACAGAGAATGGAAAGAGTAGTGAAGCACTCCTATAACTTTTGCCTAGATTCATGAGTTCTTAATATATTGCCGCATTTGCTTCCTCTCTCTCTATACCCATGCACTGTTTTTGAAGGTTGGGGGGAAGGTTGTACCATTTTAAATCAAGTTGTAGGTATAATGCTTAAATATGCCTCCCAGTAGTCTCCCAAAAACAAGAACATCCTCCTACCAGACCAGAATACCATTATTATGCATGGATAAGATAATAGTACCCAATATATAGTTAGTATTCAAGTTTTCCTCAAATCCCAATAATACTTTCTGTAGATTTTGTTTTTTGATGCCAATATCCAGTCAGTGGTCAGTTACTGCATTTGGTCCTCATGTTTATTTATGTCTCCTTATGAAATTTTTCTGCCCTTTTTTTTTTTTAAAATCTTTCCTGACATTGACAGTGATGAGGACCCAGGCTTGTTGTTTTTGCATGTGTATGTTTTTGTCTCTTTGCTCCCTCATTGTGAGAATCTGGTTTACAATTTGGCAAGAACATGTGTGCAGACTTTTGTCATCCACCTGCTTCTTACGCAGGTTCAAGATTTTAGTCCATTGTTTTCTTGTTTGTAGGTTTTTGTTTTCTTTTTCCGGCTCATCTGTGGTTTGGCATGGGGTGTAAAGAATGACCACTTACCTGGATAATAGTAAAACTCCTTAGTCTGCAGAAAATATCACTGTAATAATCTCTGGGAGGGGTAATCTGTTCCTCTGGAGACAAACATAATATATTTTTTTTAAACATTCTTGGCAGAATTCTTTGGATGACTTAATATATTGTAATCAAGGGCAAATTTTCTCCTCTTTAATTAAGTTCTGCTACAGTATACAGTCCAGGGAGCCACTTGTGGCAAACACTCGGCCAGCTTTTCAATCATCCTTCCGCGGAACGTTTGCTTTCGGAATAGACGCCCTGAACGTGTGTTGAGTTTGCAGCATTTTGGCCCTCCCTGTGCCGGGATGCTCGGCCGCTTAGGTTATGTATATTTTGCGTGAAGTGAGCACAACGTGGAGAGACGGCGTGCCTCGGATACCGGGAGAGCTGTGCAAGCTTGCTGCCGAAAGCATGCCTCCCGTCTGTCAGGGCTTTGTGATAGACCTGGTGACACAGTAGCCTTTCGCCAGAGCTCCTGGGGATGTGCAGGAAGTACCGTGACGGGTTTTGTCAGGGGGGAAATCTGAGCCATTTCTCTGCGAACAGCTGGGTTTCAGAGTCTGGACAAGTGGCCGTTGACTTTTGCACAGGCTGCCAGGGTAAGGGTTTTTCATTTTGATTTGTTCAAAGCCTTGCTTTCCTTTCTCCTAAGTCATCAGGGCTCTTTCTGGAAGTTTCGCGGCGCTTGTTACACGTTATCTAAAGTGGGATTCAGAGGATTGGTTCTAATATGTTTATGATCCAACTTTTCTTTCGCTTTGTCTCCGCAGATTTTGTGGGAGTCTAATCCTTTGTCATTATGAGATGTCGTCTCTCGGTGCCTCCTTTGTGCAAATTAAATTTGATGACTTGCAGTTTTTTGAAAACTGCGGTGGAGGAAGTTTTGGGAGTGTATATCGAGCCAGATGGATATCCCAGGACAAGGAGGTGGCTGTGAAGAAGCTGCTCAAAATAGAGAAAGAGGTAAGGTCTTCTTCTGCTGTCAGGAATGGTCGCGATGGCACTTACGTAAGCTGTTCAACCCCAGTCAGAGGTCACGGGCTGTCAGGGACCTCTCAAGCCAGGCCTTTGGGGCTGATCCACGAAGCTGTTTCCCAATTCCATTCTGGGAGCCCCAGAAATAGAAATCCCTGCCACATGTGCTTTAGGGTTGAGTTCTCCTAGGGGTCATCTGAACTGAGAGGATTTGTTTCCAAGGCATGAAAGACCGAATGTTCTCTGGGCTCTCCTTGAGGGGAAGGTGAGGTTTCAAACCTTCTGAGGCTTCAGGCTTTGCCTTTTCCCAGGTCAGCCGAGAGGGGTCAGTAAAGAGTAATGTGTGAACATTTTTACTCCCTTTCTATTTTGGGTTTTGTGAATTTGTGGCCATCAGGAGTTGTCTTTTAAAAAATAAAAAGCGTTATTTTTCTACTGAAATATAAATAATACTAGCTTCTTGGATTTCACCTCTACTTGGACTTCGTCTTAATAAAGAATTAACAGGTGCTAGACAAACAGCTGCCCTATTTGTAAAATCAGAAAGGAGCCTTGGCTTGCCGAGGCTGGCACTTGTGCTGGTTCCGGGGAAGCACGCGACTCCTACCAAGGCCCTTCCTCTTCCTTAGGAATAACACGCAGCGTGGTCCCGGGGTCCCCAGTTTAGTACCTGGAGAATAAAGCTAATTGTGGAGCTGACCTGCAGGGGCTCAGTGGCATTCGCAGCTTTTACCCTCTGGAGCTAGTTTTGGTCATTTCTATTTATGTCCTGTTTGGGCTAATTATTGTGGTGGGTTTTTGTTTGTTTGTTTGTTTGTTTGTTTTCCCCCTGTGTCTTTTTAAAGGGAACTTTGCCATAAATATCTTTTAATCTCCCCTGAATGATTTCATTTTTGTTTTTCCCCATTAACTGCTGTCAGTGAACCACAGCAGTTGATTAGAGAAGGGGACCTGAAAGGCAACCTTTGTGGTGTTTCCTCCCAGCAGGGCCGTGTGACTCTGGTCACTAGCTCGGCTTCCAATTTGTTGAAGCCAGGTGAGCAGGGCTAAGATCTTTCTGCCTGAGGGTACCTGTAGGTTGTGGAAAGCATTAAAGAGCGATAGCTTTTCATGACAGTGTGTATACAAAACAGACCGGTGCTATGTAGAAAAAGTTTCCTCCCCTTTATTTCTCCATGAACACATTTTAAAATAGCCACATAGTAAAACCATTTCTTACTCTGGACAGAGCCTAGCTGCGTTTATCTAGTGAACTCTTATGTCCTTTACAGGCAAGCATTATTGTACCCATTTTCTAGATGGGGAAGTAGAGATCTGGAAAATGTATTAAGGTACCTCAGGAGGGGCAAGTAAAATCCAAGAGATCAGATCTCCTGTTCTGTAGTTCTGAACTCTGAAATCTGTAGTTGACCAGATTAAATAGAAAATAAACCAATTCCATCAAATTTATATTTAGAATATTTAAACCTGCTAATGTTTGTAAGCATGAGGTCATGCAGCTTCTGTACAAGCATGTTCTTAGACGATTGTTGGGTGTGAGAAGGACCTTTGAGTCCAAGAGCAGATTTTGCCAGGAAAACAGTAATTGCAGCCTACTCACTCCACCCCCACACCCCATACATAATATCACTTATTATTTTATTTTATTTTTTTTACTATCTTTAAGAAAGCAGGAAAATGACATAGGAAAGCACGGGGGCGGGGAAGCAGGAATTGGAAACGCCCAAGTCCGGCTCTTATGTGGGTATTTAACTAGACGGGCCACCATTCAGAGGCTGAGCTGCTTTACAGCGGCATAAATACAGCTTCGGGGGCTTGCTCTGTCAGTGACTGTCAGCGAAAAGGAGACGGGGTGAATCACTGCAGAGCGCCCTCCAACTTACTGAGTCAACATGCGTTTGAGATAGAAAACATTCTGGCCAGGGCTTGGCAGTTATTGGGAAAGGCAATGTGCATTTCTTAGGTTGATTTTTGTTATGCTTTATGAGCTATGGGTGGGCTTGCCGGCTAGGCGTTTTCTAAGTAAGGTAAAAGTAGTAAGCTCTGGATTTTTTTCCAATGTGTAGATTTAGTTTTATGTTACTCGATCACTTTTGCCAAGAAGCAGTGGGACGCTTAATAACATGTTTGTAGCTCACTCGTGGAACTCTTAAGAGGGACCTGATATTGGATTGTGTTTTATGAACTTAGTGATGAAAGGTAGGTGGAGAAAATATTTACCAAACTCTTGAACTTCACATATGTAGGAGGAAAGAAGACCTTCTATTTTGACTTTTTTGTAGACCTCTAATTTAGGATGTGTTACTTTTCTCGGCGTTAGTGAATATTTATTAATTTTTTAATTTAGAAGAAAAGAAAAATTGAATTTATTTAAAATCTGTGTAGTTTTTTAAAACTTAATTTTTAAAAGATTTTATACCTAGGGAATAGCTATAAGAATGGTACTGTGAATTCTAGCATTCCCCTGGAATCACCACTTATTAACATTTTTCAACATTTGCTCTCTTTATATATTATATTAATTTATATGTATTCATACATATTTATTTATTTTGAAAGAAATCGAAAGAGAAAGAATGGGAAGAGGGCAAAAGGAGAGAATCTTCAGAATCCCTGCTGAGCGTGGAGCCCGGTGCAGGAAGCTTCTCAGGACTCTGAGACCATGACCTGAGCTGAGACCAAGAGTCGGACGCTTAACTAAGTCACCCAGGCGCCCCTATATTCATCTATATTTTATTGAACCATGAGATAAATCACAGATACTAGGTACATTTATCCCTAAACACTTGAGCGTCTCCCAAGAATGCAACCTTAGCACAACTATCCAATTAGAAAATTTAATACTAATGCAATAATATTACCTGTCCTACAGTCTGTATTCAAATTTTGTGGACTGTCCCAGTGAGGACTTTTTAATGGCAGTTTTTTTCAACCCAGGATCCAATCAGGATCACATATTGCACTTCAATGGTATACCTGTTTAATCTGCTTTAACTGGGCAGTTTCTCTGCTCTTCTTTGTCTTTTAAAATTTGACATTTTTGAAGAGTGCAGGACAGTTATGTAGAATGTCCCTCATTTTGGGTTTATCTGATTTTCCCTTCCTCTTGCCTAGTTTAAGGTTATGTAGTTTTGGTAGGAATAGTTCAGAGGTCATAAGCCCTTGGCATATTTTAATGGAAGACTATGATGTCAGTTTGTCTCGTTACTGGTGATGCTAATTTTGAACTCTCGACTAAGAGGAGTTCACCCAAATTCTCTACAGAAAAAAAAATACCCTTTTTCCCTTTGTAATTAATAATTAAGCCTTTGAAATATACTCTGAGGTTATGTAAATATCTCCTCTCAACAAGAGTTACCCAATGTTTTGAGCATCTGTTGGCAACTCTTGTTTGAATCAGATGTTATTATGACCATTAACTGCGTAGACAGCAAAAAGTTCTAGCATAAATGAGAGCCTTCCTTTCTTCATTTACTTATTTACCTGCTCATTCACCGATTGTCTTTTTATAGACTTCTGGATTCTTTTTCAAATTCAAAATGTTATATCGTATTACATTGTTTCTCACTTTCATGCTGAAAATGTCCCAATGCAAAAGTCCCTTCAAGTTAGTTCCCTTGTCTTTTGGTGTCTCCATCACTTTTTAGCATTTTCTTACTTCCTTGCACAAGAAGATGTTCCAGGCTGATCTAGTTCCTGCTTGATTACTAGAATCAGTCATTTCTTCAAGAAACCTTGGTTCTGGGTACCTGATTTGGGACTCTGATATTTAGAAACCAAGATTTGGATACAAGTTTTGTTTATTATAGACTTACTTTTATTTTTTTATTTTTTAAAGATTTTATTTATTTATTTGACAGAAAAGGTCACAATAGGCAGAGAGGCAAGCGGGGGGCAGGGAAGCAGGCTCCCCACTGAGCAGGGACCACCCCCCCCCCCACCGACATGGGGCTCTATCCCAGCATCCTGGGATCATGATCTGAGCTGAAGGCAGAGGCTTAACCCACTGAGCTACCCAAGCACTCCAAGTAGATTTACTTTTAAAAAAGAGCTGGGGTGTCTTGGTGGCTCAGTCTGGTTAAACCTCTGCCTTCGGCTCAGGTCATGATCCTAGGGTCCAGGGATCAGCCCTGCATCGGGTTCTCTGTTCAGTAAGAAGCCTACTTATCCCTCTCCCACTCCTCTGGCCTATGTTCCCTCTCTTGCTGGTGCTCTATCAAATAAATAAAATCTTAAAAAAAAAAAAAAGCCTTTGGGGGTGCCTGTGTGGCACAGTTGGTTAAGCATCCACCTCTTGGTTCCTGATGAGGTCATGATCTCAGGGTGGTGAGATCGAGCCCCATGTCGGGCTCTGTGCTCAGCACAGAGTCTGCTTTAAATTCTCTCTCCTTCTCCCTCTGCCCCTCCCCATCCCTCACTTTCTCTCTCTCTCTCTCAGAAGGTGAATAAATCTTAAACAGTAAATAAATAAAAAAGAGCCTTTGTACTTTGGGAGAAAGAATGGTTATAGATAAATTTTACTTCTGGAAGCATTTAATTTAAACATTACTATCATCCATATGGTTAGCTATGATCTGTAATATGCTCCTGTTAGGGATGTAAATTGGTAAACTTCTAGGAAAGAGATTAGCAAAACATATAAAAAATCTTAAAATATTTACTGTCTTTGAGCCAGAAATTTTATTTCTATGACTTCATCCTAAGGAAATAATCAGAGATGCGCAGAAAGATGGAGATAATAGGCTGCTCATCTCAGGTGGCTAATGGTGAAGAACTGGAAAAAGCCCAAGTGTTCTATAACAACTTGTCTTTTAAATTATGCTACTTCTCAAACACACACCAAAGGCAAATATGGGGGGGGGGGGTGATGCATATGTTATTTCTGTTGTGTGAATCCTTTCACAATATATGCATATAGTAAAATCATCATGTTTTATACTTTTAAAATATTATTTTATTTGTTGATTATACCTCAGTAAAGCTGAAAAAATTATTCTACATCTGTACAATGGTATTCCATTGCATTTGGAAGAATATTTAAGAGTATCGAAGGAGCTAGGGAAATGCTCATTATGTGGTAAAGCAAGTTACAAAGCATTATATATAGTAAGATTTTGGGTGCCTGCTTGGTGTCTGTATGGTGTTTTTATTTTTCTTATACTTCCTCTGTTTTCTGTATTTTTTTTATAATGGTCTTAGGTTTTTCCCAACATGTTATTATGAAAATTTCAAACACAAAGAAGAGCTGGAAGTTTCCTAGTGAATCTCTGTAGGGTCTGTACCTACCATCTAGGGTCTGTCAGTAACATAAATACTTGCTTCATCACCTATATATTCAGCTACATGTCCTTCTACCCATCAATCTGTTTTGATGCATTTCTATACAAGTTGCAGGCATCAGTATCTTTCCCCTTAAGTACTTCAGTGTGCATATTATTACCAGAGTTCAGTACTGTTTACTCTTTTTCTTTTGAGGTAAAATTTACATTTAATGAGGGGCACCAATCACTCTGTACTAATGAATGTGAACACCGTGTGAGCCTTAGATTTACTTTTATAATTGGAAGAAATTCGAAAAAAATTATAGCTCTGACAATCTCATTTTCTCAGAATGTTCAAGTGAATTGAGTTTTATAAAACTCTTTAATATACCACAGATTACTAATTTTCCAGTCTCAATATGTACCTCTAAAATGTTTAATGTCAACTGTTTCATCGATTTTCTGTAGCAGCGTGGAAGAATTTTTCAGTGGTAATTTAGTTAGTTGCAGATTTACTTACAGTGCGCCGTTTATTTTTGTTAAAAAAAAGTTCTCAACAGGGAAAGAAATACTATCTTAAGTATATCTAGTATATCTATGCCAAAGGTAAGACAAGAAGTCATTATTGTATCTTTTTGGTAAATTCCGGAGGAGTCGAGATCAAACCATAGAGCGTAGGCAGAAATCGGAGCAAGGAGTGGATAGGGCAGAGAAAGACATTGTGGGTCAGTGTTCTCTTTCCATCCACTGACCTCACATGGTGAGGAGTTCATTAGCTTTGCAGCCTTTTTAGGAAGGCTTATTCAAAACAGCTTCATTCTGCTCTTGCAGTGTATTTCATGATATGTTGAATCAAACATGTCTGCACATGATGTTTTTCTAACAGATGGAAACCTGCAAGCGTTTGTTACCTTGGTATCTGTGGATATCCAGCTGATCATAGGAAACCAGACCTAAGTATGTGATAGGAAACATGATTCTTTTTGTTTCCCCAAAAGAACTGAAAGGAAGCAGAGTGCTCAGGAGGTGAAAGATGAGGTTTCATTTGCCTTTTGCAAGGCATCACTCCTTTTGTTTAAGAGAAAAAAAAAAAGGTCTTACCAAATTTGTTGTAGAAATGTTGAAAGCCAGATAAATTCAAGTTTTAAAACTGTCCCACACTGTAGATATTTATAAATAGAGAAGATCAAAATGTCAAAACAGGGCATAAGAACAGGAACTACCAAGAAGTTTTTGTATAAAGGGGGAAATACCTGTATGAAGTAGAAAATACAGTTTTGAAATTGACACAGAACTCAGAATTAAAAATAAAAGGTTTCGTCATACAGACTTTATCAACATGACAGCATTTGGTGCTTCACAGAAGGCTAGCAAATGTGTTTTATCACTTTAGTAGCTCTTTGGAGGACTGATTTTCCTTTCCTTTTCTTTGCAGTTCTGTAGCTGACTTTTTCCCAAGGAATTATTTACATTTACTTTAACTGTAGAAATGCTATTTTAATTTTTTCCTGTCTCCAGACACAGTAGAGAAGAAGAAAACTGCATTTATTTTCTTTGTAAATCCTCTCAGTATTTAAATACATTGATAAAACAAATGCAAACAAAAGTATCTTGGATACTTGATGCCTGCCATCAAGTTCTGGCATAGTTTCTGTGGTAATTTGTGCACAGTTTTTCCTGTCTTCAGTCAGAATTTACCCATTCTGGATTTTTTTTTTTTTTTTTTTGAGGTCAGTGGTTCTCAAAGTGTGCCCTTTGGACCAGAAGTATCAACACCACCTGGGAAATTGTTAGAAATGCAACTTCTTGGGCCTCACCTATATGGACTCAGGAACTCTGGTGTGTGGGGCCTAGCAGTCTGGGTTGTAGCAAGTTTTCCAGACATTCCCGATGCCCACTAGAATTTGAGAACTTAAGGTTGTCCCCAGCCAATCACAGGGCACATGCGTATGATCAGGTTGTTAACTTTAGTTTGGAATTTTAGGTCCCTTGTCAAGCTGGTAGTGCTTGTTAGAGGCTTTTCAGACCCTGAAATTTACCACGTCCAGGTGACCCCCAGTGCACAGGCACTGCCTGGCTGTGTCCCTGAGTGTGATAGATGAAAGCTGATTTTGTCATCGGGCTCCCTGCTGAGTGGGAAGCCTGCTTCTCCCTTTCCCACTCCACCCGCTTATGTTCAGGCATATAATCTCAGGCAAATGCCTTCAGATTCCAAACCTTCCACTCTGGGCTCCTCACCTGCCGTGTCTTTCGTTTTGACCTGAACTCTCACTCCTGTCTCCCTTTTCCATTTCTGTGATCGTGTTCCCTCTTTCCTGCTGCTGTAACGCCCTTGTCCTCCCTGCCTGGGCCGATCCTTCCTGCTCTCGGGCTTTGATTTCTTCCTTCCCTGCAAAACAGGCTCTGGTCCTACACGCATCCTTCTTCTTTTCATTCTGAACTCATTAACGCTCGTACCACTTACATGACTTGTGATGGTCATTTCCTTGCAACTCTAGGTCACTGTGAGCCTCCGCCACTTAACTTTTCATGTGAACATGTCAGGTCCCCTCATCTGAAAAGTGGAGCTTATTCCTAACAGTACCTGTTAACTGTTGGCGAGAGGATTAAATGATAGGACTCATGTCAGATGTCTCGAAGCGTTTTTGGCACATAGGAGAACCTGGATAACCGTCAGTGATCCATGGTATCTTCACTACCGTATTCTTTTTTTTTTTTTTTTAAAGATTTTATTTATTTATTTCACAGAGAGAGATCACAAGTAGGCAGAGAGGCAGGCAGAGAGAGAGAGAGAGAGAGGAGGAAGCAGGCTCTCCGCTGAGCAGAGAGCCCGATGCGGGACTCAATCCCAGGACCCCGAGATCATGACCTGAGCCAAAGGCAGTGGCTTAACCCACTGAGCCACCCAGGCGCCCCTTCACTACCGTATTCTAAAGTCAGTGTGGCCGATCAGTGTCATGTTGGCTTCTAGAACCTTATGTGGGAAAGGTATCAGAGGCCATGTGGACAGTCTGCAGGCAGCCACGGCAGGGCTCAGCAAACAGGTGGAAGGGTGGGCGTGTACACGGCATAGTCCGCACCCTGTTGGGAGCTCTCTGAGGGCAAGGGCTGGCTTTCCCTTGGTCGCCGATGCTGTCACCATCCTGACCGTCTTTACCCAGTACAACGACCACCGTGGTCGCTTGGTTAGGGCCTTTCTGTTACTGCCCTCCTCCTCTTCATGGTGTTATAAGACTATAATCTCCATTTGACAGATTGGAAATGACACCTCGGAGAGGTCAAGTAACCTGGCTAATACAAACAACACCTTTCCTTGCCCGCCTTTCCTCACCCAGCGCTGTGGCCCCTTGTTCCCAGTAAAGTGTCTGTTCCTTGATATTTGGTATCCTGACGCAGTCAGTTTTCCTTTCATTCTCATCCTGTATCAGTGTGCCTACATCTTCTCCCCTTATTCCCTGAGCTGCAAGGGAGGATGGAACCCACCAGTCTTTGCTTATTTGCGTATTTGCCGGTGGTGACTTCGCTCAGCTTCACAGTAACAGAACTCTTAGTTCCTCCTTTTTCTCTGAGGTATCTGCTGTGGGGTTTTGGCAGATGCCTGTGCTTTGCTACCTTTTAGCTGGCGTTGCCATTTCCACTTAAGAATTTTAAACAATTCACTGTGCCGTACTTTGACTCTGTGCTACATATATAAATCCTCACTTGGAGAATAAGCAATTTAAAATAAATCATTTTATTTGGTAATTAATGTAGTCACCATTCAGAAATGACTACTGAGCTGCTATCCATCAGCTCTTTTCCTCAAGGCAGTTCTGTTAGTGGGAGCTTATAATTTAAGACACCCCAAAGTGAACTGCTATCAAGAGATTTAAGAGGGTGCCTGGGTGGCTCAGTGGGTTAAACCTCTGCTTTCGGCTCAGGTCATGATCTCAGGGTCCTGCTTCCCCCCCAACCTCTCTCTCTGCCTGCCTCTCTGCCTACTTGTGATCTCTTTTCTCTGTCAAATAAATAAATAAAATCTTTAAAAAGAGAGAGATTAAGAAACGAGACACATACTGACAAATGTACAAGTCAAATGAGTAAGCGTGTGTTACTGATCCTTCTGAAGGCAACACAGACCTTACAGGAGAGGTAACCTTAGAGTGAGAAAAAAACCACAGGAATTGTTTCTCCTAGAATCAGGAGTTTAGGAAATCACCTGAATTATGTTTTTATGATGGCATGTGAAATGCAATAATACTAAGACAGACATCACTCTTTGCTATTTTTCAGATTAACGATATGACTGCAAAAATGTTTTATTTGCAAGAGAAAGCCCCTATCCTTATTTTTGGTACTTAGCTGTTTTAAATTTTTAAAATCCTTTCCAAAACTTCATTAGATTACATGTTTCCTTGCACGCAGAGGTTATTTTTGACTGACCATATGAGTAACATTATTGCAGCTGTTATTTTAGCTTTTCATTAAAGTATTATTGATCTCAGTATATTAAGCAGTAAACATTTCAGTTACTTAATATTACTCAGTTAATTAATTCCCAGCCATGCTCTAAATATTGTGCTGAACCAAACCAATGAATATCGGTTCCAGTAAAAATGTTATATCCTGACTGGTGTTATACAAAGCTAGGTTCTTGCTTCATAAAAATATTGTGGGGGTACCTGGGTGGCTCAGTCAGTTAAGTATCTGCCTTTGGCTTGGGTCATGATCCCAGGGTCCTGGAATTGAGCCCCACATGGGGCTCCCTGCTCTGCAGGAGGCCTGCTTCTACCTCTCCTGCTCCCCCTGCTTGTGTTACCTCTCTGGCTGTCTCTGTCTGTCAAATGAATGACATCCTTAAGAAAAAAAATTGTGTTGGGGCACCTGGGTGGCTCAGTCAGTTAAGCACTTGCCTTCGGCTCAGGTCATGATCCCAGGGTCCTAGGATCAAGTCCCACATCAGGCTCCCTGCTCAGCCGGAAGCGTGCTTCTCCCTCTCCCCCTGCTTGTGTTCCCTCTCTCGCTGTCTCTCTGTCAAATAAATAAATAAAATCTTAAAAAAAAAAAAATATTGTGAAGCACAAATTGAATTTCTGAGAAATTCAAAGCCTAATAGAGAACAGTTGCAAAATTGGAGGAGAGGAAGAGCCATCCATGAGTATTTCAGACAGTTTCAAAACAGATATGATTGGCTGTCAGTCTTCAGAATAGGATGCTCTCACTTGGGTAGTAAAAAGGTACGGAGTGCCTGGGTGGCTCAGTTTGTTAAGCATCTGACTTTGGCTTGGGTGGTGATATCAGTGTCCTGGGATTGAGCCCCAGGGGTTGGCTCTGCCCGAGTCTGCTTGTCTCTCTGCCCCTCCTCCTGCTCATGTCCTCTCTCTCTGTCTCTCTCTCAAATAAATGAAACCTTTAAAGATAAATAAATAAATAGATACCTAGAATTTTCTAAGACAGGAAGCCATAGGAAATTAACCAAGATAGAGACCATCTTATCTTTTTTTTTTTTTTTTTTTCCCCCACTCATGCCTAATTCATGCTTCTGGTTAGGACATCTAGTTTCTGTTTGGATATTGCATTTGATGACCTGTGAGATGCAGGCTGTTTAGTTTTGGAACAGTTTAATTCTTAGAAAGTTCTCTATAACTTCCAGATGTCAGTAATGGGCTCTGGCTCTGGGGCCGCATAGAACAAATTTTACCCTCTTCTATATGTCAGCTTCTTGAGCACAGGATCTAGACCCTATTGATTTTTGTATCTCCTGAGCTCACTATAAGCAGTCAGTCAGTGTATAGTTCATAAATAAAATAGTCAACGTGGTATTCACACCTCAGCTTTCTTCTTTTGTAAGGTTACGGCAAGGTTTTGTATTCCTGAGTCTATAAAAGAGAACACAGTTGGCTATTCATAGTCTACATCATACCCATTCCTTCTCCATGTTTGGCTGAATTTTTGCGTTCTTAATGCATCCATTTGTCTTTGAAAAGAAAGGTTCTGTTCTATAGCAGCTAGGAAGGCTTTTCCTGGCCATGGTTCTTACTTGTTTTTTTTTTTTTTTTTTCCTTAACACGTTTCCAAAAAAAGGAATCCAAGATGCTTTTTTCTTAGCTCTGTTAATATCAGATGTTCATTGATTGATGACCTGAGAAAAAATTAAGGTGTCCTAAATGAAACGAGACTGCTGGAATCTTAATGACTTGAGAATATGACTTTTATCCCTGTTGCTGTTCTTCAGAAAATAGTGCTTGGTAAAATTAGCTCCATTAGAGCAGCTACACTGATAAGGATGAAAATGTCTGGTGTGTGTTCGTGCAGGATCTGTTCAAGAAGGAGGGAACTGTATGGCTGCTGTGCCTTTAAAGAGATGATATTAAGCAATTAATGAACAAAATTAGTTTAACTCACTAAATTTTTAGAACATGTCGAATAGCGCTTCCTTTAGTGGGAAACTGAACTGGACCTGTTATTAGAGCTGTAGTTGGAGAGCCCATCTTCAGTAACAGGTGATCATTTTACATCATCAGATGGGTATTTTAAAACATAGTCCACAGGTTAGTTGGCATCTAACCTGACTTTTCCTAAACCAGATCAACTGTGGGCAAATCTTTAAAGTTGTGAAAGCAGACAACTTTTCCCCCTGAAAATCTCAGGACAGTTTCTTAACCACAAACCAAGGTCCCTAAGTGTAAGCTGCATTCTTCCTTGGGAAACAGTTTAACTTGCTCTGAAGAACCTGGGAACTGGGCAAGGCCAGAGTACACGTCTCAGAACAACGAGGATATGTAGGCAACTCCGATTCTAGATAGACTTGCCTCAAGTGCCAAGCAGGCCAAGAACCAACTTTTCGTAAGAGATTAAGAAATTAATATTAACTGGATTCAGGAATGGGGAATGTTAAAAATGTAAACGCTGCCTTGTTTCAAAAATGTTTTAAGATTGTTAGCAGGTAGAATAAGTTTGTTTCTGAGGTTCCAGGGAAGACCCTAGGAGCCCCCCAAAATCTCTCTCTCCCAAATGTAGGGTAAAGAAGTAAAGCTGACATTTCTTGAGTTCCAGTTATTGGCAGCCACTATTCTAAGCAGTTGACCTCTGTTTTCTATTTAATCCTATTACTAACGCCTCAGATTTTGGTATTGTAATTTCACTCTTTAAGATAGTTTCTCCTAATAAAGCTACAAATACCACTGAGAAAGGTACTCAACATGTTAGTAATACCTTAGAATGAATGACACGTGATTTTTTTTTTTTTTTCCTGAGCATACTTTTCTAGGTGAGGGATATATAGTTGTTGCTATAGGAGACTGTGACCAGAACAGATTCCTAGGAAATCTTCTTTCTGGTATTCTGTCATCCAACAAATATTATTACATGCTAAGTGCTATTTTAGACACTAGAGCCATATCGGTAATAAAATAGACAAAAATCCATCTCCTTTTAGAGCTTACCTTCAAATGTGGGAACCAAAATATTAGTTAAATTGTATGTTAAAACTTAAAGATATCTACCCCTCTTAAATATGAGCTGAACTTAGTGACTCACTTGTGAAGACTGGAGTATAGCAAAGGAAACACTAGGCTTAGTGACTTTATAGTGGGCAAAAAAGGTGTTAATAGAAACTGTCCCAATCCAGAAGAGGTTAAGGAGGCATAGAGACCAGACATTTGGTATCCTGAATTGGATTCTAGAATGGGGCGGGGGGCATTCTTAGAGAAAATGGTGAAGTGCAAATGAAGTCCAGAGTTTAGTTAATGTGCCAGCGATGGTTTCTTAGCTTTGACAGATCTGAGTAGTGCACTATGTTAAAATTCGGGGAAACAAGGTGAGAGGGACTGTCTGTCTTATCTTTTCAAGTTTTCTATACATCTGAAATTATTCCCCAATTAAAAGCTTATAAAAATAGAATAAAAACACAGAATAAAGGAAATTAGGAGTACCAGCATGGGGTCAAGGTTGCAACTGAAAATGGGCTGGCCAGGGGGGTGCCTGGGTGGCTCAGTGGGTTAAAGCCTCTGCCTTCAGCTCAGGTCATGATCTCAGGGTCCTGGGATCGAGCCCCGCATAGGACTCTCTGCTTGGTGGGGAGCCTGCTTCCCCCTCTCTCTCTGTCTGCCTCTCTGCCTACTTGTGAGCTCGCTCTCTCTCTCTCTCTCTCTCTCTGTCAAATAAATAAATAAATAATCTTTAAAAAAATGGCTTGGGCAGGGGAGGGCTCACTAAGAAGGTGATTTTGAGTAAACGCTTGAAGGAAGTGAGAGAGGGAGCCCCATGCATATATGCAGGTAAAACTTCTAGGCAGGGGGGACAGGCAAATGCCAGGTGGGAGCATCACTCTTGCCTTGGAGAAATAACAAGGAGGCCGTTGTGGCTGGAGTGGAATGGATGAGGGGAGGAGAAACAGGAAATGGGGCCAGAGAGGTGACAAGGCTGAATGGTATAGGGCCTGACAGGCAACTGTAGGAACTTCTGATTTAAATGGGAAAAGAGTGAGCAGGTGAATGCTTTGCTGTGTGTTTTAGTATGACTACTCTGGATTCTTTGTAGAAAAGACCGTATGGGGCAGAGGCAGGGGCAGAAAGACCAGTTAGGATTACCATCCAGATGAGAGGTATTTGTGTCTGGGGCCAGGAAGGTTACAGTGGAGGCAGTAAGAAGTGGTTGCATCTGGGGTATGTTTTAAAGGTAGAGCTAATCGAATCTGCTCACTGATGGGACCTGCGTGTGAGTGGAGTCATGGAAGGTTCAAGGCTTTACTCTGAGGAGATGAAAGAGGTATTTGCCATCTTGCGAAGTGGGGACAGATTTGTGAGAAAAGATCAGGAGCTCGTTTTTGATACAGGCAGTGAAAAATTGGAATTAGTAGCCTAAAGAAATAACCATTTATAACACAACAAAAATATGAAATAGTTGGAAACATCCCACATACCCATCAATAGATGAATGAATAAACAAAATACCGTATATGGATGCAGTGGAATAGTGTTCATCCCTTAAAAAGGAATGACCTTTGGATACTTGCTACAACATGAATGAACCTTGAGAACGGTGTGCTAAGCAAAAGAAGCCAAACAAAAAGACAATTACTGTGTGATTTTACTTATATGAGGTACCTAGAATAGGCAGATTCAGAGGCGGAAAGCAGAACAGTGCTTACCAGGGGCCGGAGGAAATAGGGAGTTATGACTTATTTGGTACAGAGTTTCCATTTGGGATGATGAACAAATTCTGGAAAAGGATAGTGGGGTTGGTTGCACAGCAATGTGAAAGGACTTAATGCATTGTGCACTTAAAATGGTCGAAACGATAAGTTTTATATTATATACCACAGCTAAACTCTAAAGTTCTATTTCTAAAAAATATGAAGTACTAAGGGGTAAATTTAACAAAAAAACTGTGCAAGATCTTCCCACTGAAAACTCTCAAACCCTGCTGAGAGAAACGAACCATAGGCCTTGGTAAATGGAGAGATGCACTGTCCGTAGGTCAGAATGGATGCTATTGAGACGCAAGGTCTCCTGAGATTGATTTGTAGCTTCAGGACAATCCCCAATATAACACCAGCCAGTTTTTGGTAGAGATTGAGAAGCAGGTTGTAAAACCTGTATGGAAATGTAAAGGACCTGGCATAACTGCAGCACTTCTGTAGAACGATGTTGGAGGACTTGCACAACGTACTGCCCAGTTTCATAAAGCTCCGGTTACCAAGATTGTGGGGGATTCACGTCCTAGATCGACCAGTGGAATAGTCCAGAAGAAGATACATATTTGGTCGATAGATCTTTGACCAAGGAACCAAGAAGGCAATCCAATGAAGGAAAGGATAGTATTTTCAACAAATGGTGCTGAAACAGTTAGTGTCTATCCACAGGACCCTGAGAACCTACTGGACAGAGGAAACCAGGGAAGGTCACTGAGCAGTGATGATGGCATGTGTTTTCTCAACCCTTTTCAGCTCCACGGGGACCGGAGTGGAATAGACTGAGAATTGGGTTTTTTCAGGGTTGTGATTTTCCTGAGTACGGTGAAGTTAAAAGCACAAGAAGGGAGGTGAGGTTGGGTGCAGAGGAAGGGTTCTGTGATTCGCCAAGGGATTTCAGCAAAGTAAGGAAGGGAAGACCTCTGGGAAGGAAATGGCACCGAAAAGGTACAGGAACAGGTGATTCTAGGTTGTGAGAGCGTTGGAGCCCGGGTACTGAAAGGAGGAGCTGGGAACAGAAGAGGTGGGACGGATGGGTTTTGGACTGTGGAGGGGTGCAGTATTGAAAATGCTGTGTCTAGGGTGTGACCAAAGGAACGCGGGGACGGAGGTGTGGTGAAGGCCTAGACTGTTGCAGGGGAGTTCAAGGACTTGAGAGGACAAGTGCCAGAGCCTCATTTATGTGCATGTGAACATTCCCACACTGTGAGACAAGAATAGTAATTGGAGAAAATGACAGTGATCCAGGAGCTAAAATCATCAAGAAATGAAGGGGAACTATTTGGAATTGTTGGTGTATGTTGGCAACAATGAAGGATGACGGATGACGCAATCTAATGACCTAAGATTCAGCTTTGGGAGGAGGGGGAGAGCTGTCTGGAAGTCATACTGGGGAGCAGCAGGGAGGACACCCTGCTCACCTCCAGACTTGGTGGAGCTAGTGCTGAGAGAGACCAGCCAGCTGCCATTGAGATCGAGGCCTGCAGAGGAGAGCCCGGCTTCTTTCAGAGAAGATGAGGCAGAGTTTAGGGAGGAGGTTCAGAATGGAGGCGTGTAGCTGTGGGTGGAGCATGAGGGCACAGTGGAAGGGTTTCAGGAGCTTGGAAAACTGGGAAGGAGGGTCTGGCTGAACTCTGTGCAGTCATAGAAGAGTTAGCATGTGGGAAATGGGGACCGGGTAGCCTGGGGCCCGGGCTGTCTTGTGCTGAAGACATCAACAGGGATGACGGGCACAGTGAGATTAGTCCCAGGGTAGTCCAGTCAGACAGTGGTGGCCCCGTTGTGGAGGCAGGCAGGGGTGGGGGTTAGGGCTCCTCAGGCCTTGGACACAGGAGACCTGAGGAGGAACATGCAGACTACGAAAATCTCTTCGGCCACAGAAGGAATTTTCTTTGACTCCTGGTTGTGTGACACGTGTCATCTGGAATTTGTCGGTGACTTTCTGAGGAGATAACTGAGAACGAGGCCATTCTAGAGAAACCAGAAAACTTCTTCCCGGCGCATGTCCATAACGGGGACTCCGTCCACTGGCTAAGATAGCAGTCAAAATATTTATGAACACTATAGGATGAATTTTCATTTGCATGTTTTAAGCCAAATCATCTGTCTTTTGTTGAAGATGGAGGCATTAATTCCTAGGAAGCTGCAGAGCTAAGTGCTTTATTTAAGAGCCTGCACCCCAGAGTCAGGCCATGGACATTCAAATCCTGGCTGCACTGGTCATTACTTAACCAGGTCTTCGTTTCCTCCTCTATAAAATGGAGATAATAATAGGGCCTGCTTCATAAGGTTATTACGGGGGCCGGATGAGGTAATCTCACTTAGCATGCTTCCCGGCACCTAGTCAGCTTTCAGCATTTGTGACTGTTGTTATTAAGTTAGCTCAGCAGCTTACAGTCCGAACACACCCAGTGTTTGTACTCTCCTCTGGGGTTTGTTGAGCGCATTTTAGCATAGCTTTCTTTTTTAAGAGCTGTCGGTAACTAGGTGCTTACATTATCCTATTGTATAGTGTTTCCCAAACTTGGAAAACCCATGTTTTCTGTGGTATTTTCTTATCCTATTTTTTTTTCATTTTCTTACCAGCCAGTAGTATTTCATCATTTACCTCATGCATTTGTGTCATTAAGTAGAATATTTTAACCATTCAAAAAATATAATCCCTCCCCTTTCCCTGTCCTCTAGAAGTTGGTATCTCCCCACCCCCCCACCCCCAGTGGAGAATCGCTATCACATAGGACCCTCCCGATGGCATCATAGAAAAATGTGGAGATATTTTTCCCCATACAAGTTTGGTGGAGGTGGGAAGGATTGATGGCACTTAGTGCTGGTGAGAGTGTGGGATCATGGGCACACTCCTCTCTTGGTGTATGTTGGCAACATATGAATAGTGAAGGATGATGCATTCTAATGACCTAAAATTCAGCTTTCAGGGAGGAGGGGGAGAGCTGTCTGAGAATGGTACTGAGCAAGGAGGACACCTTATTCACCTCTAGGCCCGGTGGATTAGGTGCTGAGAGAGACCGGCCAGGGGCCATTGAGAGAGAGGTTTGCAGAGGAGAGCCTGGCTTCCGTCAGAGAAGATGAGTTAAAATTCAGAGAAATTTAGACTTTTAGTGGAAATCTAAAATGGCATGACCTTCCGGAGGGCATTTTGGGGGATTCACAAAAGTCTTAAAATGAAATGTCATTTGACCCACCACCCTCACTTGTGAGAATTTGTTCTGAGGGAATAATTGGAAAAGATGCACATGTGAATGTATTCAGAGTTGTGTATGGCCATGAAAAATGGGAAACAGTGAGCATGTGCTACTTTTATAATAATAATAATAAAAACAAAGCTGACCAAATGCATGGAATCTTACTTATGGCACGGAGGCAGGGAAAATATAATTGGTCTGTTCTGTACACAAAGGCCATTCACCTCCTGTTTAGTTTTGAATCATGCAAAGTACATTGAAGTTTACTTATGTATTATTTTGATATTTTCTGCTTCACCTCTTCCAGAATATCGTTGATGACCCAGAATTTTAATCTCCTTGTTTATCTCCCCCGCCCCCCAATTTCTTTGCTGTCATGAAACTCTGCATACATATTGTATAAGTAAACACGAGTTCTACTTAAGAGTTTCTCCAGGTCTTAGTTGATAGCTGGAGAAACACTACAGACATTTTAAGTTAAATGTAATTTGCATTTATCTGGGCACTTGGCACCTTCCTTTAGTATTTTAGTTTTAGTATTCTTTAGGAATACAAATGGAACATTTGGTTGCTAACCAGTTAGGGTTTATAACCTTACTGGTATTTCTAGCTTGCTCCAGATCTGGTAACTGTAAAGGGGAGAAATCGGTCTTTGCTCTGTAGGTGAAAATGTATAAAGAACGTATAACTCAGTACTTGGGTGGTATTCAAAAATGTGTCTTTTCCTTTATTATGGTGGAATTTTTTTTTCTCTTTGTTTTAGCAAACTCATAAAGGTTCTGGAATGTTTACCCACAGCCATTTGTCAGGATGAGTTAGGAAGAAATTTTCCTTTTTAAGACCTATATATAAACAGAGAAAAACATTTCACACCTGTTTATCTTAGCAGAGCCTGCAGAAAAGGGAGGGGGAGGTAGATTCTCTGTTAACTCTTCCATTCAGAGAGGAGTTTAGAAAAGAGACAGATTATTCTGTGACCTTGTCAGCTTTGGATAAGAGCACTCAGAGGCAGATGGAGGGGCCCCCACCACTTGTGTCTACACACAAAGACCTTTCCTAAATTTCTCTTTTTGAGCCCATCTTTCAGCTCACCTAGCTGAATTGTCTATGTTCATAAGATACTTCTGTAATGCATTTTCAGAAATAGACTTGGGGGTTTAGAATTTTTTTCTTTAACGAAAACCACCTCTCAGTTTGGGTCCCCATTTGAAACAGTAAAAATCTCTCTCATCCTAGTATTTTAGGAAATCTTGCTGGAGGGCGGGATGTGATATATTTGTCTCCTCTAAAGGAACGTTTGAGGGGCTCCTGGGTGGCTCAGTTGTTAAGCATCTTCCTTTAGCTCAGGTCATGATCCCAGGGTTCTGGGATTGAGACCCACATCAGACTCTCTGTTCGGCAGGAAGCCTGCTTTTCCCTCTCTCTCTGTTTCTGTTCCCTCTCGCTATGTGTCTCTCTGTCAAATAAATAAATCTTAAAAAAAAGGACATTTGATCATCTTTTTTAAAGATATTAGTAATTCAATTCCGTAATAAGTAAGACATAATTTAATACTTTTTTAACTTTAAGAAGAAACAGTCCTTTTTAATACAACTTCTAGATCAGAATAAGTATTGTTTTCTTTGATGGAATCCGTTCATACGCTATATAAGAAAATTAGCCTGTTTTCCCTTCTGTCTGCTATCGCGTCTCCTCACTGAGTCTGTCTCCGCAAAACCACTTGAAGCACTCAGTCGTGCAGACATTCCCACCTTACCTGGGTTTGAGCCTGCCTCCGTTAATGTCTCTGCACTGTCTCTGACCGTCCCCCTGAGTGATGCGGGACTCACTCACTGGTCCTCTGAGCCAACTGCGGACTCTATCGCCACCCGGCCCCATTGCCCTGGGGCTGCTTGTGGGTCAAACCTTCAACATCTCATAGCTTAGAACTACTCTACCTGGAAAATAGCAAGCCTGGGCTTCCTTCTCTGCCCATAATTTATCTTACCCAGTCTTCCAGCATCTCTGCTTTTCTTTATCCTTATCATGACATCTGGCCTGTGTTCTTCAACCTCAGCACTCCCTTTAAAAAAAAATCTTTTGTAATTGAAGGAGAGTCGACATACAATATTATGTGGGTTTCAGGTACTGTGCATAGTCCTTTGACTGTTACGTACATTACCAAATGCTTCCCACGATTAGTGTAGTCACCATCTGTCACCTACAAAGTCAGTACTGTGTTATTGACTAGATTCTCCCATTTGGATTCACTTGCCTCCAGGCCTGCAGGTTTCCCACCATGCCCTTCTTTCAGTGCTCACCTTGTAATCCTATGAAATCCCTTTTCTTTTCCTTGGCCTGCTACTCCTTGAAGACAAAGATGGTGGCTTTGTGCATCACCTTGAACAGTGAGTATTTTCTTAATACGCAAATGCATGTTAACATATCTGTTCACAGACTTAGTTCTAATGACTTTTGCCTGTGTCAAAAACTAATAAACCTACCATCAGAGGACAGATGTTTACAATGCCAGGAACCCAGCTAATAGAATCACAAGGTCTGTGCTTTCAGGGCTGCACCCTCCAAAGTCTACACAGGCCATCGAAGGGGGCCAGGCATCATCCAGTGGAAAATGCTGGAGCGGGGGCGGGGGATGCCGAGAGGCAGCTAGCTGTGTGCTAGTCCCCCAGGGTTGTCATTGTTAAGAACATGGTCCAAATTGGTAGCTCATGGAGGCATCTGTGCTGCGGGTACGTTCTGTTTGGTCCACACGGTAGTCTATAATTTTTTAAAAATTCGTTGTAAGCACTTAAAGGTTGGATGATTTTAGGTACAAATCCAGATTAACTTTCTTGAAAAAGAAGCAAACTGGTCTGTGTTCTTGACTGTAACACTGGTGACTTTGATGAGGGCAAGGCTCATTTGGAAGTGTCAGGTTTTGTTTTTTTCTTTCAGACTGGTTTATTGTCTAGAGAAAGAGCATGCGCATGTCAGGGGAAGGGCATGGGGAGAGAATCTTGAGCAGACTCCGCTGAGTACAGAGCCCAAAACGGGGTCTGATCTCATAATCCTGAGATCACAACCTAAGCTGAAACCACGAGTCGGACTCTCAACTGACTGAACCACCCAGGTGCCCCTGGAAATACCATTTCTAAAGGTTTAGTGAAGTTCAGTACTATAATTTTATAATTAAATCCCATATAATAAGATGCAGTTTTCCTTAGCATTTAACAATGCAATCAATAAAATGAAAGACTTGGTCTTTTGAAAGTATATCTGTTAAGCGTATCTGAAAGACTAGGGAGTGTTAAGCGGAATCTGTTTTTTTTTTTTTTTAAAGATTTTATTTATTTATTTGACAGAGATCACAAGTAGGCAGAGAGGCAGGCAGAGAGAGAGGAGGAAGCAGGCTCCCTGCTGAGCAGAGAGCCTGATGCAGGGCTCGATCCCAGGACCCTGGGATCATGACCTAAGCCAAAGGCAGAGGTTTTAACCCACTGAGCCACCCAGGTGCCCCTTAAGCAGAATCTCTTAAGAACGCCTAAAAGAGTTCCTTTTATGAAGTAGGGATACATTCTTGTAAACTTCTAAACTTCCTCATTAATTTTTTTTCCTAATAAAACATAGTGAAATTTATTCTTAGAATTCATGGTAGCACAAAAAAGTTCACGTACCAATACAAACATGCAAAATATAAAAAGCAAGAGCTGAAATGTACACTAAAGCAAGCAGCAGCTTTCTGAGAATTGCAAACACCATGTCCACATTTGTTGAATTACTTCTGATTTGATGGCAGTATATTCCTTAACCTCTGTTCATTTTCCTGAGGTACAGCCATGGCAGTTATTTTTATGTGGTGAAGTATTAACTCAATGGTTCTTTTGTTCTAGTCCTGCAGTGGCAATAAAGGAATGAGATGAAAACCAAGAACAGTGATAAGATCACTGTCTCTTTTCTGTTTTCTCCTCCCATGTGAAGCTCTCTCCTTGATTCTGTTATATCTGAGGAAAGCTACTCTTAAATAAAAAAAAAAAACTTTGAAAATTCTGGAATGTTCAGACTGTACCTAGTCCTCTTGTTTTTACTTTTATTGCTTCTGTGATAGCGAAAGGTAGAAAACACATCACATCTTATACATAGTAGAATATTATATTAGCAGACATTTTCATTCCATTGAAAGGCTTCTCCCACCTGCAACTCTTTTAGGAGGTTTTTTTTTTGTTGTTGTTGTTGTTTGTTTGTTTTTTTCCAAAAATATAAGGAGTTAAATGTGTTGGTATATTTAACTTTAGGTTTAATTGAAGAGTTTTTTTTTTTTAATGATGAAGCTTATAATAATAAGATTTTATATGAATTGGCTCCTCAGTGATTTACCCTCACATGAAAATAATACCAAGGCTCTCACACACATCATCTGTTTTGCTATTTATTTTCTTAATAAACTTTCCCCTTTTAGAGTATAACCTAAATATCCTTAATTGTACAGAAGAAATGATAACTAATTTCCCAGCATATATAGTACAGAACAAATATTAGGATAGTCCAGAAGAGTGCTTGTCTAGAAACTGCATCTGAATGAGGCAAACAGACATAAATCATTTTTGGCTACAGAAATTTTTATTAATCTCTTCTGGCACCTAATAATGAGACACTGTCCTCTTTCCCCCTAAGGCATATTAGAAAAACACCTAAGTTATATAAAGGTCTTCTCTGTTTAGTTAGAGCGATATGCCTGCCGTTAGTCAAGGTAAGGAGGGGAGGATGGATGGCAGGTGCTTGGGAGAGTGATAAATGGAGAGAGATGTGACGAGAATACAGATCTAAGTCTCTGGGATGGCAGGAGATTTGCCTCAAGGGGTTTTCTGTTCTTTATACAATTACCATCAGAAAATGTTGGGCCTGAAAGCCTACACTCAGCCAGCTGTTTTTGCTCCCATGTTTTACAAATGGAGATATCTAGCCATGTCGCAGACTGTACGATTAATTAGGTTCTGTTTCTTTTCTCTTTGTAGTTCTATTTTCCTTGAAGTCAGAATAATTCTTAGTTTATTGTATTGTTTATGTTGATTTCCTCTTTTTTTTTTTTTGGATTTTATTTATTTATTTGACAGAGAGAGATCATGAGTAGACAGGCAGGCAGAGAGAGAGAGAGAGAGAGAGGGAAGCAGGCTCCCCGTCGAGCAGAGAGCCCGATGTGGGACTCGATCCCAGGACCCTGAGATCATGACCTGAGCCGAAGGCAGCGGCTTAACCCACTGAGCCACCCAGGCGCCCCTGTATTGTTTATGTTGAAGGAGATAAAAATCTTCCTTTAAATAGATGTGCCTGAAAGGATAAGATCTGAGGTTAGTAACGTAGAGAGTCTAGTCGGGGGAGCAAGAACTTACTGCAGAGTTTTATGGACCTCTTAATTTTTTGAAATTACTTCCAGATTCCCTGTCCCTGTGTGACGGGTTTGTGGTGGGGAGGCAATTTAGAAAAGCAGCAAGTAAAAAATGTAACAGAAATATTTTGTGTGTTGGAGACTTGGGTTCCCTGTGCACCTGAATCCAACTCTCATAGCCACGAACACTCAGGAGCCATGGGCATGCTCACAGCACGCCCACACACTGCCCCCCTCAGCTGTTTACAAGACTTTGTTCTGGATGCAGTGAGCTTATAGGTAAAGTGTGGAACGGGGAGTCTGTTCGACAAAGAGACTTTCTGGGCTTCTTGGAAGGCAAGAGAGTCCTTAATGGCAAGGCTTGACTTAGCAGTTGGTAGCCATTATGCCGGTCCATTTGCCTTTGCGTCATCATGGTCTGTGAGACTTGATTTAGACTGCCTTCTTTCATTCGAGAAATTACAACTCCCTGTTATTTACTGAAAATATGATCAAAATAATGGTTTGAAAGTCATTGTAATTAAGTTTTATGAAAGTACAGTTTGCGGGTGCCTGGGTGTCTCCGTTGGTTAAGCAACTGCAGTAAGCTCAGGTCATGATCCCGGAGTCCTGGGATTGAGCCCCACATCAGGCTCCCAGCTCCCTGGGGAGTCTGCTTCTCCCTCTGACCTCCCCTCTCATGCTCTCTCACTCTGTCAAATAAATAAAAAAAAAAAAGTACAGTTTGCACAGTTAGTAAATCCAGTCCAGTGGGTGATACCATGACATGAAACAGTCTTCAGTACAAAACAGTAGATTCTGTCTGTCAGGATCTGGTCAGGAGCCAGAAAGCACACCAGCAATTGGAACAGTGAAAATTTAATACTAAAATTGCTAACTAGCAAAACGTCGACTACTATGAACTATCAGAAGCTTCTAAAGGGTCGAGGACTGGCAAATGCAGGGGGCGCCTACCTGCCTCGGGCTGAGGGAGAACACCGCAGGCAGGAGCAGGCTTAGAAACAGCTCGGCGAGGCCAAAACGTGGACCTCCGGGGAGAGGATGTGGCTGTGGCCTACTGGACGTTGGAGGGCTTTGCCGAGCCATCCCAGGCTGGGGCTGGCTGAGTAGCGGTCCGCTGGGATTTTAGCCACGTTCTCCGGGGAGCCCTGGGCCGGACTGGTGTGCGGGAAGCCGCCCCCGGGGACATGGTCAGCTGAAGCCGGTCCACACAATCTTCCCACAGAGGTGCTAGTAAAACATTCGAGGGTGAGTAAGTCGGATCTTACACGTGCTGTTGGCGACCAGGGCCAGTGGAAAAAAATCACACAGGAGGCGGGACTGAATGTCTCGGCTGCGCCTTGCAGTGTCCCTCCGGTGCCCTTTACTGACACAGCTGACCTTGTGCCAGCTGGTAAAGAAAAAAAATGTTTGTGGGGGTTGGTTCCAGTATCACAAGGCAGAACAAGAAACAGTTGATAGGGTGCTGAGAGACAGCAAATTATTAACTGGCACAGTTCTTGCCCTTGGCCACTTGGCTTCTGTGTATGCCCTTTACACATATTTGAATGTCCATATGATAATGAAGTAGCTCTGTGCTTTTACCGGTTAAGGTCAGCTGCCCTTCGTACAAACGAAGTTCTTACCATCTCCCCCTAATAAGGAGACACACAGTGCCAATATTCATTGTATCCATTGCTGGCTTTATTAATTTCTCTTCGAATTCCATCATTGTCCCATTGAATACTCTTACCTAAAATCTAAATCATAAAGGTAACCTCTAGCAACTTGTATGTAAAATATGGAGGAAATAGCCTTTCTTCCAAAGAAGACGTACAGCTAGCCAATAGGTCTGTGAAAAGATGCTCAGCGTCACACATCATCAGGGAAATACAAATCAAAACCACAGTGCGATATCACCTCACACATGCTAGTTTGGCTGTTATCAAAAAGTCGGAAGATCACAGGTGTTGACAAGGATGTGGAGAAACGGGAACCTTTATACACTGTTGGTGGGAATGTAAATTAATACAGCCACTAAGGGAAACCGTATGGGTTTCCTCAAAAGAATTAAAAATAGAGCCACCATATAAGCCAGCAATTCTACCTCTGGGTATATATCCAAAGGAAATAAAATCTTGAAATTCTATCTTGAAAAGAAATCCGTACTCCCATGTGCATTGCAGCATTATTCACAGTAGCTTAAGATATGGAAACAACCTATGTGTTGTTGATGGATGAGTAGATAAAGAAAATGTGGTATGTATGGTTCAAATTTTCAGTCATAAGATAAATAAGTCCCGGAGACGTAATATACAACATGGTGACTATAGTTAATACTAATGTGAAATTTACTAAGAGTTGATCTCAAGAGGTCTCATGCAAGAGGTAACTATAAGAGATTAATTAATTAGTTAATTAGTACTATTGTAATTTCACAATGTCTATGTATATCAAATCATCATATTTATCTTAAATATATATAATTTTTGTCAGTCATACCTTATTAGAGCTAGGAAAAAAATAAAATAAGGATAAGAAAAAGAAGAAATAGTTCATGTATACAAATAAGTATATATTTAGATATGGATATACAGATACCAAGCAAAGGAAAAATACACAAATCTACTACCATCTGTATTTATAGTCCTCATTTCTGTGATTAATCATGGTCTCTGGCTTTCTTTTTCCACTGCTCATTTTCTATTTCATTTTCTCCTCAGCCAAAACCTCATCTGGCTGGGAGTCTTCGCCTGCTGGGGTGACCTGAATTTCATTCCTGAAGGTTCTGAGTCCTCAATAGTCCTGCCTATTATTGGTTGTCATAGTGTTTCGTTAACTTTTATTCTTGGGCATGGAAGTACTAGGAGTCACCCCATAGAATCTCCTGGGTTTCAGACATAGACTTTCTTGCCCCCACTGTTTGGCAACAACCCAATTTTCCTTTGGTAGTTGGGATTCATTGCTTTGGTCAGTAGAGGAACCTCTTTTTTTTTGTTTTGCTTTTTGGCTCAGTGACATAAAAAAGCTAAAATAGGCAAGTGGCAGTATCCTGTTTCAGTTCACTGGGATCATTATTGTGTCCCCTGGTGGAAGAATTTCCATCATGGGGGGCTAAGACCTCCAAACCAGCAGAGCTCAGAGTTATTAGGATGGGGAGCAAATAATCTCTAAATAGATTATTAGATATAATACTGATAGGAACCAGTCTCACTTCCCTTTCTTTTATTTTTTCTTTTTAAGATTTATTTATTTGAGAGGGAGAGAGTGCAGAAATGCAAACACAAGTGGGGCAAAGGGAGAGAGAGCGTCTCAAGCAGACTCCCCACTGAGTGTAGAGCCCAAGGCTGGGCTCTGTCTCATGACTCTGAAATCATGACCTGAGCAGAAACCAAGAGTTGGATGCTTGGCCAACCAACCACCTAGGGGCCCCTCCACTAGCCTCTCTGGATTCCCAGATCCAGTGGCCTCTGATTCTAAGCATACATCTCATCCTCTAAGTCAGAAGTGCCTTTAGGATGTTGTCTCTCAACTTGATGATGTAACCGAGACTTCCTGAGCTGTTCCACCCTTCTGTTAGGCTAGCTGCTTCTGAGTGAATTGATAATGTGGTGAGACCAATTAATCGCAGGGGTTTGAGCCTGTTGCTGCACTTCCTTTGCTGTGAAATGGTTTCTTCCATCAGAAGCCGTGCAGTGCGGGATACGGTAACGGTGAAGGTGGCACCACATGGCAGCTAATGAAGATTCCGGCAGTGACAGTCATTACTGCTGTTCAGCTTCAATGCGGGGAAAGTCCGTGTTATTGGGCCCACACAGAGTCTCCATCCCTGTCAATATCATCTGTGGTCATACTTGGTCTACAAATGAGAATGGCCACAGAGTTTTTCAGAGATGCCATATTCCTTTTTAATGTGTTTTTCACTGTCTTAGAGAACGGAGAGTCTCTGGTCCTTCTCAGCAGATGTAGTTGGGGTAGGTGGGTGGAGATGCAGCTTGCATAGGATAAATCCACTCCAACTTCTTTTCTTCCTAAGCCTTTAGATTCCTTCCTTCATATCATGCCACGGAAGTTCTGGCATCTCAGCCTTATTACATGTGGGCTACCACTGGGCTCAAGTATCAGCCAAGCAAGGAAGATATTAAGCTTCATGAGCTTCATGAGCTTATGCATTAATCTAGAATCCCTAAGAAATGCCTCCATATCCATGAGAGCAATCCAATCTAAATGTTCCCACTCTCCTCTAATACCTTTGATATTTACTCCCCCCATATTCCCTGGGTTGTTCTAATATAAACAAAACCTTTGTGGTGTTTTTGGCTGTAAATTATTTCCTTCTGGGTAGTACTATGTACCTGACCTTCTGAAGCATGTTAAAATTTGAGGATGGTGGGTGGTTGTGGCAGATCATGAGGAGAACGGGCATCCCTTTGCAAAGTGTCCTCTCCAGGTGAGGCTATCCAGCAGAAGTTGTCCAGCAAAAGAAGGCTAATATCTCTCTTTTTTATTATTTATTTTTATTTATTTATTTATTTATTTATTTATTTATTATTTTTTAAAGATTTTATTTATTTATTTGACAGAGATGTACAGAGAGAGGGAACACAAGCAGGGGGAGGGGGAGAGGGAGAAAGGGAAGCAGGCTTCCCACCAAGCAGGGAGCCCGACATGGGGATTGATCCCAGGACTCTAGGATCATGATCTGAGCCAAAGGCAGACACTTAATGACTGAGCCACCCAGGCACCCTAGGAAAGCTAGTCTCTTAAGACACAGGAGGACAAGCTATTTCCATAGGTAAGGGAGCCTCAGGATGACTTTAAGGTTAGAAATTGTTAGTTTCAGCTTGAATCCAAGAGGATGTACGCCTTTCCATGTGTCACGTCCCATTCTTCCCCGATCAGTACACTAAATTCCCCAGGAGGAACTTGGTGAGGTTGTGAATTCAACTGATGTCATTCAGCAACACACACAATAAAGTTTGTTTTTGATTTCTATAAATATCAGCCCTGTGGCTACAGTTTAAAAAGGTTCTTTTAGATCTGCTATGGAAGCTTTGTGCTTCTTAGACTATGACTTGGACTGGGGATTAAAGGACCTGAACTTGTCATTTTCTTTTGGTCAATACATCCTTGCTCTCGGAAGACTTCATTCGTCCCCACAGTCCTTCTGTTCATCATTACTGCCATAACGGTCAAGGACAGCAGCCACTCTTTCAGGCCTTCTTTTAGTTGGAACTCCCACTCATAGGTGATAGCCTGATCGATCTTGATGCCACTTGAGGCTGTGGATTATTAATATCCCATTTTCCATGGACAGGAAACTGAGCCTGCATTCCTTCCCAAGCACATGAGCAAACTCTAAAATCTTATTTGTGAAGGTTGGTAGCCTGGGACCACACCCTGTACCAATTCTATATTAGTCAGGAAAATTAATATAGAGAATTATTAACTAGTAACAAATGGCAGACGACTAAACGCTCCAGTGCCCCTGGACGGTTAAGGGCGATGACTCAGGGATGCGACAGCCTCAGAAGCATGTCCATGCAGGAGCCGGGCTGGAGAGGCGGTAGCTGGAGTGGGTGGTGTCCGAGCGCACCGTGGCTCCACACGCTGAAGCCGCTTCACCAGCCTTCCCTCCTGCCGGCTTGAGTTCCATGGGGTGCTGTGGGTTCCAGTGGTTCCCTGGCAGCCCCTCTCTGCGTTACCTGGGCCGGTGCTGGTGAACACACAACCCCTGCTTGGTGGGGCAAGCAGGCAGTGGCCTGGTAGGCTGTAGCTGCAGAAGCCCGCCGCCAGGGCACCGGAGAGGCGTGCTGGAGGCCGAGCACCCCCGGGATCCTCCCGTTGGCTGCCGTCAGCCGCACTTTGAGTGCGAGAGGGCTGAGGAGCAGGGAAGAGACGCCCCTTCCTCTGACTTGCCTTGTGGGGACCCTCCAGGGCCTGTATTAACAAAGAAATGACACCTGCCAACTAAGGAGAAGTGTTTATCGGGTCCAGCTCTAGCAGTACAAAGGAGAGGGAAGTGTGGGCACAGAGCTGAGAGGCAGGCGGTTTATACCTGGCGCGCATTTATAAAGTACTAGGTCATTTTGAGAAGAAACGATGTATCTTTTTTTTTTTTTTCTTCATACATTGACTATCAGCTGCCTGGTCGTTTGTTTATATATTTTGTGGACAATGCGCATGTTTCATTCACTTTTAAATAGATCCCTTGTAGAATATCACACATCTTACTTCCTACAAAAAAGCACGTTCTCAGCGTAATAAATTCTTACCCATGTATTTCAGTCTTCAGATCATTAATATCCTCATGAGTCCTGGGACTGTAGCTAAAGAATGTATATTGTTTTATGGCGTTTTGGCTGGGTGAGAGCTCTCATCACAGCAAAACAAAGATCTTGGATTACCCCGACAGCAGCCTCAGTTACTCATGTTTTTCTACCTAGAAGCCTCTACCTCACAGTTTGAAAATAGAAAACAAGTCAAATTTCAGATATGTTCCTTGTAAATAGAACTTCATGGCATTGAATGTACAAGTATGTTTTGGTCTAACACTCAAAATATCAGTACACACTGGAAAATAGAAGAGAAGATGCATTTCATTCCAGAAAGGAGTTTTCTCAAAAGGCTTTTCTTTTAATTTTGTAAATTGAAGGATGTACACTTTGAATTCTGTTTTACAGTACATTATACAGGACAGTGTACATTGTAAGTGAGCCGAAAATTATACCACAAGCATGATTAAAAACAAATGCCTTGAAGCAATATAATTATATTTCTTTGTGGAACTTTTTTTTTTTTTTTAAAGATTTTATTTATTTATTTGACAGACAGAGATCACAAGCAGGCAGAGAGGCAGGCAGAGAGAGAGGAAGGGAAGCAGGCTCCCCGCTGAGCAGAGAGCCCGATGCGGGACTCAATCCCAGGACCCTGAGATCATGACCTGAGCCGAAGGCAGCGGCTTAACCCACTGAGCCACCCAGGCGCCCTCTTTGTGGAACTTTTAACACGTTTAATGCAAAGAAGGAGACATTGTCTCTAAATATGTATATTCTAAAAGCACTTTGTGTCATGTTTTTGCCTGAGGAACATCCATAAGATTTATGTAAATTAGAGTATAGGGTTTTGGATTTCACACTATATAGTAGGGGAAAGAATGACCGGCCTAGGACACGACAGAGACAGTGTTGTGGTATCCCAGTGCTGGCATGGAGGGAAAGGTGGTGCCCAAAGTAACAAAGCAGGCTTCTTAATAAAGAGAATATTCATTTCCTATTTCTCTGATCAGGCCAGAAGGAGAGGGAGGACTCTGGTTGCAGAAAGCTGTGGCAGACTGTTTTGGACAGTGAAGCTTGCTTAGAGGAGCAGGGTAAATATTCGGTATGGCAGCAGCCACACGTTTAACTCTGACATTGGCCACTACAAGTGAAAGGTTTGTGTTTTCTGGATTTGAGAAAATGTAGTGGAGCCTGCCAGGATTGTTCACTTATGTGACAGCCATGTGGTTTCGAAATGGACATTTATTCTCTCGCCAAACCACAATCCTTTCTGGGTTGGTTTTGTGGTGGTTTGTAGTTTTGTTTTGTTTTGTTTTGTTTTTTTAACAGCAAGAGAGAAGAAGTAGGGGTTAGCATTATGACCACTCAGTAAACACCAGGATTTTGATTGCACAACAAATAAGGAGTAAGAAAGCAAATTTCCATTGCAGAGGGCCACCCAGTAGTCATTTCCCTCTGATGACCTCATGAACCTAAGAAAGAATGAAAAGGTGGATGGATGGACGTACACTGATTATAAATTCCCATTCCTACATTCCATTTCCTACTTCTTTTATTATTATTTTTTTAAGATTTTATTTATTTATTTAAGGGGGAGAGAAAGTGAGAGAGATCACAGATGGAGAGGGAGAAGCAGGCTCCCAGCTGAGCAGAGACCTAATATGGGGCTTGATCCCAGAACCCTGGGATCATGATCTGAGCTGAAGGCAGACGCTTAACCAACTGAGCCACCCAGGCGTCCATTTCTACCTCATTTAAGCATTCTGCTCATAGTTAAATAATTTAACGATTTACTACTCTCTCACCCTTTCTTTTAAGACTTGTTCTGCTATTCAAAATGGAGGAAAGAGAAGAAAAAATATTTTTGTAAATAATTTGCTTAAAAGCAGAATTTTGCTTTTCTGAGGATTCCATTAAAAATATAACCTTTAGAATTAGCATCTTTCAAATTTAGGACCCCAACTGAAATTAAGCATGTTTATATTTTGAAGAGTTTTTTGATGGGGAAGGAAAATGATGAAAACTTGTATGAATAGGAGAAAAAGCTAAAATGTACACTTTTTGTAAACAAACCAGACCCTCTTTCTTGGGAAGCTTGTTGAAAAAAATTGCCCAGTTCCTAAAAGAGACGGGGATGGGGAGGAAGGTTCTCACCCCAGAGATGTATATATTGATTTGGAATGCAATGTTAGTAAAATTTATCCCAAATTAGGGCAAAAGAAGTAACAGATGAAATCAGAAACCCCACAATTTGCACATAACAACTAGTAATAATACTCAAAATCCTTTGTTAAACTTTTCCCATTTACCAGCACTCTGCCAATAGGTAACAGCTTAGCGAGTTAGGTATTGTGACCTACACACAGGTGAAGAAATGCAGAGAAGTGAACTTACTGCCCAAAGACATGTCCTGAGGGGTAGGTCTGGAACTTGAACCTGGGCCCTCTTGGTTCCCTGTGAGCTGAAGCTCAGCTCATGGAAACCTTCCCACCCCTGGTTATATATTTCCTGTTGACTCCTATGAGGGATTCAGTGAGTGCATCTTGTGGCAAAAAAAAATCCATGAAAATTATTGAAAGAGCAAGAGAGCATTAGTTTTCCCTTAGTACTAGGTGTGTCTCACCCTCCTGCTTGAGGCCCTGCCCAGCATTTCTCGTGGGGAGTTCTCTCCTTGGAAGTCCCAAGAAGCAGCCTGCAGAAGATCCCGTGACAGAGCAACAGGTGGGAAGCATTATGGTTACGCTGACTTGAATGGAAAATTTCCACACTGTTCTTTGCAGTAGTTTTTCCTGTAACTCTTTGGCGACTGTTTGAGATCATGATTTTGGAACATTATTGAGCTGATTCTTTCCTAAGAGAGCAAAATAATAGATCACGTCCTGCTCAAGTAGAATTCCTTTTAATGTACATTATTACACTAGCACTGGTTTCATCTGTGATAATTTTTTTTTAAAGGTTTTATTTATTTGTCAGAGAGAGAGAGGGAGAGAGAGCGAGCACAGGCAGACAGAATGGCAGGCAGAGGCAGAGGGAGAAGCAGGCTCCCCTCCAAGCAAGGAGCCCGATGTGGGACTCGATCCCAGGACGCTGGGATCATGACCTGAGCCGAAGGCAGCTGCTTAACCAACTGAGCCACCCAGGCGTCCCTCATCTGTGATAATTTTGAAATGAAGAACGTTTGACTGTTTTGCAGTAAATGGGACTCCAGGTACTAAGAAGCATTCTTCAATTCAATTTTAGAAATCTTAAACATTAAAAACAAACTTATAGGGATATGTAACACTGTATCAATAATTAGTGACATTCCTTGAGTGTTTGTTATGCTAAGCGCATAGCTGCCCCATTTCATTTCATCCTGACCAGAGCCCTGCAAGGTTGGTACTACCATGTCTCATCAAATCTAAGATGCTTTTCATTTAAAATGAGCCCTTACTCCATGCACCACAATGAAAGAAAAAAGGCTGCCTGTGAAAGTTACAAGGGGACTCGCATTGTAATACAACCTTAATGCTAGTGATACCTGGGAAAAGGAGTGTACATCTTAGAATCCATGAAATAACATTATTGCCAGCTTTACATATGATAACACTGAGACATAGGGAATGAAATAACTTGTGTCCGATCATTGGTGCTGGGTAGCAGAGCCGGGATTGGAGCCCAGGTCTCTGACAGTGGGTTTTATGTTCATAACTATTACATTTGTACTTTCACAAATGCTTCCTTTAAGGGATCTGGGAGTATTTTTTTTTTTTTTTTTAGGTTTTTTTTTATTTTTTCAGCATAACAGTATTCATTATTTTTGCACCACACCCAGTGCTCCATGCAAGGGATCTGGGAGTATTTTGAAGTGAAACTTGAATTACACTATTTATCTGTATTTGACCTATTAAAATTAAGCTGAAACTGCTCTTACAAATTTATACATAATTAGAAATTAGATTTGAAACCTATTTAAGTGGAGTCAAGAACTTAGGGCCAAATACACTAATATAAAAAGGACATGAAGAGACATTTCACAAAAAGACTGTTCACTGTTAATAAAGATAAAAACTAATGCAAATTCTCACTACTGGTGAGGTCTAGGGAAATGGATACTCCCTTAAATTGTAAGTAGAAGGATACCTTGATAGACTCTAACGTGCCTCTTTGCATTGTGTATCAAAACGTGCGACTCTAACGTGCCTCTTTGCATTGTGTATCAAAACGTGCATACTTTATGACTAGGCGTTTCACAACTAAGAACATATCCAAAGGTTATGGGTAAACAGGTGCCTTTGATAAATGTGTACATGTACAGTGTTGTTTTTATAGCCATGAAACATTAGATGCTACTGAGATGTTCAAAAGAGGACCAGGTAAATCAGTTCTGGTATTCTCATTTAATGAAAATTAAGCCGGTAAGGAAAATAGCAACCCCAATCCATATTTATTGGCATGGAAAAATGTCCATAGTATATCACTGTTTTTTTCCACTAAGAAAGCATCTTATAGACAATATGTATTTGCTTAACAAAGAACTGGGTTTTTAAAAAAAGATTTATTTAGTTTAGAAAGAGTGTGAGTGGGAGCAGGGGCAGATGGAGAGAATCTCAAGCAGATGCTCCGCTGAGCATGGAGTGCATGTGGGGCTCAATCCCAGCACCTCTGAGGTCATGGCCTGAGCCAGAATCAAGAGCTAGATGCCCAACCGACCGAGCCCCCCAGGTGCCCTCATGAAAAACTGTTTTGAGATGCTGTCCACTTAATTTCTGTTACTATATATAAAACACACACACACACACACACACACACACACACACACACACACACAAAGCGTCATGAGCCTAGTATTTCTATGCTGTTGACTAGAAAGTAGCATTCACATTTTTGTCCTAGATTCTGGAAGGTGTCCCTTTACCAATCTGGTTCCCCTTTGTAAGATGAGAGCGTTAATAAATAGAATGGTTAAAATGATGAGAATCTTTCTAGTTGGAAATTTTTTTTTTTTAAAGATTTTATTTATTTATTCGACAGAGAGATCACAAGTAGGCAGAGAGGCAGGCAGAGAGAGAGGAGGAAGCAGGCTCCCTGCCGAGCAGAGAGCCCGATGCGGGGCTCGATCCCAGGACTCTGAGACCATGACCTGAGCCGAAGGCAGCGGCTTAACGCACTGAGCCACCCAGGCGCCCCTCTAGTTGGAAATTTAAATACACCTTCACTAAGGAGCAGAATGGCGTATGACAGGAGAATGTGTTGGATCCCATCCAAGGTGTGCGAGTCTGTTGTGGTGCCCAGCGAGGGAGTGATGGGACTGGGACGGGCGCTGAACACCCAGCCAGGAGAGTGCTCTGCCCAGGGTGGTCCTTGCATTTCTGTCCTGTCATTTCTGGACTGTCTGGTAGGTGAAATGAGATCGGCAGTGTGAGAGGGACAGTCAGGCAGACAACTGTTACCATCACTAGAGTATCATTACATCAGTGTAAGACAAAAACTTCAACCACACCAGGATTCAGTGTTTGACAAGATTTTAGAGTCTGCGGAAATTCTGTTGAAATGTGGTAATGACTAAAACAAGAATCCTGTTTGAGATTTTGACTCATCTCTGAGCAATTTTGAAAACAACATGCATATAATTTCTTAGGGATTATAATTCACATAGTAGCGGCATTTGTGCAGAGTTTTTTGTCTGCCTGGATAAAACCCTTGGCTGTGTCTTCTAACTTGGTAAAAACAGCAGAGCCAGCAGCAGTCCAAAGATCTTAAATCATCCTTGTGCATACACTCCTTCTGTTTTTCTGCTCTGGCTTTTACCCGCTAGAGGGGATAATGCATTGTCTCTGGGGAATTCAGAGGCTCTCCTATGTGCCTTATAGAATATGAAGGAGATTAAGTAATACAGACACATATAAAGTTCCGTGTATAGTAATTGACATTAGGTGCTCCATTAAACAATGAAATGCCACAGTGTACCAGTTCTTCAGGACATGTTGCCATGGATACCCAGTGTGATGGAGATGGGGAAAGAGTTGCTTAGGAATTCAACAATTTCATTTTGAGGTGGAGTGAAAAATAAACTGTCTAGAGATGAGAACCATTAAACCAGTCACATATACAAATTGTTGTTTTCAGAATTGTCAATGAAAAGAAAAACACATTTCAAAATGAGTATCAATTAACAACCGTAGCCGGGCAGAATCCATCATTTCAGCTAGGAAGTGATGTGGCATTTAGATATTCTTAAGAGAAGGTATTTTAACCACAAATAAATAAATCTCAAAAAATCAAGTGGACAGAGGGATGACAGTAGGACAGTGGGAGGCAGGTTCCCTGAGGGTCTGCTCGGATGTGCTCGGTTTTGTGGACCCTCGGCTGGCCTCTGGATTTATTGCAAAACAGCTGTTTTGGAAAGGAGCAAGTTTTAAGAACTAATAGAAGCAGTGGTAAGGATGGCAGCTAACTGGACTGATGTGGTTTCATGTCCTCCTCTGTGTCTGAGAGTAGTTTGCAACCAAGACCGATTCTAAACCCTCCATTTCCTAGAGACAGCCCCATGTCACCCCCAGCCCTTCCCAGGGGAATTCTCTCCAATGAATGCTTTCCAAAACCAAGTCCCTGCAGTGGGAGGACAGAGCTCCCGAGGAAATGGGTTTGTCGAGCTGTATTCCCAACCCTGTAAATGGAAAGGGTTTTGTTTGTTTTGGGAATAGGTGCTCTCTTCTCTCCATCTCTGCTTCTCTTAATTCAAGTCATTATTATCTCCTTCCAGCATCTGGCTATCTTCCCTTTCTGATCCATCTGCCATATGGATACCAAATTTAAAATAAAAGAAAAAAAAGAAAAGAAAAACAGATCAGAGCATGCCATTTCTGCAACAGGAGCTTTTGATAGTTCTCCATTACCCATAGAATAAATTCTAACCCCTTAATGTGACATTAGGCCCTTTAACAAAATTTTAACCCTCTCCTGCTACCTTCCCCTCCTGCAGGCTGTGCATCAGCTTCAGGAGAGAACAGAACATTCTCTGCTGCCCTCTCCCCCGGAAAGTTCAGTTTTCCCTCTGTGTTTTCACAGAACTCTGTTTACACCTCTGGGGAGCCCTTGTCTTGGGCTGCTTTTTTGAGCCTTTCCCCTTCTCTCATCCAGACGTGGAGTGGTGTGGTTGGTGTAGTGCGGTGGCCGGAAACACAGGCTTGAAAGTGGTCATCCTGGGGTAGAGTCTCTCGCTGCTGTTCCACTTACCCGCTTAGTGACCCAGGGCACGTGACTTTACCACCAAGTCTCACTTTCTTCATTTGCAAGCTGGAGAGAACATTGGTAGGTCTCATATGCTTGTTACAGGAATTGAAAGGGAGCATGGCTGGGAAGTATTTAGCACAGTGCCTCGCACGTAGTAAGCTTTAGACATATGTTAGGAATATGCACCGTGAATTGCTTTTCATGTCTTCCATTTCCACCTCCCAGTGGCACTTTACACATAGTAGGCACTCAAAAATATTTATTGATTAAAAACTGTGGCTCATTTCAATAGAGTCCTCAGTAAGTTTTTAGTATGAAGGTGATGAAATTTAAGAGATACTATTATTATTATTATTATTTTAAAGATTTATTTGTCAGAGAGAGGACAGTGGGGGCGGGTAAAGGGAGAGAGGGAGAAAGATTTCACTAAATGCAGACCCCCACTCCAGCAGGTCTCACAACCCTGAGCTCCTAACCCGAGCCAAATCAACAGCCCCACACTTAACTGACTGAGCCACCCAGGCGCCCCGGGAACATTATTTTTGAATGCTTTACCTAAATATTTGTGTATTCTAAGAGGAGGAAGTATGGTGAAGAATACATACTTTATATGTAACTTCTAAATTTTAGGAGACCATCGCAAAATGATACAAACTTCTCAGAGCTCCTCACCCATAGAGCTGAGGTCATTGTTTTTGTGCATGGTCACAAAAGTAGTTCGGATCTGAAAAGAGATTGGGTCACGTGTAGAAAGATGACGCACAATTGGGAAAGTCCAAGTGGACGCTGACTTCCTGGAAAAAGCTCTCGCAGTCAGTGTTCACAGAAAGGACAAAGTGAAAGGAGAGTTGGTGTAAACCGTGAGAGTCAGTCAGGGGCCATAACGTCTGTGGTGCTTCAGAAGTGTAACTGCAGTGATAATACAGTGAAGAGACAAATGAAAGCACATCTTCATAAAATTAGAGCTTAAGGTTGAAAAGAACCTCACAAGTCCAGTCTCCCTAACTTTGGCTGCACAACAGGATGACCTGGTGGGCTTGTTAACATGCTTGTAGCTTGGTCCTGCTTGCAGGATTCTGATTTAGCAGTTCCACAGCAGAGCCTAAGTGGGCATGTATCTTTGGGTGTGTGTGTGTGTGTATGTGTGTGTGTGTGTGCACGCGCGCACACGCGCAAGAAACGTTTAGCCCTGATGCAGCAGGTTAGTGGACTGGTGTTGAGGAACCACTGGTCTACCCTAACCAAGGATTCTCAGGATGGGGTTATTTTCTCCATTGCCTGGTCATCTGGACACTTTAAATATCACTGATAATAGGAACCTTAGACCAAGGCACCTTTTTTTCCTTTCCTTTTCTTTAGTGTTGTTCTCTTTTAAAGGCCTTAGCTGGTTTCAGTTAGAATTTGCTGCCCTTTAACTTGGTCTGCTGATTCTAGTACTGTCTTACCACCTGTGCTGCGTGGATTGGGTCTGGTACATCTTCTGCCTGGCAGCCCTCAGATATTTGGAGATGGCTGTGATGCCCTTTTTAAACCTTTTATTTAGGCTGTAGCACCCTCTCCATCCTTACTGTGCTGTGATTTCATCTTACTTTAAAAGCCATTTACTAAGGAATTAATCTGTGCCGGAACTGTGTGTGTGTGTTGGGGGGATCTTACAGCAGAACCTGGAGAGAGAAATTTGTTGACAAACACCTTCCACGCACAGGCAGTGGATTGAGGTGTGGGTTCTGGAGTCAGAATCTGGAATCCCTCACATAGCCACTTGACTAGCATAGTCCTTAGGCGAACTCTTTGTGCCCTGTGTCCTCAGGTCTCTTGGAAGGACACTACCAGCACCTACCTCAGAGTACCTTCGGGCAAGTCTAGGTTTTCGATGCAGTGCTTGGCATACAGCAAGTGCTCAGTACATCCTGGCTCAGAGACATGCTTAGGATTATAATAGTGATAGGAACAAAGAGGATGGAATACTATGTGGAAGGCAAAGTGTATCTGGTGCTGTAGTAAAAATACCGAAATGAGGTTTCCGTGTACAAATTAGGTGAATGTGTACCCACTCTAACAAGTACGTAGAGAATGCCTAATCCTTGTGGAATTAACTAAGTTTATTCATGTCCTATTCAACACTTACATTAATAATTTAGGTAGCACCTGACTCAGTATGATAGTAGGAGAAATAATTGACGTTAAAAGGCACAATAAGATCAAGGACCTGAAAAGAATTCAACAGATGACAGCGATGAGCCAGGTGATGGGAAACTTAGACGCTGGAAAGCTAAGCGTTAAGTAGACGATGAGGAAAGTATGGCTTCCCAGGAGGACACTTTATATTTGGCTTACTCTCAATTAAAGTGATGTATTTGGTGGAGAAGCTGGTGTGATGATTTTTTTTTTTTTTTTTAGACTATGTTAAGAGCAATTTAGGATCCTGAACAATGCAGACCATGCCCTGTTCTTCTCTGTTTAAACTTCTAGAGCTTCTTCTACTTTGCTCTTATTGACTGGGCTGTAGGGCAAGTTAGCTAACTCTGGAACTTAGTTTCTTCATCTATAAAATGGGGATAATCCTGCTTAGTTATGTTTCTCTTGAATTGTAAAGATCAAATATAATGAAGGCAAGTGGTATTACTGTCACTCTGGAGAAATTTGTCATATTTAATTCATATGACTCAAAACCCTTTTTCCTTGATGTGACTGACAACATCACTAGTTTTTATTAACCATCCATAGTTTTAAATAACTGACCTTTAAATTAACTAAAATCTTAGAGATTGTAGTACATACATTATCGTTCATCTTGTTTTCGATTCAGTAGAAATATGGGCATCGAAGTGGTTGGTAAGTGGCGAATTATTTTCTACCTTTTAGTTTGTATATTCACTGACAATCCTAACTGTGCTAAACTGTCCAAGATATTTTAGAAGTCGAACTGAATACCTTATCGGCGTCAGTGCTAAGATTATCTATAGCAAAGCAGCATGTACCTCCTCACTGAATAAGTTTGTGTTCCACTTTTAGGGAAAAAGGATACTGCAGCAATACAGGAAAAGAACAGGATGGTAGTTTCTTTACCATCTTTGCTGCTGGTGACTTGTGCTTTTTATGGGAGGGAAGGGGAGTGGGGAGAGAAGGCTCCTTTTTCCAGTTCTCTCTCTCTGTCCCTGTCTCTTTCTCTCTTATTCCACCATTATAACAACAAAAAATCATAATATGGAGATCAAGATCCTGGAGACTACCATTCTTTCTAATTACGTTTTAAACCCAAACATGAAAATTAGAATTCTTCTACACACAATATGACCATTTCCATCAGCCTTAAATTGGTATTTTGGATTGTGTTCTACTGAAGAGCCTTGGTGGAGAAGGAAAGAGAGGGTGAGAAAGAAAGGAAGATTCTAAATGACAGTCTTTTGAATAGTGTAAGTTCAATCCCTAAAACAAAAAGCAAGATCTCTTTTTCCCCTAAATAATGTGCTCTCCAGCTTCACCTCTCATCCTGAGAAACATGAAAGAGAAAGTAAAAGAGGTGACCCAAATCACAGAGTGCCTTTGATAGGAGAAATTCAGCTGTTTTGAACACTTACAATCAAAGGAAGTGGTTTCCCTAATTACATGAACTATGTGAAATCTCTCAGAATAGCTCTTCCACCCCAGGATTCCTTGCACTTTAGAAGTTTGCATAAAAGCTCACATGGAGAATCAGATGCAAAGTGTTTGATTCAGATTTTATTAGGCAGAAGAGTGCCCACATCCGTCCTGCGGTTTGCCAGCTGCTTAGGTTAGGACCACTATACCTGGTTTTGATGTGGATATCTTTCAGACCCGCAACATTAAGATCTTTGTTCTGTCCTTTTCTTGCAAGAGGCACCACTTTTCAGGAGCAGTAGCTATGAAAATATTCAGGAGCTTGGTCTTCCCAATTTCTATCTCTTAACCTGAAAAGGATCGTGGCCATGTTTGTGCACTTTGCATGGGAAAACATCATTTCCTGTGTTTGTTGCTAGGGAGTGTTAAACTGCTGGATTTTATTAAGCTCTTCATTACATTTTTTTTTAATATTTTAAATATAATAATGATTTACCAGAAAATTTATATGCAGAATTCCCCATTTATTCTCAGAATCTAGAGTCAGGATCTGCCAAAACACTTGGCCTAAAGAATAATAGTGATTATGACTGTATTAAATCTTTTGTATTTTGATAGTCACCTTGTTATTGAGGCATACAGTGTGGTGCAGGTGTGTAAGGAAGAGAATTATAAATATCCCAAGCTTTCTATTTGGGGAGGCAGGCTCAAGAAGACAGAAGCATCCATTTTAATTAAAATGTCAGCTTGGAAAGATCTTTTTCTGGGCGAGTAATTTTATGTGTAAAGGAGATTGTCTAGTAATCATATATAGCAGTAAAAACTGTGTGGGTTTTTTTGTCTCTTTCTGTGAATAGGTGTGTTGCTATTACTGTATTTTATATTCTGTTAAAAATCTGTGGGTCCTAAAAAACAAATGGGAGTGTATGAGCAAAAACAGAAGGAAATTTGATTTAGTCTAGTGTTTAAAGTACAGTAGTGACTTAAACTATAACCCACATAAAATTTTCTAATACTAAGACTCCTGGCTCTTGGGCAGCAAGGATTAAGTAAAAGAAGGTAAAAGTGCTCTTCCATCAGTCAACCTATAAAAATTTATTTGAACAATTACCTAGCCATTTCTTTCTACTTGAACGGTTCTCATTTATTTAGGTAAATTAGTAAATATTTGTAATTTTAGGGTATTTAAAAATCTGAAAGTGTTCATGATTGAACTATGAGATTCGTTCTTTTCTTCTGAACTCCTAATTATGGATGGCTTAAGATTTAGCTATTTTGTATATAGTCCAGTCAAGATAGTAAGAGAAAGGGGATTTGCAAAATGATGGAGGATTGATATTGTGGTTAGGGGTTTTGCTTATTGGGTAGATTTGCACGTAATTGTGATAAGGTCTGTTATCTTGGAAATCTAACACAGTACTCAAACTGAACTTTTAATAGCTATTTTAGTCTGACTGTCCCAAACCTCCATTTTAAAAATCAGGAATTTGGGGCGCCTGGGTGGCTCAGTCGGTTAAGGGTCTGCCTTTGGCTCAGATCATGATCCTAGGGTCCTGGGATCGAGTCCTGCATCAGGCTTCCTGCTCAGCGGGGAGTCTGCTTCTCCCTTTGACCTTCCCCCCCATGCTTGCTTGCTCGCCCCCTCTCTCTCTTGCATGCTTTCTCTCTCTCTCTCAAATAAATAAAATCTTTTAGAAGAACTTAAATAAATCAGGAATTGGAAGTGCAGCATAGTTATGTTAGGTAGCAATGAATCCTGTCGCAGAGCCTGGGTCTTTACTTTGTCCCCTCAGGAGCTCGCTGTCAAGTTCCTACTGTGTGTGCTGGATTTTAAATGACATTCAGCTGCCTACCCGAGGCTTGTTCTAGGAAGGAAGGTTAAATATGCTCCAACGATAGGCATTTGATAACACTTTAACATTAGCAGTAAAAGTCATTTCGCTTTTCTTCATAGTGTTTCTAGCAGCTAGGGAAGTAGCACCACATAAATAACTTCTGTTAGGGTTTCAACCCAGTATCCTTTGCATTATCCTGAAATGATAGTGTTACTCAGCTAGTACTTCTACCATTTAGAAAGCACTCTTACGTATGTCATTTCCTTTACAAATGATGGAACAGGTTTAGTATGTTTCCCAAAATTTATACGGGAAAACAGAACTTGATCTCAGGCTTTCTGGCTCTGTTTACCCTTGATGGAACCTCAGCTTTGGAAAAGAGCTTACTCCACCGTATTTCTGATGCCCGAATCTCCTCTGCAGCATTCTTGTTACAAATAAGCATTTTGCTTCTGTTTGACTTCTGATTACTAATGATGGAGAACTCATTAACCTCCTGGGACAATCCATTTCATCTTTGGAAAACTGACCATCAGAAAGCTCTTCTCTAAATTATTCTGAGTCTGTACCACATGCTAACAGTTTTGGCCCAGCATTAAAGGAATAATGTAATACTCTAATGTGATTTTTTTGAAAGAACATTAAAATTATACTCAGGAAACTCTTACCAAGTGATATTTATTAAGTGTCCAATTGTCCCCTAATTCTTATTAATAAGTACTATAACTCCATTTATTGTGACTTTTAAGGTTTCTGCAAAATTTTTGAAGTTTTTTTTTTTCCTTTTGAAATCTTTTCCTAGTATTAAAAGTGACCAGTTCTTACTTAAATAAAGGAACATAATTTGGAGATAGTATGCTAATAATAGGAAACTAGATTTCTAAATAGTTTCTCTTATTTGATGCACTTCAGTATCATGGTTCTTCAAGTTTCTACTTTTATCTGTTCACTGTGCTGTACTTATAACCAGATATTTCCATGTTATGTTTATTTTCCAGATTTTATTTTTTATATTAAAAATGATGCATGTTCATTCTAAAAAAAATCAAACATTACAGAAGCCCATAAAGAAGAAAAGCATTTCTCCTCCCTATATTCTTATACTCTAAAACTTATCAGTGTATGAATAACTTTCCATATTGTTTTTTTTCTCTGCATTTATAAGCTGTACTAATATTTTTCCCTCCATAAAAATGGATCATATTTCCAGAAAGGGTAGCATGAGGGAAATTTGTGATGGAACTGTCTGTATCTTGACTGTGGTGGGGATCACTTGAATATAGGTATGATAAAATTGTCTAGAACTTAAACACACACAAGTGCCTATAAAACTGGTGAAATTGGAATAAGATCTGTGTAGTATATTAATGTCAATTTCCTGATTATGCTACTGTGCTATAGGTATGCAAGATATAAACTGAGTAAAGAATATATGGGATTTTACAGCTACAGAGTTACCTCAAAATAAAAAGTTAAAAACTTGGATCACACTGTTATATGTATATACTGTCTTGAAACTTGGGCTTTTTAACTTAGTATATTGAGACGTTATGTGGCTATGTATAGAGCTCTTTCATTTCTTTTAGTAGCTTTTATATTTTGTGTTTAAATAGCATTTATTTACCCTTACTTATTACAGTAAATTATATTCTTGGCCAGTGTACAATAAAAAAATTACTGGAGATGTGGAGAAACATGAAAATGTTTTACTGGAAACTCTAAGATGAGCCAGATGTTGTAATTAGCAGACAATCTAAAGCAACTTTTATTAACAGGTTCAAGACCTTAAAGGAAAACATGGCCATAATGAAGGAACAGAATGGGAAATTTAGCAAAAAGAAAGGGACTAAAAATTCTAGGCTTGAAAAACTGCAGTCTTTGAAGTGTATGTTTTATTAGATGGAGCTTAATAACAAATTATGGAAGCAAAAGGAAGAGTCAATATATATATAAAAACAAATTAATAGAATTGGTCAAATCTGAAGAGCATAGGGGAAAAAAGACTTAAAAATTAACTCAGGAATGTGAAACAATATCAGTCAGTCTGAAACATGTAATTGGACTCCCTGAAGGAAAGGACAGAGAGATGAACAGAAAAAAATTGAAGAAATGATAACTTGGGGCGCCTGGGTGGCTCAGTGGGTTGAAGCCTCTGCCTTCGGCTCGGGTCATGGTCCCAGAGTCCTCGGATCGAGCCCCATATCGGCTCTCTGCTCGGCGGGGGGCCTGCTTCCTCCTCTCTCTCTCTGTCTGCCTGCCTCTCCGCCTAATTGTGATCTCTGTCGAATAAATAAATAAAATCTTTAAAAAAAAAAAAAAAAAAGAAATGATAACTTAAAGTGTCCCAGCTTTGGTGGAAAACATATAGGTCCTAAAATTTCAGCAAACCTGGAGCAGGATAAATCGTTTTGCCTGCTTTCACCATTTGTGTTTGGTGTTGTACTGGAAGGCCTAGTCAGAGCAGTAAGATAAGAAAAAGAAGCAAAATGCTAAAGATTGGAAAGGAAGAAGTAAATCTGCCTTCATTTGCAGATGAAATCATTATTTACATGGAAAATCTTAAGTGTTCAACTCTTAGAAGTGATAGGTTAATTTAGTAAAGTTATAGGAAACAAGTTGATTATATTGCTATATACTAGGAGCAAACCATTCAAAAAATAAAATTTAGAAAATGGTTTATTTAGAATAGCATGAAACAAAAAATACTGAGAAATAAATTTAATGGAAGGTATGAAAAAATTCCCATGCTGAAAACTATGAAACAGTGCTAAGAAAAATTAAAGATAATCTAAATAAGAAGACAGAAATCATGTCTATGGATTGTAAAACACACTATTGTTCAGATGTCACTTTCCCCTAAAAGTTGATTTGTGTAAGAAGAACATAGTTGGAAGCTTCACACTTGATTTCAAGACTTCTTGCAAAGGCCCAGTAATTCAGATGGTGTGGTATTGACGTATAGGCAGAAACGTAGATTGATGCAACAATTTCAGATTTAGCCTCCCACATATTGATGTCAGTTGAATTTTAATAAACATGCCAATTCAATTAAATGCAGAAGAGGAAATATTTTTAGTAAATATTTCTGTAACAGTAGGCATACATATTTTAAAAACTTAACTCCTACTTTACACCATACACAAAAATTATTTTAAGATCCTTTATAAACCAGAATGTAAAAGTTAAAACAGTAAAAGTTCTATAAGAAAAGGAATATTTTATAATCTTATGACAGCCAAATACAGTACTGTATTTTTTTAATGATTTTTCTTAACATTTTCTCTAGCTTACTTTATTGTAAGAATAGAGTGTATAGGACACATATACAAAATATGTGTTAATCGACTGGCTACGTTATGGGTAAGGTCTCTGGACAACAGTAGGCTATTAGTAGTTAAATTTGGGGGGGAGGGGTGTCAAAAATTTATCAACACAAAGACAGTGGGTACACCGATCCCTGCATGGTTCAAGAGTCAGCTGTATATGGACAATCAGTAAGCATGTGTGAAAGTGCTCAATGGTATTTGTCATTAGGGAAATGCAAACTAAGACCACAATGAGATTCATTTCACACCCACTAGAATGGCTAAAATGTTTAAAACCAGCAACACCAAATATTGGTGAGAATGTAGATTAGCACTTTCTCATACTGTTTTTTACGGGAGTGTGGAATGGTATGACCACTTTGGGGTGTTTTTGCCTATTTCTTCAAAATTTCACCTACCCTACCCTATGATCTAGCGATTCAACTTATAGATATTTACCCAAGTGGGATGAAAACATATGTTCAAAAAAATCTAGTATAAGAATATTTACAGCATCTTTATTGATAATAGCTCAAAATTGGGAATAACCCACATACTCATTAATAGGAAGATGGATAAATAAATAATATTGATAAAATGGAATTCTAATTAGCAATAAAAAGAAAGAACTCATAAATGCAGCAACATAGATGAATCTCAAAAAATACTGTGTAGTAAAAAATCGTACCTGTGGTATGATTCCACTTCTGTGAATTTCAAGAAAAGGCAAAACTAATCAATGGTGCTAGAAAACATGGGGCACCTGGGAGGCTCAGTCAGTTGAGTGTCTGCCTTCGGCTTAGGTCGTGATCCCATCCCAGGGTCCTGGGATCGAGTCCCGCATCCGGCTCTCTGCTCAGCAAGGAGCCTGCTTCTCCCTCTCCCTCTGCCTGCTGCTCCCCCTGCTTCGTTCTCTCTCTCTCTGTCAAATAAATAAAATTCTTTTTTTTTTTTTTAAAGATTTTACTCATTTATTTGACAGACAGAGATCACAAGCAGGCAGAGAGGCAGGCAGAGAGAGAGGAGGAAGCAGGCTCCCCGCTGAGCAGAGAGCCCGATGCGGGGCTCGATCCCAGGACCCTGAGATCACGACCTGAGCCGAAGGCAGCGGCTTAACCCACTGAGCCACCCAGGCGCCCCAAATAAATAAAATTCTTAAAAAAAAATGGCACTAGAAAACAGAACAGTTCTGGGGCACCTGGGTGGTTCAGTTGGTTGAGCAGCCCACTCTTGATTTCAGCTCAGGTTGTGATCTCAGGGTCGGGGGATGGAGCCCTGCATGGGGGTGGTCCAGGCTGTGCGGGGAGTCTGCTTGAGATCCTTTCCCTCTCCCTCGGCCCCCCAGCTGCTCATGTACCCTCTCTCTCTTTCTAAAATAAATAAATCTTTTTTTTTTTTTTTAAGTGAAAACAGTGCCTTTGAGGGGTGGAATTGACAAAAGGGCACATGAAAAGATAGAAATAGTCTGTATCCTAATTAGGATGAAACACAAATGCCTACATGTATCAAAGCACTTACATTATTCATTAAGATCTCTTTATTTTATGATACATACATTTTACCTTTGTTAAAAAACAAAGTTCAGTTTTTTAAAAAGGCAAAAGAATAAGCCAAGCAAGTCTGTTGCCTTTTAAAGGGCTTCTCCCAAAGCACCAATTAGTAATTTCACATGTATAAATATGTGCATGTATATTCATATATGTAAAACTGAATATGAAATTATGATCCACACACCTTATACGCTATGCATTTAACGTGTATAATTAAATGGATTTTGGTACATTCACAGTTACGCAGTTATTACCACAATCACTTTTAGAGTATTTTCACCCCAAAAAGAAATCCGAATCCATGTGCAGTAATTAACCATGTTCTCTCAGCTCCCCCACAACCGAGCCCTAAGCAACTACTAATCTACTTTCTTTTTCTATAGATTTGCCTTTTCTGGATATTTCATATAAACAGAATTATATAATATGTGACTTTTTGTGACTGGCTTCTTTGACTTAGCATGTTTCCGGGCTCATCCATGTTACAGCATATATCTACTTAAATGGGTTCCTGGACCTAATTCCAGTGTGCGGGGGGGTTGTTTCCACCCATACCACATGCAGTTCCTGGACACCAGTAGGGTGTCCACCCATTCAACTCGGTTCTGACACAGTCTGCCTGGAGACCGCAGCAAACACAGGCTAAGCCCAGGTTTGACTGACTGACTGAAAGTCCGAGGTTTCCGTGACCCCCTGCTTGGGTTCCTTTAATTTGCTAGAGCGGCTACTAGAACTCAGAAAAACATTTTTACTTCCTAGGTCGTCTGTTTATTATAAAAGGATATCATCCTGGAACAGCTAGATGGAGGAGATGCGCAAGGCAAGGCCCTGTGAGACCGCGGGGCTTCCTTCCCCTCCTCAGGCCTGCGCTCTCCCAGCCCTATTCACCAGCCTGGAAGCTCCTTAACCCCGTCCTTCCCTGTTACTGTGGAGGCTTCAGTACGCGGGCATGATTGATTAAGTCATTGGTCATTGGCAAATGATTCACCCTCCAGCCCCTTTCCTTGGTCAGCAGGGAGGGGAGTGAAAGTTCTAACCCTCTGATCACGTCGTTGGCAGCCAGCCCCCAACCTTAGTCGCTTTCCAAAGTCACCTCATTAACATAACAAAGACCCCTTCCTTATTCACTCTCCTCAGTAAGGAAATTCCGAGGGTTTTAGGAGCTCTACGCCAGAAATGGGTAAGAAGACCAAATATATATACTCATTATAAATCATGGTATCATGTACTGTCTTCCTTTTTACTGTTAAATACCCCATTCAAATGCCACATTTTATTTATCTGTTTATCAGATGATAGACATTTGGGTCATTTTCTGCATTTTGGCTATTAGGAATAATGCTGATTTGAACATTCGTGTATGGACACAGGATTTTTCTTTTCATGCCACTATTCCTCGGAGTAGAATTGCTGAGTCACATGGTAGCTCTATGTTTATTGTTTGAGTAACCGTCAGTATGTTTTACATTCGTACTAGAAGGGCGTGAAGGTTCTAATTTCTGGATAAATCTTTACCAACACTTGTTACTCTCTCTCTTTATATATATATATATACATATATATGTATATACATATATATGTATATATTTTAAGATTTTATTTATTTATTTGACAGAGAGATCACAAGTAGGCAGAGAGGCAGGCAGAGAGAGAGGGGGAAGCAGGCTCCTTGCTGAGCAGAGAGCCTGATGTGGGGCTCGATCCCAGGATCCTGGGACCTTGACCTGAGCTAAAGGCAGAGGCTTAAACCCACTGAGCCACCCAAGCACCCCTCTTTTTTGTTTTTTTATTAATTATTGTAGACACTCTAGTGGCTGTGAAATGGAATCTCATTGTGGTTTTGATTTGTAGTTTCCCCGTGAATGCTAGCGTTAAGCATCTTTTCATGTGCGTCTTTGCCATTTGAATATCTTTTTTGGAAAACTGCTATTCAGATGCTTTACCTATTTTTAACTGGGTTATTTGTCTTTTTATTATTGAGTTGTGAGAATTTTTATATATTCTAAATATAAGTCCCTTATCAGATATATGATTTACAAATGTATTCTTTCATTCTCTGAGTTTCCTTTTTCATTTTCTTCATGGTGTCTGTTGAAGCACCGATGTTTTTAATTTTGTTAAAGTTCAATATACCGATTCTTTTGTTGCTTATGCTTTCAGTGTCATATCAAAGAAGCTTTGCCTGACCCAGGATCACAAAGATTTACTCTCATATTTTCTTCTAAAATGTTCTGTAGTTTTAGCGCATTGTTGGGTTTATGATCCATTTTGGGTTAATTTTTGTGTTTGGTATGAGGAAGGACCTCCGACTTTATTCTGTGTATGTGTGTAGTAGCTTCTTACCTCTTTTAGCCAGAACTGTATTCCACAGTCATGTACAGCGAGGAGCCAGTTGGGAGGTGACAGGTATGCTTGGGGTGTGGCCACCGGAAACAAAGCAGAAGGCAGCCCGCAGCAGTCGTCAGGGCAGGCGCCATCTTCACCTTTGACTGAAAAGACTATGCCACCAGACTTAGAAGGAATAATTTGAACCTGTCTGAAATACGAATTTGATCAAGAAGCATTCTGTAACTAGCTTCAGAAAAGACTTAAAAGAGTTTTCTGGATTTTATTTGTTAATATGGTTTTCCTGAAGATAATGCCGAAAGCTGAAACAGATTGCTATTTATTACAAGCACAGAATTTACTCTTTCTTGTGCCTCTGCTCAGCTATTTGTCCCCCTCATCTCTCTTTTTCTCTTTGTCCCTCTCCCCTCCCTGTCCTTGCCCACCCCCCCACCCACACCCATATGGGAGTTTTTGTCTGTTAACATTACATTATATTTAATGGGTTTGACATACGTACTCTTAAGTGGACACTTTGGCCTCTACTAAAAAACAACCCACTGTTCTCTCTGGCTCTTGGGTCATAGAAACTTCTCAACACTTCTTAGTCGAATGTTATGCTGTGAGAAGCAAGAGGTTTTGTCTCTTTCAGTACAGGCTCTACCCTAGAGCCTTTCCTTCCTTTTATTCTCTAAAGCAATTGACATTGATTCACGATTTCCTGGTATCAGTAGGATGAGTTGCATGAGTAACCCTGATCTGGTGGAGCCTTCTCCCAGGCACATTTAGCAAGCTCAGGGCACTGAAGATGAGGCCAGGCATCACTTCCCTGCCCCACTTCACCACAGATCATCTTTTCTTACCTCCTAATGGTGCTTGGAAGCTGTGTACAGACTGTGTAACAGGAAATGAGTATTTGTGACTTTGCTGGTTTCTATGGAATGTCTCCCCCTGAATTTCCCCTCTTGGGTTCCTTGGTTGTGTTTGTCTGTGGCGCAAGATTGATGTTTGGTAATGAAGTGAACCCGAGGTGCCTCTGCCTTCACTCTGTCTCTTCTTGCCTGTCCTGCTCTCCTCGATTGAGCTGCTCGTGCTGACTGAGTTGGTTAGAACAAGATGTTCGTAAGGATGTGGTCAAGCTGACTTGTTAGGGAGAAAATAAAATCTGAAGCCGTAGAATTCTGAATCCAAAGCAAATGTTGAAGACACTTAGAACTGATCACAATGTAGGATAAGTGTAAATGTTTTTAATGATCATGCTCATAACCAGTATTTGGAGCTTAATACATTCCAGGCAGTTCTCTTGGTGCTCCACGTGCATGAATTCATTTAATGCATAAACAATAGTTAATTCTATTCTAAAGCTCCTTTCATTTTACAAAGGGTTTTCACATTTATTTGATTCTTATTAAAACCTCTTGACATGGGGCACCTGGGTGGCTCAGTGGGTTAAGCCTCTGCCTTTGGTTCCAGTCATGATCTCCGGTTCCTGGGATCGAGCCCCGCATTGGGCTCTCTGCTCAGCAGGGAGCCTGCTTCCCCCCTCTCTCTGCCTGCTGCTCTGCCTACATGTGATCTCTCCCTCTCTGTCAAATGAATAAATAAAATCTTAAAAAAAAAAAAAAAAAGACCTGTGACATGCAGCTAGAGGAGACTAGGGAGATGGGACAGCTACACGTGATGTGGTGCCCCAGAGTGGGTCCCCGAACACATGGAGGACAGTAACGGAGACCCAAGGGAACTCCAAGGTCACTCAGTTCCGGTAACATGCTGTGCTAACAGAAGCTGTCACCTGAGCGAGGGCCATCCTCAGGTCTGTGCCTCTCTCAATCTACTCTCAGTCTAAAACCCTGCCTTCCTCTGAGTCTAAAAATTACTCCAGAATACTAAGTTTATTTTTAAAAATTTTATTTTAGAAGTTTTCCCTATCCCCTAGTCCAGAGATTTCTAACATTCAAAAGGCTAGGTAGCTTGCTGTCTATACCTGGGGGCGTGGGGAAACTGGACCCTTGGATCCCGGTCCATGCATTCCCAGCTCAGTGCCTGTATTCACCCCTTTGTCAGTAAGAACACACTGCTTCTTCCCACGGCAGCCTCCCCATGGGTAATATCTTCATTTTACAGCTAATAGATCACTATGATCTGTGTTCTCTACTGGAAAAGTAACTAAAAAAAAAAAACATGTTTGCCTTTGACATTGAGCCACTGGCGCCTCCATATTTGAATGGAGAATATGGTACATATTTGATTAAACCAATACAATAGAAACCTCACTAGGATGAATGATGACAGGTGTTTGGCAAAAAAGCATGGTGGGGTCTTCTGTGACCTCTGACCCAGAAACATGAGGAGGGGCAGAAAATAGAAACAAGAGCATGGCCCCATCAAATTCAGATCCATTCCACAGGTGCAGTAATCGGGAGGCTAGTGAGGTTAAGCCAGATTCCTTACCCTGGGAGTGGCAAAGAGAAGTGATGTTCCGTGTCTTTCAGCTTGGCACCTGATTTTTTAAAATAGTAAGGGACTTGAGGAGATTTATTTTGAGGCTTGAAGAATCAGGCCTAACACCTATGGTCTTCTTGGTGTGTTTTGTTCTTTGAATTAGAGGTTCTTCCGTCGGATATGATGATGACCGGAGTACGCTGGATGACTTACGCCTTTTTCTTTACTGATGCTGTCATCATCAGACTCTCTGGTCTGTGCTCTGTCCTGCCCAGACCTGTGCTTCAGCCTCTTTCTTTTACCAGTTTCACTGTGCTGTTGCTATCAGTGTTTGGATCTGTTTGCCAGCAACGCGTAGTCCTAGCTGGTGTTCTGTATATCCGAGTTCAGTTCTGTGTATCTTTTAACGTTTTTTTTCTTTGAAGCACTCTCAATACAATCCCTAGCACCTAACATTTTTTTTTTCTTTTTAAAGGATTTTATTTATTTATTTGACAGACAGAGATCACAAGTAGTAGGCAGAGAGGCAGACAGAGAGAGAGGAGGAAGCAGGCTCCCCATGGAGCAGAGAGCCCTATGCGGGGCTCGATCCCAGGACCCTGGGATCATGACCTGAGCCGAAGGCAGAGGCTTTTAACCCTCTGAGCCACCCAGGCGCCCTTAGCACCTCACATTTATTGGGGAAAACCAGGTGCCTACCATGTACTTTCCATTTAAATTTGGTCCTCACAGCTAGTTTAAGTAGGTATCAGCCTTCTTCATTTTACAGATAAAGACCAAGCTCGGTGACATCAAGAGACTTGCAGGGTCATGGAGTTCATACCTGGTAGCGCTGATATTTATCCCCAGCATTTTCTGACTCCACGGTAACCAGACGACCCTTCAGCTTTGCCCCAGATTTGCTCTAGGATTGGGTCCAAATCCTGGCTGCTCACCTGAGCCACGTTCGACTCACCTGAGAAGCTTCCAAGAAGCAGCCACACCTGGGCCCCCACCCTGTACTAAATACCTCAGATTTAAGGCGGAATGTTAGCGTTGAGAAGACTTTAGAGCATTCGTTCTGTCCTTCTTACCTACAGATAGTGACATTTTATCCATAGGTAAGCTGACCCCAGATCACACGGTTGTCCAGTGTCAGAAGAAAGACTAGAATGCAGATCTCTTGATTGTGATTCTGGAGTTTTCTCCATACTCGGGTCAAATAAATATTTTTGAGTATTTGCTGTGTACAGAGTACACAGTACTGTCTGTATACTAGGCACATGTATTGTCATAGGTGAGTTTATTTATCCGTATGTAACATCTAGAAATATGTGTGCATGTACATGTGTACGTGTACAACCCATGCACAGCCATGTGGTTTTGGAAATCGATATTCATTTGTGAGGGAGGCAGTATTGCCTCACGGTTGAACTCCTGGTGTGAATTTTGGTTTAATCACTTCCTACACTATGGGCAGGTTACTTAATCTCTCTGTTCTTTGGTTTCTTAGAAATAAAGCAGGGATAGTAGTATCTCTTACTTCGTGGATTAAGTGAGCTCATGGATGGGAGGTGATGAGACATTGTTGATGCACAGGAAGCTTTCCATTAGCATCAGGTAGAGTAATGCATGAGTAAAGGTGTACTCAGCTTACAACTTCTGGAACTCCATGGTTACTACATCTGTTGACTACAAAAGAATTATGATAATGATACTGTTTCTGTGACGTGGGTCATCCGTATGAAATCCCTTTCTCTCAGCCTTAAAGACACAGGTGTACCTTTCTGGAGACCCTTAATAGGGTCTGTACACTCAAACTTTATAGTTCACAGTCTCCGTTCTGTCTTCTAAAACACGGTGGTGTTCTGATATATTTTCTTCTTTATCTCTGGGCCCACTGTAACATCTCAGCCATATTCAGCCATGACTTTCTTTGTGTCTTGTTAAATACGGTGGGCTGCCAGAGCTTGCTCTGATTGATGTAGGTTGGTATCTGGTACCAGTCATCCCTGGTTTTATGTTTATTGACATGCAAAACAATTGCATCTTGCCTCTTGAGAGTCCTATGTAGTTGATAGTTTTATTCAGAAAATCTTGAATTATTTTCTCTTGGACTTAAAGTCTTGTATGTGGGAAAAGTTCCACTTAGAGAACTCCACATATCAACTGAGTTCTGTCCCTGATCTCTCCGGGGTCCTGTGCATCGTTGCAAGACATAAAAGGAATCCGATCCGCAAACACTGCTTTAGTCAACTGGTGTGGAAGAATGGATCCTTTTACAGTATCATTAAGTACCATTTACAAGATGCCTTTAAAGGAGCTCTTTCTCTTCCTTTTTGCTCAGAGGTATTAAGGTACTAAGTAGAGTCACAGTCAGATTAAGGACACTCACTGATTCTTCAAGCAAAGAGAAAAATTGGAATTTGGGGTGATACGGTGTTTGGAATGAGATAAAAATCTGAACTGAAATGGATCTAGCAAGCAAGTTCAGTTCAAGAACACAGGAAGTTTCGTGAGTCACCTCTAGGAATTTGAAGCGATTAGAATAGGCTATCATGAAAAGTAGTTTCCTGCTGTAGGAGATCTTAAGGCTCCCAAGGATATAGTAAAGGTGCCTCCTAGGCAAAGCTGGTAGCTACCCAAACAGATCCCGAGTAAGGGGGTCAGAAATTTCATCTTCAGGGCGGCGGACTCAGAATGCTAAATCACACTAACATATTTGACTTTGACTTTAGAATAAAATCAGTTTGCTAATTTAAAAATTTTCAATTTGTTGGTGAGTTCTATGGGAAACAAACTTACAAAGACATTGTTTTATGAGTGTGGATTCATAGCAAGAGGAGTTAGTAATGGGACGCGAATGTATTCTAATACTACGTGCTGCTAGCAGTCTGATTTGTCTACCCTTCCCAGGAGGCGCCTTCTCCCGGGGAAGTTATGATGCCTTAACCCCTTCCCCCTACCTCTTCTCCTTGCCAGTGTTTAATCTCTTCAGCTGTTTTCCAGGCCATGGTGGCTGACCATCTCTAACCATTACCAAATATGCGCATACGTGTGTGCACATGCAAATATGTTAATACTTTCAATCAAATTGTCTCCTGTCCTCTGGGCCTGGTAAGATCTTTTGCTAGGGTGGCTTGGTCCATCTCCAGTTTCACCCATTTAGATCAATCATTTCTCAGTTCCCAGTGAAACATCCCCGGTGTTTACCTGTCATTGGGAGTGTCCAGTCAGAGGCGGGGTGTCTGTTTCTTGGAATATCCCTAAGGGGATAACTTCATTAAGAGGAGAGTTGGGGCAGATGACCTTTACGTCGTAAATTAGTAACTCTTTCACCTCTGTAGACCTCACTGATCTCTTTGAAAGAGATCTTTGAACGTTTGAAGCATTTTTTCGCTTTTTAGGAGTTACTCCTAGTGAAATGCAACATGAACATCAGCTTGGCATGTGTTGTCGTGTTGTCATGTGTTAGCAATTCGTTGCCTACTTCTGTTTCCCTGCACGTATTTCAGATCCACAACCAAATGGAAGGGCTGCTGTTCCCAGACTTGCTGCCCCATGCTGTCTCTCCACCAAAGCTTTTGCTATTTCTTCTGCTAGGGATGGCAGACCTTCCCCTGCTATCCATCAACATCTAAACCATTCTTCATGGTCCAGTTGAAGCTTTTCGTTAGCCCGTGCGTGGATCTGCACGTGGATCCCCACAGCACTTGTTCTCCTGATGGGTGTTCTGCACTTCTCTTTTCCCTTTGATACTGTGCAAGCCCTTGACGGTAGTGGTTTATTTCTTCTCATTTGCTTACAATGCCTGTCTCATCCTTGTTTTCATTCATATCAGGATATAACACAAGCATGGGAGCTCAAGACGATATCAGAATGTTAAGGGGAAGAAGCTTGGTTGTATTTAACTAGAAAACTCAGAGTAGAAACTGTGTAGAATATTTAAAAGATTAGAATTTAGTTATTAGGGAAATTTTAACAATAGAATAAAAGTCCAGCCAAGCATAATGGGACTAAGGGGTGAGTAGAACGTGAGGAAATAGAATTTAGGGTGAAATATTATTTCAAGAAGTTTTGATGCTTAGGAAAGTAGTTTGAGAAGGAGATGAGGGTCAAGGAAAGTTGTTTGTTTCTTGGAGAGATGAAACTCAAGCATATTTTAAACCCAGAGGATAGACTTAGAGATTAAAGATTCCAGAAGGAACATAATTGACAGTGCATCATATCCTGAGGGAAGAAAGGGAGATAGAAATAACACAGGTGTCTGGGTGAGGTCTGGGGGAAGGAAGGCTCTCTTTTTCTCTGAGGCAGAAAGGAAGACTGTGAGCGTAAGGTAGGAAAGCTGAAGGCAGTTATGCCTGTTTCCCCAGTGTGAGAGTATTCCTGGTAATCTGAGGATGACAGGGGTTAGAATAGCTAAAGGACATAAGACTTGAGGTTTATTGTAGTCGACTCTTAAAAATTATCTCATTAGTTTTTGATATCATCATTGTCTGTCTCCCCCCCCACCCCCGTAGATTGTAAGCTCCCTAAAGGCAAGGATTTTGCTATCTTGCTTATTACTATCCTCAGCACCAAAAAAATTGTGCCTGTGACATAGACAGTATTTGTTGGGTGAATGGAGAGTACAAAGGGGAGCCAGTTGGAGATACTCAAAATTATTGCTATCATCTTTTCGCTTTCAATAAATGTACAGACTCTAAATATACCATGTTAATTGTCTCAGAACATTTCTGTCATAAAGGCTTGTGTAAAACACTGAGAAACATAGAAAGGTAGTTACTGGATCTTTTCATACTTAGAAACTGGTAGAATGAGAACTAGAGCATTAAGAGTTGTGGCAATATTTGACCAAGGAGTGTAACGTTATGTGTAGTATCCTGAAGCTCCTTCTGTTAGACAGAAGCTTAATCACCAGCAACTTGTGGATATGGCATTCACTATTAGTTGTTTTCCCAATGTATATTCTCCTTGTCTTCCTTAAGATTCATGGATTGTTAGATGTGCTACTGTAGCTTAAAGCTACATTCCCCAGCCTTTTCTGCAAATAAGATGAGATTTCTGAGAAAACTCTTTAAAAGAGGCTGACCTAGGAGGGAAACCATTTTGTACTTTCCTCCCTTCTGTTTCCTGGGATGTGGATATAATGGCTTGGAACCCCAGGAATTGTATTGTGACCATTAGGTAACCTTGAAGGCAAGCCAGGGCTAAAGATGGTGGAAGAGTATAGCTGTGGAATAGCCATATTGGACTTCCTACAGCCTTCTTATTTTGAGACAATAGAAACTGTTTTGTTTAAACTGCTGTTATTTTGGATCTCTGTTTCTTTCAGGAGACCTCAGTGGGTCAAATGAAGAGCAGTTTTAATGGGAGTAAGGATAAGAGGTTGAGGTCAGAGGGGGGTTTCTAAGTTTGAGATGGGTGAGTAAGAAAAGAGTCTAAGGGATCATGACAGGTTGCTAAAGCAGAATGCTGTAGTTTCCTGGAGAAGAGAAAGTCAAGGAAATGTATTTGAATACACAGGTAACCAAGCAGTAACCCTTCAGTTAGACCAGTGTGTCTCTGAATTTTGATTTCATGGGCCACCAAGGATCTCTCTGTACACCAGGAATCTTAATGGTTCGAATTTGAGATGCATATCAAAATATTATTTTATTGTATGGATTTCTTGTTGAAATGATTTAAAACAAGTAGTAAAGATTCCAATTGTGGGGTTAAAAAATTAAAAATAGGAAAATGGGAGAGAGAGCAAACGTAAAAAAACAAAATGGAAGCAGGATTGAGGTTAATATGATAAGAACACACCCATGAGGTGTTCTCTATTTTTAGAAGTAGGCAACAGTGGGACGCCTGGGTGGCTCAGTTGGTTAAGCAGCTGCCTTCGGCTCAGGTCATGATCCCAGCGTCCTGGGATCGAGTCCCGCATCGGGCTCCTTGCTCGTCAGGGAGCCTGCTTCTCCCTCTGCCTCTGCCTGCCATTCTGTCTGCCTGTGCTCGCTCTCTCTCCCTCTCTCTCTGACAAATAAATAAATAAAAAATCTTTAAAAAAAAAGAAGTAGGCAACAGATTTGGGGAGAAGCTTTCCAGCAGTCAGCTTGAAAAATGTAACATGATAGGTTGTTAGAGTAATCACAGGAGGGAGCAGTGGGATAAAAACAAGTCAGTTCAGGAAAATTAGACATATTTCTTTTACAAAGACTATTTTACTTGAATTCTAACTTTATATGATTGAATTACATAATAACATCGAAAGTTTTCTTTTAGGTGGGAGGAGAATATCAAGACAGGTTTTAGGAGAACCACCATAAATAAGTTTACACTGTACCCCGACATCGGGGGGTTGACAGGTCTACCGAATGCCAGTTATCTGACTGTGGTTTCAGAATGACTGTTGTCTTTGCATAGACATAGGTGGATAACCAAAAGACTCAAAAATCAGACACGTCAAGAAAATTGGTAAGAATTAGAATGGTTAGGCTTAGGAGAAACTATCCTGGAAAGTAGACATTAGCCTTCAAGAGTTCTCTCTCACTGTCTCCTATTGAGCACCAGTACAGACTTGCATTTCAGCATGAGGGTGAGTAAAAAGAAAGGTTATTGTGGTTCCTGCTGATGATTATTAGTTATTGGAAGCTCTTTTCACTAAACCTTTATGGGTGAATGCTCTTTTGCCTTTAAGAGTGGAATTGCTTTAAGGTGGGGCTTGTCGTTGGGGGCAGTGAGAGAAAAGACTGGAAGACTTCAGATCCCTTCCATTCCTTACTTTATGACTCCAGATTATTTTTACCATGATTTGTTAGGGTTTGGTACTAAAAAAAAAAAAAATCCGTAGTCTGGCAGGTGTCACCCACATACCTTTGTCATTCGGTATTGTTTGAGTATGCTGACAGAACCCAGAAATACTGAGATCATTTATTTAACTGAAGAATCCAGGTATTCAAGATACTGTCTAAGTGTCATCTACAAGATATTAAAGGACTTTTCAGACTATTTTAAAATTAAATTTGCCTGAATTCTTCTAAATGATTTTGCAGATTTCCATAATAAATGTGGCAAACATTTCTCTTATGGGATGTAAATAATCAAACTCTGTTGCACTGTAGAGTAATATTATAAAGCACTTAGCTAATCAGATTGTGAGAGTCGCTCAAAATTCCTAACCATGTAATTTTTGCATAGAGAGAGGGTACTTCATGCTGTGCAATTAACTGGTTTTATTAGCTATAAATTTGGTTGTTGCTAGCTGGCCTGATAGGCTGGTGCCTGTGGAGAATTGGATCTTGGTTTTTGACTTGATACTGCACAGTCGAGTGTCAGGAAGGCATGGGAATTTGTAGTGGGGGCCGCAGCTGAGTCCCTAAGAGGAAGTCGATGAGGAATTGTTTCTCACACTTGTGTAACTACCTAAAGAGAGCTTCAGAATTTTCTAAGCCTGTTGTAATTTCTGGATGTTCTATAAACTAACATTCCATCCCATAGTCAAATAAGGTTTATGAAGTAAAATGGGATGGTTTAGTGATTGTAAGCAGGACATCAGACTACTTATGTTGAAAATCTGGCTTTGCCATTTATTGTGCCCTTGGGCAAGTTTTAAGGTTTCTGTGCGCCGAGATTTCTTCCCCTGAGTAAGAGCAATAGTAGTAGATCCTAGGCTCAAGGTGGGCTGTGAGGGTTTAAAGGTTCAATCTATGTAACGCACTTGGCCTGGCTCATAGTAGGCACTCGCTAAATGGTAGCTGTTACTGTGGAGGCTCTGCAGATTGGAATCTCTTTGTGCAAGGGCAGCTTCTAATAAGAAAAGTTTAGATAAAAGGACTCATATTTTTATTGGCCCCCCCTTTTTTTTTGAGAGAGGGAGGCAATACATAAAGCAGAGGTAGGAGATCTAGACTCAAATTTTATTAGACTTCAACTCAGCTCCTAGAAAGTGAACTTAAATCAAAGACCCAGATTTCTTTACCCTTAAACACGATAAAACAGCTAACTTACTTGTGAGGGTCCTATAAGGCAAGTGTTTTGAAAATGTTAAAGTGCTATAATTAGGGAGAAACATGGAAATCTTTTTATCTAAACATGGAAAGTCACCTAGAGTAAAATAAATGAAGCTAATTAAAACAAGCAGATTATGGCAGTAGAATCCACTACTGGAAGAGATCTGAATTTGCTCAGAAGCTTGACTTGAGTCTGAAGAATAGATTGGTTAACAAGAAAAGGGAAAGCTGACAGAGAACAAAATTAGCCTTGGTCAAACACCTGGCATTTACTGGGCACTGGGGTAGGATTACTGCTTACTGGGCACTGGGGTAGGATTACCATCTTATAGATGAGGAGACTGAGGCCCAGACAGCTTAAGTAACTTCCTCAGAGTCACCACATTTGTAAGTGGCAGAGACACCACTCATGCTCAGGTCTCTTTCACTGTAGAGGATGTCCTAACAGGCTACAGTCAGTTACCTCTGTTCAATTTATCAAAGATTTATTGAGTATCCAATCTGTGTAACGTACTATTAATAAGACATCAAGTTTTTTTTTTTTAATTTTTATTTATTTATTTGTGAGAGACAGAGCAAGTGAGGAAGAGAGCACAAGCAGGGGGAGCAGCAGGCAGAGGGAGAAGCAGACTCCCTGCCAAGCAGGGAGCCCGATGTGGGATGGGATCCCAGGACCCTGGGATCATGACCTGAGCCAAAGGCAGATGCTTAACTGACTGAGCCACCCAGGCATCCCTAAGTCATCAGTTTTTTATAGAAATGGATAGAAATTTTTTTTTTAAAGATTTTATTTATTTATTTGTCAGAGAGAGAGAGGGAGAGAGAGCAAGCACAGGCAGACAGAATGGCAGGCAGAGGCAGAGGGAGAAGCAGGCTCCCTGATGAGCAAGGAGCCCGATGTGGGACTCGATCCCAGGACGCCGGGATCATGACCTGAGCCGAAGGCAGCTGCTTAACCAACTGAGCCACCCAGGCGTCCCAGAAATGGATAGAAATTTAAAGCATGAAGGAGTCTGAAAGATAATTCTGTCTAGTCAAGTCATTTTCCAGAAAGAGAACAAGGTCCACAGTGACCAGGAAGTTTGGGGGCCATCCATTTTGGAGTTAGAATTTAAATTCCAAAGTCAAGCAGAGAGAGTCAATTATCATATGGTTTCACTTATTTGTGGAGCATAACAAATAGCATGGAGGACAAGGGGAGATGGAGAGGAGAGGGGAGTTGAGGGAAATTGGAAGGGGAGGTGAACCATGAGAGACTATGGACTCTGAAAAACGATCTGGGAATTTTGAAGGGGTGGGGGGTGGGAGGTTGGGGGCACCAGGTGGTGGGTATTGTGGAGGGCACAGATTGCATGGAGCACTGGGTGTGGTGCAAAAATAATGAATACTGTTATGCTGAAAAAATAAAAAAAAAAATAAAAATAAAAAATAAAGAATTTAAATTCCACCCCCCTGTCCAGTATTTGATTAAATTATATTGCTGTTCAGTCTTTTAAAAGCCTAATCCTTCATTAGTTCATACTTCAAGGCTTTTTCAAGGGCTTTCTTTGGGATGGGGGAGTGGAGACTGTATGTAATTTTAGCACCAAGTGATCTCAGTGACCAAGTTACAGGAGTTGTTTTGTGAAAAGCAGTGTGCTTTTTTTTTTTTTTTTCTTTTTACCCCAGCTCATCAAATTAGGCAGGACTCTATGTAGACAGAAGAATGAAGAAGTGCACCATGCACAACTTTTGTCCCCCAAACGGAATGCAAGTTGTTTACAATGTGTTTGACTTTCTCATGCCATCACAGTGATACTCTTACGAACATGAAGAATGTTAGCATTTCTGTGCTTTGGAACACTCTCTTAAAATCCCCATTTTTCAGTCTTCACTGTTCATCTCATTCAGTGTTAGCTACCCTCCCATCCTGCCAGGTTAGCCTGCCCTGAGTCAGGGATGTCCTTAACTAGAGAGCAGCCTGATCCCTGGAGGGGAGCCCAGGCTGCTGCCCCGAGCGGCCGCATGTGGAGTCTGCCGCAACCCACCAGGAAAGCCATTGAGCAACAGACTTCCCGGCACTAGTGATGTCTGCAGTAAATCCCCCGTGGCTCCATCCTGGGTGTTGATGATGAGTGAGCAAAATGATTGGCTTATTTTTTCTTCTTAGTATCTCTTGCCATTTTCCTTCTAAAGAAAAGTCTTCATGATGTCAAACATTCTTAGGAATATGGGCTGTATGATATTATAAAGCCTGAATTCAGTTCATTTTCCCTTCTTTATTTCCCTGAATACCTAAAGGACAGCATTTAAAAGAGAATCTACAGAACTGTGAGGGTTGCTGCTTGTCACATGACTTGTAATTGAATGGGTCTCATTAAACTTAAAGTGATTCGGGGAACATGACCTGTGTCTGAGACTCTGGCAATTAAATATGGGATTGAAAATCATCTAAGCCTACCTTTATAAGTTGTTCTGGTGGCATAGAATTTTTAGGAGCAGAGGGGCTGGTTTTTCCATCTTGCCATACATATAAGAAAACAAGCTTTTATTTTAGGAAAATGTTATTAACCATGATACTCTTGGGGTAAAAATGCAATTAATTAAACAGTACTTTGGGGACACCTGGGTGTCTCAGTCAGTTCAGTGTTCGACTCTTGATTTCGGCTCCAGTCATGATCTCGGGGTGGTGAGATCAAGCCCTGCATTGGGCTCCGTGATGATGAGTGTGGAGTGTGGCTTGAGATTCTCCCTCTCCCTCTACCCCTCCCTCTGCTTACTCGCTCTCTCTCTTTCTCTCAATAAATAGTATCTTAAAAAAACAAAAAAAACACAGGGGCACCTGGGTGGCTTGGTGGGTTAAAGCCTCTGCCTTCAGCTCAGGTCATGATCCCAGGTTTCTGGGATCGAGGCCCGCATTGGGCTCTCTGCTCAGCAGGGAGCCTGTTTCCCTCTCTCTCTCCCTGCCTGCCTCTCTGCCTACCTGTGATCTCTGTCAAATGAATAACTAAAATCTTAAAAAAAAACAAAACAAAACACAGTATTTTCTTGGCATTGACCCTGGTTTTTGTGGTATGGTGCATATAAGTCTTCTGATGACTGAAACAGCACTCTGGCTCGGTTGTCTGTATCATCAGAGGCTGCAGCAGAAGGCCAGTTCTGAGAGAGCTAGGGGTTGACCTTATAGATTTGTAAATACTGTTGTAGGGCTTTTTAAATCAAGAATTGCCCTTTGTCCCCTACCTTCTGCTGCTAAGTACAATAGTTCTGGGCTCTGTGGTGATAAAGAGAAGAGGTATGCTATACCGAGACCAGTAGCCGTGTCTTTTCGAACCGTCCTGTTCATAAGAGACCTGGTTGAATTGCTGTGGACTTTTAGGATGACTGGCCTGTGCTGGCTCCTTTAACAGAAAACTAAAGGCAGGGGGACTTATGAACAACAAACATTAATTTTCATAGTTGTGGAGGCTGGGAGGTCTGAGGTCAAGGTATTAGCAGCTTCTGTGTCTGGTGTGAGCCTGCTTCCTGGTTCATAGACGCCATCTCCTCGCCATGTCCACAGCTGGTGGGAGGGTGAGGGAACTCTCTGGGGTCTCTTTTTGTAAGGGCACTGTCTTGTTCCTGAGGTCTCTACTCTTATAACCTGATCATCTCCCAAAGGGTCCCCCTTCAGATATCGTGACCCTGGGGATTAGATTTCAGCATCTGAATTTTGGGGGACATAAAAACATCACTGTACAGCAGGGAACGTCTGCCACGGGGTTCAGGGAGAACAGTCGGTATGGAAAGTGTGTGGACTTGACAAAAGACTGCCTTATCTTCAGAGGTGATTTTGGAAACAGAGTTGAGCCTTCCGCCCCAAGCACAGTCAGACCTCTATATAACTTTTGACTCCCCCAGAGCTTAACTACTAATAGCCTACTGTTGACTGGAGGCCTTATGGATAATGTAAACAGTTGATTAACACATATTTTGTATGTTACATGGATTATATACCATATTCTTGTAATAAAGTAAGCTAGAGAAAAGAAAATGTTATTAGGAAAAATCATAAAGCAGAGAAAATACATTTAGAGTACTATACTATATTTGTTTAAAAAATCCACCTATAAGTGGACCCACACAGTTCAAATCTGGTCAGCTTTATATGGTTAGACGTATCGGGTAGAAAATTGGAAATGGAACGTTGAAGATTCAGTAAGGCTCTGCATTGTGAATCTGAAAGTGTACAATGTCAAAGCAAGGGCATGCTTAGAGAATAGCAAAGCAGGAAAGGACTCTCAAGAAATTGTGCTCCTGTGATTGCCTTGGACTGCAGAGGCAAAGTGCAAGTCTTCATTCTGAAAGTTGAAATCAGCAATGAGCTAGTGAACATACATTTTGGATGGGGCTTCTACTGTGGTTATGTAATTGATTGACAGTCCTTCTTAGGAAATACCAGCCTTAGAAGCAACCCTTATGTGAAAGAACAGAATGCGTACTGAAGCCAATCTGCACTCTCTGGCATTTTACTCTTCTCACTTTGCTGTTCAGAGCAAACATTTACTAACATGGACTCTGTGTAGCAGTTATTTAAACAGACTAAATGTCATTATCATCAAATACCATATGTTCATTCTGCCGACAAGATTGAGTGCTTCCTGTGTATAAAGGATTTGACCTTTCTCCCTCATGCAGTATTATACTAGGCATTTTACAAGATGAGCAGCGTAGGAAAGGCTTTTCTAAAGGGCAGCAGGCCGCAGAAGCAAATGTAAGAAGGGTGAGGAGATCATTTAATAAAAGTGCAGATAACTGAGTAGGTTGAAATCTATCTAGATATCAGTTCGCAGCGCCCACATCTGTGGTCTTGTGGCCTCTCAGGACCTGTGGCCTTCTTCAAGAATAACTCAGGTGAACATGAATTTGCTCCAGACCTAGGTCAGGAGAAACTCACAGCTCAGAGGTTAACTTAACTAGTTTTTATATACCTAGGCTAGTTCTGGGAAGGTGAGGAAAGAGTGTTATTTCTTCCTGATCAAATCCAAGAGAAAAATCAGAATTTCCATGCAAATAAACATTTTTCGTCTTATATTTATATATTCCAGTCATATGAATTGCATTCATATATTGCCTTTTGTGATGAAAAAAATTATATAGGTTTAGGGGTGTTTGGGTGGCTTAGTTGGTTAAGCGTCTCCCTTTGGCTTACATCATGATCTCAGGGTTTTGGGACTGAGCCCCGTGGGGCTTCCTGTTTTTCCCTCTCCCTCTGCTCTTGCTCTCTCTCAAATAAATCTTGAAAAAAAAATTATAAAAATCTATATAGGTTTACTGTAGAGAATTTTAGAAATACATAAAAATTTAAGATCATTTATGATTCTTTCTGCTACCTAGAGATGACCATAATTAATACTGTGTCTTTTTTTTTAAAGATTTTATTTATTTATTTGACAGACAGAAATCACAAGTAGGCAGAGAGAGAGAGGGGGAAGCAGGCTCCCCGCTGAGCACAGAGCCGGATGTGGGGCTTGATCCCAGGACCCTGAGACCATGACCTGAGCCTAAGGCAGAGGCTTGACCTGAGCCTAAGGCAGAGGCTTAACCAACTGAGCCACCCAGGTGCCCCTAATATTTTATTTTTCCTCAGTCTCTCTTACATATATAATTTCTTTTTTAAAAAAACGTGGGATTGGGCACCTGGGTGGCTCAGTGGGTTAAGCTTCTGCCCTCGGTTCAGGTCATGGTCTCAGGGTTCTGGATCAAACCCCACATCGGGCTCTCTGTTCAGTGGGGGGCCTGCTTCCCCCTCTCTCTGTGCCTGCCTCTCTGCCTACTTGTGATCTCTCTCTCTCTCTGTCAAGAAAATAAATAAAATCTTTAAAAAAACAAAAACGAAAACATGGGATCATCTCCTGTCTTCTTAAACTTTGAGAGACTATACTGATCCTGGATCATATTGGTATTTTGGAGACAGAGCTCTTTGGAGAAAGCCTTTGACCTTGGATGCACAATGTGAAAGACACTACTTCCTTTGAATGGTCGAATGAGCCACTTCTTTTTTTTTTTTAATTATCATACTCTGATGGAATCAGAGAATTTGGATTGGTCAGGACCTCAGAAATCAGGGTCCCTAGAATGTTTTAAATGTCATTTAAAGAGGACAAGAAGGGGCAGTTGACACTTGTGGACAGTAGACATGTACCTTGGATTTTATTATACCTACTGTCTTTGTTGTCAGTATCATATCACAGGCAGAAGGATACAATCCTGCTGTTACATGGGGGATAATAGCTGTTAAAAACCTGGGAGAAAAGCCTGTTCCTAAGAGAAGATGTAAATAGAGCCTGCTAGCCTAATGACATGGGTCTTCAGAGATGATTTCTTCTACTAGTGTTGTCTGTAGATCAATAGAGTGCTGTCAATATCTTTTAGTTTCTTTCAAAAAGGAAGTAAACTCACTTTTTATTAACTGTTTATCACAGGGGCACTTGAGTTGTCTCAGTGGGTTAAGTGTCCAACTCTTAATCTAAGCTCAGGTCTTGATCTCAGGGTAGGGAGTTCAAGCCCCACGTTGGGTTCCATGCTGGTCAAGAAGCCTTCTTACAAAAATATACATATATATATTTATCAAAAAAAATACATATAGAGGCTATGTCAGTGGAATGTAAAAAGTTTAAAAGAAGCCATAGAAACAGAATCTTTAAGGATTTTATGGTAGCTCTCCAATAGAAAACATTTAAATTTGGGATTAGGTTGAAAACTTCTAATTATAAAATAAGTCATGGAGATGAAGTATACAGCATGGTGACTACAGTTAATAATACTGTATTATATAGGGGCGCCTGGGTGGCTCAGTGGGTTAAAGCCTCTGCCTTCGGCTCAGGTCATGATCTCAGGGTCCTGGGATTGAGCCCCACATCGGGCTCGCTGATCAGCCAGGAGCCTGCTTTCCCCCCTCTCTCTCTGCCTACCTCTCTGCCTGCCTCTCTGCCTACTTGTGATCTCTCTGTCTGTCACATAAAAAAAAAATAATAATAAAAAAATTAAATTTATAAAAAAAATAATAATACTGTATTATATAGCCCAAAGTTGCTAAGGCAGTAGGTCTTAAAAGTTCTCATCACAAGAAAAAAGAACTTGTCCCTGTGTGTGGTGATGTTAACCACTTACCGTGGTGACTAGTTTGCAGTATATATAAATACTGAATCATCATGTTTTACATCAGAAAATAATACAATGTTGTCAATTATATCTAAATTTTTTTCAAAAAGGCAATTTTGCCAAAATAGAAGATAAGTTTTGAATCGAAGGAAAGGGGTTGCTCTGAAGATACTAATTGATTTAAAATCTTCTTTTAAGACTGTTGCAAGTACTTTAAAGGAAACAGATTAAAACTTAAATTCCTTTAAATTTATTTAAATTACGATATTCCATTAAATTTCCTTTAATTTAAATTATAATATTTAACTTAATCTCTCTGATTCGTCCGTTTGGAATCTGTATGCTGGTTGACTTCTGAAAACAGCAAACTGAGCTAACGGCTCATCAGTCCATATAAACATGTAGAAAGGCCAGATAGAATAAAGCTAACAAAATACCTCCTCCCCCCTGGATTTGTTCGCTGAAATGCCTGTAAGCCTTCCCATAAAGGAAGAAGAAAAGGAGGAGGAAGGCAGGGGAGGGGGAGAGGAAGAAACCAGCGGGGCTGGAAACAGTAGGAGCAGTCACATACCTAACTGTAAACACAGTTTCTGTGTAGACATTTTTGTGCTCTGATAAAAGACATTTTTATGGATAGACTATAGTTATGTCTCTTTTATATCAGATTGGGACTTTTTATGGAGAGTCTTTGAGCCAGAGTTAAAATTGTTGTAGTCCACCATAGACTTTCCTTGCTTCCTTAAATCCTGATCTGAAAAAGTACTTATTGACCGACCCAAGGATATTTAGACCTTGAGTTCTGTAACTTTGAGAGATTATTATGTGTGTATGTATGTATGTATATAAATATATGTAGAGAGAATATGATCATCTCTACAAAAGTTTAGAATAGCATTTTTTATTTTTTTGAGAGCTCTTTTATTTTTTAAATTTAATTTTATTTAAATTCAGTTAATTAACATGTAGTGTGTTATTAATTTGAGAGGTAGAGTTTAGTGATTCATCATTGCATATAACACCCAGTGCTTATTACATCTTGTGCCCTCCTTGATGCCCATCACCGAGTCACCCCAACCCTCCACCCCCTCTCCACCAGCAACCCCTTTTGCTTCCTGTGAATAAGAGTCTCTTCTGCTTTGTCTCCCTCTCTGATTTTGTCTTGTTTTACTTTTCCCTCCCTTCCTTCATGCTCCTCTGTTTTGTTTTTAAATTCCACATATGAGTGAAATCATATGATAATTGTCTTTCTCTGATTGACTTATTTCACTTAGTATAGTACCCTCTAATTCCATCCATGTCATTGCAAATGGCAAGATTTCTTTTTTTGATGGCTGCATAGTATTCCATTGCATATGTATGTATAGCTAGCTAGCTAGGTATATAGACACACATCACATCTTTATCCATTCATCCATCAATGGACATCTGGGCTCTTTCCATAGTTTGGCTATTGTGGACATTGTTGCTATAAACATTGGGGTTTATGTGCCCCTTCAGATTACTACATTTGTATCTTTGGGGTAAATACTCAGTAGTACAATTGCTGGGTCATAGAGTAGCTCTAGTTTTAACTTTTTAAGGAACATCCATATTGTTTTCCAGAGCAGCTGTACCAGCTTGCATTCCCACTGGAAGTGTAAGAGGGTTCCCCTTTCTCCACAGCCTTGCCAACATGTGTCGTTTCCTGACTTACTAATTTTAGCCATTCTGATTGTATTTTTTTAAAAGATTTTTTATTATTTATTTGACAGACAGAGATCACAAGGAGGCAGAGAGGCAGGCAGAGAGAGAGAGGACAAAGCAGGCTCCCTGCTGAGCAGAGAACCCGATGTGGAGCTCGATCCCAGGATCCTGGGACCAGGACCCGAGCTGAAGGCAGAGGCTTTAACCCACTGAGCCACCCAGGTGCCCCTCTGACTGTATTTTTTAAACATTTTTTTGGGGTGGCAAAATATATGTAGCGTGAAAGTTGCCATTTTAACCATATTTAAGTGTACAATTTGGTGGCATTAATTTCATTCACAGTGTTGTACAACCATCACTATGGCCTATTTCCAAATTTTTTCATCACCCCAAACAGAAACTCTGCACGTTAAGCGGCAGCTCCCCATTCCGTCCTCCCTAGCACTGGTGTAACCTCTAATCTGCATTCTTTATCTCTGAATTTGACAATTCAAGATAAGTTATAAAAGAAAGGTCATGCGGTATCTGTCATTTTGTGCCTGGCTTACTCACTTAGCACACTGTTTTCAAGGTTCATCTGTATTGTAACATGTATCAGAACTTAATCCCTTTTTATAGCTAAATTAATATTCCATCGTATTCATATATCACATTTTGTTTATCTGCCCATCAGTTGATAACACTCGAGTTGCTTCTACGTTTTGGTTATTGGGGATAATGCTGCAGTGAGCACTGGCCTACACGTCTCTGTTTGTGTTCCTAGAGTGCCATTTTGCAAACTGAGAAATATATAGATTCTTTATATAGAAATATTAAGTCATCTGTATTCCTGATGTTGATTAAAATTATTATTTCAGTGTAACTTAAGTATATACAATATAAAATGAAGAACTACTTATGCTTTTTTTTTTTTTTTTAAAGATTTTATTTTTAAGTAATCTCTATACCCAACATGGGACACAAACTCACAACCCTGAGATCAAGAGACCCATGCTCTGGTGACTGAGCCAGCCAGCCTCACCGGAACTCCTTATGCTTATAGCTCTTGTAAAATCAAAACCAGTTTTTCAGTTAAGTAGAAATAAAAGCATAAAGTCAACATAACTAAAATGAACAATTTTCATCAAATTACATTTACTGAAAAATCACTTTTGTTGATGTCAATAGTGTAAAAAGATACTTTTTTTTTTTTTTTTTGGCACAACGGACTGTTATAGTTAGCCTTCATCACTAGTATGTTTCCTTAAGTGAACTTTTTAAACCACTAATCCATTATTTTGGTGGGCCGTCTATTTGCTAGAGTATTCCAAAATATAAATCTGAAAAACAACAATTTAAAGAGAAGCTTTTTGTTACTGTAACAGTTGCATTAAGGAACTGTTGGCAAGCAGGTGCCTGTAAAGGCAAATCTACAGAACACACCCACTTGCTGTCAGATGCTGATTGCTACAGGCTAGATTTTAGTCACTTGCGCAATCCCACAGTTACTTCTGTTGGAGCTTGCTAGAGTAGGTAACATCATGATATTACTTGATCTTCCTTTATTGCAAATACCACTTATTTATTTAGCCTATCTCTGCTTATTATAAGACCATTTCCATGGAACTAGTACAGCACTCTATAAAGTCTTATGTTGTTTTTATGTTAAATCAAATTCTTAGTTTGTTAAATTAGAACTGAAGGTCTTACTCTGTGAAAGTGTCTTTTACTTCCAAATTATACCACAAGAATTTAGTTTTTCCTAACTGTAAAAAAAAATTTAAATGAGCATAACAATGGGACACAAAATAATGGTTGTTATTTTAACATCTGCATATGTTTACCAGCACTTGAAAGATAAATTCTGGCTCTCCAAGGCATTACTTGGCAATATCTTAAATGTAAACATGAAAATTAGCTGGAACAATGAAAATCCCATGTGGTGCTGAATTATAAAATGGCCATCCAAAGATTTAGAAATTCTCTTGTTTTGGTTTTTTTTTAGTTCTACGCCCAATGTAGGGCTAGAAATTACAACCTGAGATCAAGTGTCACATGCTCTATTGACTGAGCCAGCGATTTTTAATGGTCACAGAATTTAGATACCCCGAAGAATTCACCAGAACATACCATGGGATAACATTCCCCTGTTTTGATAAACACTGGTCCAAACATTAGTGCTTGACTTGCATTAAATTCTAATGCTTTACTGACAAAGAGTTGATCTGTGTTAAAAATAGGGGGGCTTATGTTTTCCAAATTTCACATCATATGAACTTTTTTTTTTTTTTTTTTTTTAAGATTTTATTGTTGGAGGGGGAGAGAGAGAGCACGAGGGGTGAGAGGAAGAGGGAGAAGCATACTGCCCACCAAGCAGGAAGCCCTACTCGGGACTTGATCCCAGGACCCCAGGATCATGACCCAAGCTGAAGGCAGATATATGCTTCACCGACTGAGCCACCCAGGTGGCCCTCACGTGAACTCTTGTCTTAAGAATAAAGTTCACTTATTATATCCCAATAAGAATAGAATTGCCATATGGATGAATAATTGTCTTGCTCAATTAATGTATTTTCTTTCTACTTGGAAAGCTAAAGTATGAGAAGAAGGTTGTTTGAGGAACACAGAACCTCTGTATACAGTAGGCACTCAGAGAGTGTGAGAGGGGTGTTTTGATCGCTCCCTTCAGCACCTGTGTCACTAAAAGGAAAACACTGGCAAAGAAACCTTGATAAATGTCTTATCCAGTCAATAATTTTCCTTTCTCTTGATTCCGTATTGACCCCATGCCAACACTTAAACTTCTGTTTTGTACCTAGTTATACCACCTTAAAAACAAGTTTTGCAGTGTTTTTAAGAAATCTCAATTCTTAACCTGTGACAAAAAATTTGTAACAAATAATACTGATTTACATTGTGCAGATTCCCAAAGGGGAGTCCCCTTTCTAACCAAGCCCTGTTCATTCTTCTTTAATTGCTTACCTAGAATGGGGAATTATTAATCTCCTGTTTACTTACTGCCAATAATACGCTTTTCATTTAAAAATATTGAATTTTTTTGTACCTCAGTGATTTTGTATCTAATTGTATTTATAATTCTTGATTACCTGTATTTTGTCTCCACAAAGGTAATAAGTACATGTGATTTAGTTAACTTAGAGAATGCCCTTCTTACAGACATTAGCAGATATGCACTGCAGTATCTCTGTTTTTTCATTTAAAAAATTAAGTTTATTATCTTTTTATAATGTCACTCTGCAGTAGAGTTTTCTGGTATTTAATACATTTCAGATGTAAAGTACAGCTTCCCTACTTGCCAGGTCACCACTGAAGGTCAGGAACCCACCCTTACATCCTTTTCAGGACTTTGCTGTATATAGTACAAGAGCAAAAATATATTTTGAATGATTAGATAACTAATATCAATGGGTATTACCTGAACCTGTTTTAGTAATAGTTCAGAAATCCTCCGTTAATTTGGTGATGACTCTTCATCTGACCAGTAGAAGTTCGGTCTCCTACAAGAGACACGATGCAGAATGAAAAAAACACATTCAACTATTAGGAAGAGGGCTTTTCTGTAAACAGATAGGGCCTCTCACCTCGCCGCCACCCTCTTCACTACCTGTCATGCTGGCTTGCTGGGACGCACCCCTGCTTCTGCCCCTTCAACCCCATTTCCTTTTTAAATGTTGGAAAGTTTCAATCGAAATTCTCAAACTTTTAAGAAGGCTGCGAAACACAGAGTTCTATCAGCAGTACATACTTGTTGAGCACGTATCTATCTTTGTAAATGTATGTAAAAGGAAATTGAATGGGCAACCTATTTTAGGAGATTTTTATAAATGTGAAATCTTCTGTAACTTTGTATTTGATTTTCGTGCAGGCAGAAATACTCAGTGTCCTCAGTCACAGAAACATCATCCAGTTTTATGGAGTAATTCTCGAACCTCCCAACTATGGGATCGTCACAGGTAGGCACGCATTATTTGACTTCTTTCTTTCCCCAGTTACCTAGCTTTTGATTCCTTAATATGCTAAAACGCTTAATATGAGGTTCAGTCATGAACTGTGCGCTACTGTCAGATGTCACTTTTGTTGCTATAAAGCATTAATAAAACTGATTATATCAATATAATTAAGAATGGTGCTTCCACTTCTACCCATGTTTAATTGTGCTAATTATATCTGCGTAAATGCTATTTAAATGCACTCGCAGCTGCAATACCAATATTTAAAGGTGCCGTTTAACTAAAATTTCATTTAATTAGCTGAAATGAGCAATGTTTTTTGTAACTCTGTGACCTTTTACAAATTAAGATTTCTTGAGCTGTTCGTGTTGTAATTCTTTGCAAGGTATTTTAGTCCCATTAGAGCGTTCTTTCTTCAAGGTCTCTGACGTGAGAACAGTATTTTTCAGGTTTGGTCATCTGGGTTGGTAATGACCTTGATCTAAATTACCACATTTGGAGCGGCGGTTTATAACTGATGGGAATACCCTTTCCAAAGAGGAGCACACAGAAAATTTTGCCATATAAAAACAAAGACAGACGCATATTTTTAATACTTTGTACTCGTATTTATACAATCCAGTGAGCAGCTTTAGGTTCATAATAAGTATCACGTTCAATTTATAGTAAGTAACTTTGGTCAGGTTCTTTAGTGTGGCTGTTCTTTGATTAAAGCAAAACCAACCAGAAAACCTTCAAAGATTAACCCCCTCTTCTTCTGCTGTAGTGTTAACTACTTGAATTGTCTTTACAGAGAATAACAACAAAACATCGTCCATAAAGAGCTGTGAGTTAGGTATTATTTATAAATGATCTCTTCTGATACTTACAATGACCCCATGAGATAGGTAAAATAATTTTTATGAATAATTTTTATAAATAAGAAACTAAAACTCTAACTTAAGTACCTTTCCCAAGGTCATCCAGCTAGCGGTAGAACCGCTGGTATAAATTTCTCAGGTTGATCTTACACAGAAGCTCCTCGTCTTGTGTATGGGCTAGTTCCAGAAGGCTGAGTATGCTGGTTCTTACCCGCCTAGGGACATGGTTGCTGTTACTTCTGCCTTCGAGCAGTGAGCAGTTTAACATGCTTTTACTCTGATAAACAGCATTTTTACCTAAATTCTTAAGTGGAGGGAATTTTATCCCCATTCAGCTATGTTTAGATCTGTGCCTTAAAATGGGGTAATGTGGCAGCTTTCAGTCTCGAGCCTGTATATTTCCTATTAACCTGGATATCTAAGAATGGGTTATATTATTATGTATAATGTATACACCACATTTATATGTATATATATAAAATGTATATATATATATAATATATATATTAAATGTATAAACCACATTTAATCTTTTAAGTCATATTTCTGATTTAAAATTAAATCCTGTCCCTGACTCACTTGCCATATTGCTTCCCCTTTCCTAGTCCATTGTATTTGCTTTTTACTAGTTAGGTTTACCTTAAAAATCTGAATCCAGTTTTCTTTCTTTCTTTTTTTTTTTTTTTAAAGATTTTATTTATTTATTAGAGAGCACCAGTAGGGGGAGGAGCAGAGAGAGAGGGAGAAGCAGACTCTCCACTGAGCAGGGAGCCTGGAAAAGGGCTCAATCTGAGGACCCTGAGATCATGACCTTAGTCCAAGGCAGACACTTAATGGACTGAGCCCCCGCCCAGGCGCCCCTGAATTGAGTTTTCTGATCCTTGTTTGTGGCTCAAGTTACTATTTAGTAGATGAAAGTGTGGTGCTCCAAAGAGATTAGAAACTGGGGTTCTGGTCTTGTACTCTTAGCCTAATTAAACCCTTTGAGTGGAAGACTTTAGCTTTAATGAACTCCATGGACTATTCATGAAGTCTTGTAGTTTCTTGAGGTAAAGCTGAGGAGTAGAAAAAGGGACTGAAGTCATGGTGTGAATTCCTTTTTCCAAGAGTTTTTTCTGAGTCCCGGGAGGATGTGAGGGACACTCACCGTTAGCCAGCATACTCAACCCAGGTCTTCTCATTCAAAAGATGAAGAAAGTGTCCAAGGACTTGGGTGAGAAAGTTTGATTTCACTTAGTTATTTTATGGACTAGCCAGTCCTTTGTTTCATGCATCTTTACCTTCCCCAAATCTTTGGTTATAATTGATTAGTTCTTTTTAGATCTATAACTGTTTCCCCATAGTGCCAAGAATAAGCAACTGTTAACATTAAATATTTCTTTTTTTTTTTTTTAAAGATTTTATTTATTTTTTTGACAGAGATCACAAGTAGGCAGAGAGGCAGGCGGGGGGGGGGGGGGGGGGAAGCATGCTCCCTGCTGAGCAGAGAGCCCAATGGGGGACTTGATCCTGGGGCTCAATCCCAGGACCCTGAGACCATGACCTGAGCCTAAGGTAGAGGCTTAACACACTGAGCCACCCAGATGCCCCAACATTAAACATTTCTTTAAAACCATACAAGTTTCACAATTGTCAGGAAATAGTAAATTATTTATTTATAGCTCTCTTATTGACCTGTGAGGTTGATTATTAAAGATACTTCTTAGCCAAGTTTTGGTGTTTTAAAATGTATTATTTTGATAAAGTTAATTTTGTTTCTGGAGATGCTGATTTTAATTGTATGTTTACAAGTATCTACCAAAGAAATATCTGAGCTCTTCATACCACTTCCTGCAGCTTAAAGATCAAGCCATGTTCTGGGCATACATGCAAACTGAGCCTAGTCTGGGGGCTTAGATGGGCTGGAGAAGACAGCACTTCTTCTGCCTCTTGAAATGGACAAAAATAGGTCTAATATGGGGAGGTTAAGGGAGAAAAGAGAGACAAACAGGCAGAGAGACCTTGATCACTCAGCTTAGCAAGCTCCCCCTCTTTTGAACTCTGTCATCTTCCTCAGATTTTGGGGTTCTGTGAGGGGAAACTTGAATGACTTGAATCCATTCCACTTGAGTTTGTTCATAGGAAAGGTTGTTGCAGGAAGAAGCTGTTGGTGCTCAGATGAGGGACTTGGAAGAAAATTTATCAATCAGAATAGAATGTCCCTGGGAATTGGGAGATGGGTCTTGTCCTGATTCTGCCAAAGCTGCATAGATGGGTCTGATGATCTGTGTCTCCGTTTTCTCCTATGTGAATGAAGGGACTAGAGTAGATGATTCCAGGGTGGGAGTGTGTATGTGTGTGTGCGCGCCCCTGTGTGCGCATGTGTGCTGAAACTTTCTATCACAGACTTAGAAAACCTGCTTATAGGGGGACCCAGAGAAGAGTCCAAGAGGTAGCTGCCACTTGGTTTCCCTTGGAGGGGAAGTGAGCATATTTCCCCTAGATCCACAAAGAAATGGAGTGACCAGAACCTCAGACTCCAAAGTCAAAAGAATTCAATAATGGATCAAGTTTTCTTTCATCTTTGGAAACCTCTTAATTCTGTACTACTCCCATTCTTTTATCTTTTTTTTCTTTTTCTTTTTCTTTTAACAAGTATTTACACAAATACTTGATGGTTGGGAGTGTAATGGTAATTACTCCTGGGAGGGAAGGTGTTATACACTGGGTCACATGGTTCTTTTGGAGCCAGTTTGGAGAGGAACGCTGCACAAAGTACCTGGAGGCAGACTGGGTCCCAGGACTCCAGAGGAAGGTGGCTGAGGGTCTCAGGGCCTGGGGAATTACATCTTTGTGCTCTATGGCTGCTGTCACCTCTTAAATTTGTTACTAATTCTACATGACCTCTTACCACTACTCTCAGACAGGATACTAGTTCTATATGATTCTTTGACAGACCCAAATCCTCATTAAAACTCAAGCATGGAGGGGCGCCTGGGTGGCTCAGTGGGTTAAGCCTCTGCCTTTGGCTCGGGTCATGATCCCAGGGTCCTGGGATCGAGCCCCACATCGGGCTCTCTGCTTGGTGGGGAGCCTGCTTCTCCTTCTCTCTCTGCCTGCTGCTCTGTCTACTTGTGATCTCTCTCTCTGTGTGTGTGTGTGTGTCAAATAAATAAATAAAATCTAAAAAAAAAAAAAAAACTCAAGCATGGAAAACATTAATTTTTAAGTGCCTGATTTCATTTCCTTGAACTCAGTCTTGATGTATTTCAGTCACAGACACATCTAATTTGCATGTTTTGATGTTGTGTTGATCTTATTAGCCAATCAGAAATAATTGTCATGTTTTGTTAAAACAAATTCCAGACATTTACCTAAATTCATTTGTACTATTTGTTATAATCCAAATTAAGTTTACTTGGTAATATTATAAAGAGATTTTTGTGATAATGGCATTTGTTTCAATAAGATTGTGACTATATGTTTACATTTTTCTTTTTTCTTTTTTAATGTTTACATTTTTCAAAGCCAGCTATGGTTTCTATAAAACTAAAAGGGAAAAATTAACTTAGAAATCAAAAGGAAATGTTTCCTTAGTATGGTTCTTAATGACCCTTTTTAAAATGAATTAAAACAAATGTTTTATTCCAAAGTCCAATAAACTGTGTTCTAGGGGGAAGTGAAGTGGTTTTTAAAGCATATATCATATGTGTATAAGGTGGGTCCTTAATTTGCGATGAGAAGACAAAAAGGATGAAATAATTATATGCCTTTTTAAAATGGTTTACCTACCAACATATTTAAAGATCATGTTTTATATGAAATAGTATAATCGTACTGCCTTTCTTGCACCCTCACATTCGTGAAGCAATTTCATTTCATAATGTATCTTCCACATCTATGTTTTTTTCATTATCTGAACCCATTTTTAAATTCTCTTAACATGGTTTTCAAAGTACATCTCCAATGGGAAAACACCGAGCTGTGTGTCTCCTCCACTCCCAGTACTGTACTTCATTCACTTCAGGCACTTCTGGTCACCAAGTGTGTGATAGTTTCCCCACACCAAGTGAGTCTGTGAGATCATCTGGGTATTCTACAGTTTAATTCACTTCTAACATGATCTAGGTAGAGATAGCATCAGATACCACAGGTTAGGGTTCAGTCCTGCAAGAATTCCCCTCCCCCCAGCAGATGTCAGTTTCAAGTTCAGGTTGTCACCCATACTTTTGACTACTGGCTATAAATAGGAGGTTCCCACATGCCCTCTTTGGATTTGATCAAATACTGGAAGAGCTCATAGAACTCAGGGAAACAGCTTACTTACTAGATTACTGGTTTATTGCAAAGGATATATGAAAGGATATCAGATGAAGAGATACATAGGATGAAGTCCCGAAGAGTCTTGAGCACAGGGTTTTCTGTTCCTTTGGAGTTTGGGGTGAGCCCCCCCAGCATGTGGATGTGTTCTTCTCCACCAATCTTGAAGTTCTCTGAATCCCATCCTTTTGGATTTTTATATGTTTTGTTAAATAGGCATGGTTGATTAAGCACTGGCGGTTGGTGATTTTCAACTCCCCCCTCTAAGGGGCTTTCCAAAAGGCACTTCATTAACATAAACTCAGATGTGGTTGAAAGGGGCTTTATGAATAACAAGACACTCCTTTCACCTTGATGGCTCTGGAGCTAATGGGGGAAGCAAGGACAGCGACCAAATACTATAACAAAAGATGCTCCCATTACTCTTACTGCTTAGAAAATTCCACAGGTTTTAAGAGCTTTGTTTCAGAAACAAGAAGAAGACAGATAAATATTTCATAATATAAATCCCAGGATCACAAAATCCGCTTCACTGTAGTCTAAGATGTTCAAAATACGGTAGTTTAGATTTCTGTGTGTGCTACCTGGATACTCATCCCAAGCTTGAAGTATCCAATGGCATAACATCAGGGTTGGTGGATATTTTAGTCCCACAGGGCATATTTATAACCATAACTGTATTGCTTTTTTAAGTGATTTTTAAAAAAGATTTTATTTATTTATTTGACAGAGGGAGAGAGAGACAGTGAGAGCAGGATCGCAAGCAGGAGTGGGAAAGGGAGAAGCAGGTTTCCCGCTGAGCAGGGAACCCATGCAGGGCTGAATCCCAGGACTCTGGGATCATGACCTGAGCCGATGGCAGACGCTTAAGGACTGAACCACTCATGTTTTCAGTAATGGAGAATTTTTTTTTTTTTTTTTTTGGTTTCTCACTCATAGGGGTAACTTAGTGAGCCTTTAAAATTTACCTTTGATTAAGGTAATCTCAGGCTCAGATATTTTTCGCCAAATGTGTTTTGCTGTACAAAATAAATTGAGAGAGTACCCTATGAGAGATTTTAGAATTTATCTTAGTAAAAGGTGACTCCCTCTTTTCTGAGGAGTAATTTTTTTGGTCGTGGAGGTGAACATTACTTTATATTTGGCATCTACAGTAACTCTTAAAGGTGCTGAGAGAATCTTCTACTAAATGCTATTTTAGTAACCAAAAACTATTCAAATACTGTATCACAGGGATATTTTTATTTATAGAAGGCAGTTTACTTTTCTAGATTATGTGGTAATATAGATTTCTAAGGTCTTCATTGTTACATTCGACCAGACTATTTCATAGTAAAATTTAAAGCTCTTTGTCTTTCCTTTGTTCATCTAAGATTATCATTGTAATTTTATGCTATTTGGTGGCTATTAATAACTTTGGTGTAAAAGTAAAAATTATACAAAAACAAAAAACAGTGAATCAAATAGAGACGCTCATCAAGCAAATAGAATTTTTAAGAAATAGGACCCCATGTAGATTCTGGAGTAGAAAAGGAAATAATTTTTTTTTTAAATTCTCTAGGGCACCTGGGTGGCTCAGTTGGTTGAGTGACTGCCTTTGGCTCAGGTCCTGATCCTGGAGTTCCAGATTGAGTCCCACCTGAGGCTCCCAGCGCCATGGGGAGTCTGCTTCTCCCTCTGACTTTCTACCCTCTCATGCTCTCTCTCATTCTCTCTCTCAAATAAATAAGATCTTTTTAAAAAAGTTCTCTAGAGTGACTTAACAGCAGATTTGAGATATCAAGGGAAAAAAAAATCAGTGAACTTAAAATTGGGCCAATAGAAATTATCAAGTCTGAAAAAGAGAAAAAACTTGAGTAAAGAGGAACAGAACCTCAAAGACCTATGGACGACATCAAGTGTACCAATTAATGTGTAGTAGCAGAGAGAGAAGAGTAGAAGAAAAATATAAAAATAGAAAATAGAAAAATAGATAAAATAAAATAAAAAATAGAAAATGGAAAAAATAGAGAAGTATTTGAAGAAATGAAGGCCAAAAAAACTTCCTGAATTTGATAAAATGCATTTATCTACATACTGGAGAAGCTTGATGAACTCTAAGTAGGATAGGTCGAAAAGAACCCACACCTAGACACATCATAGTCAAAACGTGTTTTTGTTTTTAAAGATTTTATTTATTTATTTGACAGAGAGAGATCACAAGTAGGCAGAGAGAGATGGTGAAGCAGGCTCCCCGCCGTGCAGAGAGCCCGATGTTGGGGCTCGATCCCGGGACCCTGAGATCCTCACCCAAGCCCAAGGCAGAGGCTTAACCCACTGAGCCACCCAGGCACCCTCAAACTGTGTTGTTAAAGTGAAAATCTTGTAAATAGCAAATAAAAACAATTTCTCACCTATAAAGGAACAGTATGATTAATGGCTAACTTCTTATCTATAACAAGGAAGGCCAAAAGCAGTAGACATTTAGAATGCTGCAAGAAGAAAACTGTATCCAGTAAAAATTATCCTTTAAAAATGAAGACAAAGCAAAGATGTGCTTGAATAAAGGATGAGAGAATTTGTTGCTATTAGTTCTGACTTAAAGAAATACTAAAGGCAGTTGATTCTTTAAGCAGAAAGAAAATGACAGCAGATAATAATTCAAGGAAAAATAAAGGGTACCGGAATGATAAATATGTGGGTCAGTATAAAATACTCCATATGTATATTTGTTCTTATTTCTTCTCTTAACATCGCTAAAAACATAAGATTGTATAAAGCAATAATTAGAACACTGTTTTGCTTACTTAAAAAATGTAGATGGGGCACCTGGGTGGGTTAGTCAGTTGTATCTGACTTGGTTTTGGCTCAGGTCATGATCTCAGGGTCCTGAGATTGGGCCCTGCATTATGCTCTGCACTCAGCATGGAGTCTGCTTGTCCCTCTCACTCTGTTCCTCCTCTTTCTCTCTCTCTAATAAATAATTTTTTAATAGATTTTATTTATTTATTTGACAGAAAGAGACACAGTAAGAGAGGGAATACAAGTGGGGGAGTAGGAGAGGGAGAAGCAGACTTTCTGAGGAGCAAGGAGCCTGATGTGGGGCTCGATCCTAGGACCCTGGGATCATGACCTGAGCCAAAGGCAGACACTTAACGACTGAGCCACCCAGGAGCCCTTCAAATAAATTTTTAACAAATGTAGGTATATTTTACAGTAATAGCATAAAAATGAGGGAGGGAATGGAGTTGTATCATTTTCTGTATTTTCTGTATAGAAATTTTCTGTATAGAATTAAGTTAGTGTTAAGCTGAAGTAGATCATGCTAAATGAAGATGCATTTTGTATTCCCTTTAGCCACCACAAACAACGTCCACTCAAGAAATACAGAAAAAAATTGAGGAATTAAAATGATAAATAAAAAATATTAACATAGAGGGCAGTAAAAAAGGAGGAGATGAGTGAGAAGGACAGGAGACATGTAAAAAACAATATTGCAAAATCAAATCAACCATATCAATAATTACATTAAATGTGAATGGTCTAAACTTCCCAGTTAAAAGACAGTGATTGTTACAATGGATAAAAAAGCAAGCTCCAACTGTGTGCTGTCTACAAGAGACCCACTTTAGATTCAGAGACACAGGTTGAAAGTAAGCAGATGGAAAAAGACCTACCATGGAAACAATAACAGTGAGAGGAATTGGAGTAACTCTATTAATTTCAGACAAAATAGGCTTAAGAGAAAAAATATTATTAGAGATGAAAAAGGTCATTTCATAAATGATTAAAAAGACCAGTACAGGGGCGCCTGGGTGGCTCAGTGGGTTAAAGCCTCTGCTTTCAGCTTAGGTCATGATCCCAGAGTCCTGGGATTGAGCCCCGCATCGGGCTCTCTGCTCCTCAGGGAGCCTGCTTCCTCCTCTTTCTCTGCCTTCCTCTTCTCTCTGCCTGACTCTGTGCCTACTTGTGATCTCTGTCTGTCAAATAAATGAATAAAACCTTAAAAAAAAAAAAACAGTACATTAGGAAGATACAGCAATTGTAAAGGTATACATACCTAACAGCAGGTCCCCAAAAGACATAAAACAAAAACTGACAAAATTTAAAGGATAAATAGGCAATTCAGCAATACTTGATTTCAACCCATTGAAGAATACATATTTTTTTCAAGCACACATCCAACATTCTCCAGAATATAGCATAAGTTAGGCTATGAAATAAATCTTGATACATCTAAAAGAACTGGAATACTGCAATGTTGGTTCTCCAACTACAATAAAGTTAAGTTAGAAATCAATACCAGAGAGTGCTGTGAAGTGTGTAACCCTGGCGATTCACAGACCTGTACCCCTGGGACTAATAATACATTATATGTTCATTAAAAAAAAAAAAAAAAAAGAAATCAACACCAGAAGGAAATCTGAGAAATCCCTCCAAATATTTTGGAAATTAAACAACACACTTCTAAATATTCAGTGAGTCAAAGAAGAAATCACCATAGACTTTAAAATATTTTGGACAGAAAGAAAAATGAAAAATGCAACATAACAATTATAGGAGACAGGTAAAGTAATACTTAGAGGGAAATTTATAACTTTAAACATCTGTGTCAAAAAAAGAAAGGTCTGGGGCACTTGGGTGGCTCAGTGGGTTAAGCCTCTGCCTTCGGCTCAGGTCATGATCTCAGGGTCCTGGGGTCAAGCCCTGTATTGGGCTCTCTGCTCAGCAGAGAGCCTGCTTCCTCCTCTCTCTCTGCCTGCTTCTCTGCCTGCTTGTGTTCTCTCTTTCTCTGTCAAATAAATAAATAAAATCTAAAAAAAAAAAAAAAAGAAAAAAGAAAGGTCTGACATTGATCATCCAAGCTTCCACCTTAAGAAACCCCCCCAGAAGAAGCATATAAACCCAGAGCAAGGCAAAGAAAGGAAATAATAAAGATGAGAGCAGAACATGATAAAATAACAGAAAAATAATAGAGAAAAATCAGTGAAGGTAAAAATTTGGTCTTTGAAAAGATAAAACTGACAAACCTTCAGCTAGATTGACCAAGAGAAAAGAGAGAAGATACATATTAGCAAACTCAAAAATGAAGAAGACAGCACTATGGCTTCTACAGAAATATAAAGGGATTATAAAGGAATGGCGTCATCAATTTTATGCCACCAAATTTGGCAATTTAGATGCAATAAATTTATTCCTATAAAGATACAAATTATCAAAACTGACTCAAGAAGAAACAGAAAATCTGAATAGACATATAAGTAAAGAAATTTGAATCAGAAATTTAAAACACTTCCATAATGAAAAGCCCAGACCCAGATGATTGCATTGGTGCTTTCTGTCAAATGTTTATCAAAAAAAATGCCAATCCTTCCCGTATTCCTTCAGAAAATAAAGAGGAAGGAACACTTATTAACTCATTGTGTAAGGTGAGTATTATCCCAATGCTAAAGCCAGACAAAAACATAGTAAGAAAAGAAAACTTTAGCCCAATATCCCTCATAAGCATAGATGGAAAAATTCTTAACTACAGGCAGAAGGTCCCCAAATTACAGTGGTTCAACTTACAGTTTTTTGACCATGTTGATGCAAAAGGAATAGGCATTCAGTTGAAACCATACTTCAGTACTTCAAATTTTGAGTTTTGATCTTTCCTGGGGCTCATAATATGTGGTACCATGTTCTTTTGTAATGCTGGGCAGCAGCAGTAATGAGCCACAACTCTCAGTGAGCCACATGATCAACAACTGATAGGCTTACAACCATTCTGTACCAATACAGCCATTCCGTTTTTCACCTTCAGTACAATATTCAGTAAATCACATGAGGTATTCAGTACTTCGTTATAAAATAGGGTTTGTTTTAGATAATTTTGCCCAACTGTAGGCAAATCTAAGTGTTCTGAGCACTTAGTTTAAGATAGGCTAGGCTAAGCTATGATGTTTGGTAGGTTAGGGGTACTAAATGCAATTTTTTAAAGATTTTATTTATTTATTTGAAAGGGACAGAGGGAGAGAGAGAGTCCTCAACCAGACTCCCAACTGAACACAGAGCCCAGCGTAGGGCTCGATCCCACAACCCTGAGACCGTGACCTGAGTTGAGACCAAGAGTCGGATGTCCAACTGACTGCACCATCCTGGTGCCCTACATGCATTTTTCAACTTAACTCTGTCTTCATCCTATGATGGGCTTATTGAGATGTAACCCCAGTGTAAGTCGAAGAAGAGCTGTATCAGCAAACTGAATCCAGCCACCTGTAAAAAGGGTTATATCCCATTACCAAATGGAATTTATCCCAAAGATGCAAGGTTGGTTTAACATCTGACATCAATTAATGTAAGGCACTATAATAGATAATAGAACAAAAAGACAAAACCTGTTGGCAAAATACAACATCTGTTTATCATAAGAAATCTCAGTAAAGTAGGACCAGAAGGGAATCTTCTCAACCTGATGGATAGCATCTACAAAACCCCATAGCTAAAGTCATACTTAATGGTGAAATTGAATGTTCTTCCCCTAAGATTGGGGACAAAGGAGTGAGGTTCCACTCTTTTTTTTTTTTTTTTAAGATTTTATTTATTTATTTGACAGAGATCACAAGCAGGCAGAGAGGCTGGTGAGAGAGAGGAGAAAGCAGGCTCCCCTCCAAGCAGAGAGCCCGATGTGGGGCTCAATCCCAGGACCCCAGGATCATGACCTGAGCTGAAGGCAGAGGCTTTAACCCACTGAGCCACCCAGGTGCCCCGAGGTTCCATTCTTGCCACATCTAAGCAACACTGTACTTATACTGAAATTTCTATCCAGTGCAATTAGACCAGAAAAATAAAAGGAGTCCATACCGGAAAGGAAGAAATAAAACTGTCATATATCACATTCTCTGTGTAGAAAATCCCAAGGAATCCCCAGATTGATTGATTAATTAATTAAGAAACAATTTTTTGGGACATGTGGCTGGCTCAGTAGGGCATGACTCTTGATCTTGGGGTTATGAGCTCGAGCTCCACTGTGGATGTAGTGGTTACTTGAAAATAAAATCTTAAAAAAATAAAATTTTATTCACAGTAGAATCAAAAAGAATAAAATAGTTGATTATAAATTGAATAAAGAAGTGTAAGACTTTTTACCCTGAAAAGTATAAAACGTTGCTGAGAGAAACTATAGATATAAATAATATCGAGAAACATTACATGTTCATGGTTTGGAAGACTCATTTTTGTCAAGATCGCAGTTCTCCCCAAATTGATTGATAAATTCAAAACAATTCCTATCTCAATTCCAGCAGATTTTTTAAAATAAGAAACTGCAAGGTGATTCTAAGATTCACAAAGAAATGCAAAAGATCTAGAATTTTAAAAGAACCAAAGTTGAAGACTCAAACTACCTCATTTTAATACTTACTATAAATCTGTAGGAATCAGTGATATAGTGCTCAAGGATACAGGCAGTATCGGCCGAGGGACAGGCATGTAGCCAATGGAACAAAATTAAGAATTTAGGGGAAAAAAATCTTAACACTGATTGATAATTGACTTGCAATAAAGGTGCCAAGACAATTCAATGGGTAAAAGATAGTATTTTCAACAAATAGTGCTGGGACGATTAGAAATCCACATGTGAAAAAGTGGTATTAAATCCTTACCTTCAAAAAAATAAATAAATAAATAAATAAATAAAAATAAAAAAAAATAAAAAAAAAATCCTTACCTTCAACCACACATAAAAAAATAGGTCATAGACCCAACATGGGTTATAGACCTAAGTGTAAGAGCTAAAGTATAGAACTCTCAGAAGAAAAATAGGAGAAAATCTTTTTACCTTTGACTTAGGCAGAGAGTTCTTAAATATGACACTAAAAGCACAGTCCATAAAAGAGAAAACGATGAAGTTGACGTCATCAGAATTAAGAATTTCTGGTCTTTGAAAGATGCTGTTAAGAGAATGAAAAGACAAGTTCCAGACTGGGAGAAAATGCTTACAGATCCTAAATCTGATAAAGGACCTGCTTCCAGAATAAACAAGGAACTCCTAAAATTCGGGATTAATAAAACAACCAAATCTTCAAGTGGGCAAACTATTGAAATAAACATTTTGCCTGAGAATATATACTCAGGTCTCAGCCACGTGAAAAGATGTTCAACTTCATTAGTCACTAGGAAAGTGCAATTAACAATATGAGATGCCACTAGAATTCTACTCACCAAAACGGCTGTGATTAAGACAGGGACAGTACCAAGTAAAGAAACTGAAACCCTCAGAGAGTGCTAGCGGGCGTATGAAATGGTACAGCCTCTTTGGAAAACAGTTGCACAGTTTCATAGGACATTATTCCCGATAGCCCAAAATCAGGAACAGTCCAAATGTCTATTTACTGGTGAGTGAATAAAATAATTGTAAATCCACACAATGGACTATTATTCATCAATAAAAAGGACCGAAGTACTGATACAAGCTACAGCATGAGTGAACCTTGGAATTGTCTTGTGAAGAGAAGTCGGACACAAAAGGCCACTTACTGCATGATTCCATTTATATGAAATATCCAGAAAAGATACCTTTGTAGAGCCAGAAATTAGACTGCAGGGCTGGGGTTTAGAGTGGGGCTTAACTACAGATGGGCACAAGGGAACCATTTGGAGTGCTAGAAAGGTTCTAAAATTGGGTTGTGGTGGTGGTTTCCAGCTCTGTCAATTTACTGAAAATCACCCAATTGTACACTGACAGGCGAATTTTATGGTATGTAATTTATATCTCAAAGCCATTTTAAAAAAGATTTTATTTATTTGACAGAGAGAGGGAGAGAGCGTATAAGCAGGGAGAAGCAGGCTCCCCACCAAGCACGGAAACAGATGCAGGGCTCCATCCCAGGACCCCAGGATCATGACTTGAGGTGAAGGCAGATGTTTAACTGACTGAGCCACCCAGGCGCCCCAGAAGATTTTATCTATTTATTTAAGAGAGAGAGGAAGGGAGAGGGTGAGGGGCAGAGGGAGAAGCAGGCTTCCCAGGACCCCAGGATCATGACCTGAGCTGAAGGCAGATGCTCTCAAAACCACTTTTGAAGGAATTTTCTCACTTTCTTGGGTTTTTTATGTGATTACATTTTGAGGGCTCTTCTAAATCCTGATGCAACAAGAATTGATTTGTTTACCTTGTCACATAAATACTCTGCTTATGTATTTTAATCTTCTCTATCTCATTAGAATGACAGTTTTTAAAGAAATACCTATATACGTGCCTGCCTTTGTTTCAGATGCGTTCTTCCAGCACCTCCCTGTGTGTCTCAGTTCCATCCAGAAAGCTTTTGAGTTCATCCTCAGTTAAAGTTTTACCATTCATTCTTTCAGCGGTCTTGTCTTTAACAGATTCTTTTCAGGAGGATAATAACCACAGCCTGTAACGGTTTTTATGTGCTTTTAATGTTCTTTGGTAAATTCTTTAACACATTTTCTCAATGAGAATTTAAAGTCTTATTTTTAAATTTGTTTTTGTTTTTGTTTTTTTTTTTCATTTGGGTAGAATTGACTTATATTAGTTTCAGGTGTACACAGTCTTATTTCTGAAAGGCACCTTGGTTTTAATTGTATGCTTCTCTTTTCCTTTGAAACTAGAATATGCTTCTCTGGGATCACTCTATGATTACATTAATAGTAACAGAAGTGAAGAGATGGACATGGATCACATTATGACCTGGGCCACTGATGTAGCCAAAGGTAATAAGACTTCCTGTATTCTTACAGGCACGTTTTGGTGGGGCACGTTTTCCCATTGTGACATGGTGATTTAAGGACAAAGGTTTGTTATTCTGTGTCTTTAGATGTCCCTTTTTCAGTCTGCAAGTAGCAAGAATTTTGCAACTTTCCTTACAGGTTATTTTAATTCCAGTATAGTTATATAATATAGTGTTACATTTGCTTCAGGTGTACAATATAGTGATCCCCAATTCGGTGTATTAGTCCTTATCACAAGTGCACTCCTTGATCCTCTTCACCTGTTCCACCCTCCACCCCTCCCCTCTGGTAACCATCTGTTCTCTATAGTTAAGAGTCTTTTCATGGTTTGTCTCTCTCTCTTGGGGGAGGGAGGGGTTAATAGATATTTTAAGTCACTGCCTTTCCACTCCTGCATTCCTTTTCTCTCTTCACTTTATTTCTTTCCCTAAAACTATGTTCCAACATAATCCATAACTCCAAGGCAGCCATTTTTGCCACATTGTGTGACATTGTAATTGACCAGCCTGCTTGACACATTAAATGGAAAGCTCATAATTCTGTTGTTCTGCAAGTCTCCTCTTAGACTCAGTATCCAGAAAATGTGATTTATTGTAGGATTAGTTCTACTTATTTTGTGTACATAATAATATGCTAAAAATCGTAACCACTTTCAAAAAAAAAGTTTTATTTGGCCTGCCATGTGAAAGCAATTCAGATTTTTATTTTCTATTTAATGTAAACTTGGAAATCACCCTGGAAATGAAATATTTTTAATACACAAAACCCCTAAACAAGGTGCCCAGTTCTTTTCCCCTCATAAATTCTGACATAGACTAATGCTTTCTAAAGCAATTTAAATTCCATTTATTTTTATCTTTTTTTTTCCATTTTCCCAACTGAAGGTTTCTGAGTTTTATTTATAACTGTCAAAGTTGCTTTGGAAACAACTTAATCTAAATAATGAACACTGATAGTTACATTTGTATTCTAGCAACCCCTAGAAAGCAAGTGTGTCCAGATTTTACCAGGGCAATTCACTCCTTTGCATTTTGCTTCTCCAATCTCTAAAAGCTTCTCTTTACAAAGCAAGGAAAAGGATATTTAGCACTCAGTAAGGAGAGCAACTCACACTCTGCTTTCACCGGAAAGTCATACAGTAATTTCCAAAAGTAACAGTCTTCCCGTTGGGGAATTTTCTTGTCAGTTTTAAGTTTCATCAACACCTGCCAAATTCTTCAAATAGGGAAAGTGAAGAAAAAATTTTTTTTTAATTTCATGCAAAATGCTGCTGCTGAACGATACTTCATTACCTTATAAGAATAATAAGCTCTATGTTTAGGATGGTGTACTTAAGGCTTTGGCTGTGTTAATTAACTTAATTGTGTATTCATGCATCAGGCATTTCCAATCAGCCTTAAATTTTCGCATTCTTCAAGACATTTTCGTGTAACATCGTAGTCACGTCTGTATATATCAGTAGTTCACAGGAACCACGTGTTTGTAAGCCGAGGGACGTGTGTTCACTGAGAGCTGCATGAAGCATTGTGGAAATACACTTCCATAAATGTGTCTGTACATCCAAGCAGTCTTTGACTGAATGCACTTCACCTTACAGACCTTTGCATTTAGGGTGCTTAGCCAGTTACACCCATGGTATGACTTACTGGCATTTAGGACAGCAAACAAATCAACTGACAGCAGCCACTCTGCTTCCTGCTGTGCACATGCTTCTTTGCCTCCCTCCACCCCCTCTCTAACCCCTCTACTTCCCCTCCCCCCTGCCAGGCCTGTAAACCTTGTCCCATAAAAACCTTGTCCCTCCTGGCCCTTCCCGAACAATGCAGTCCCTGTCTAAGGGGCAAGTCCCTTGGCTCCAGATCAGCTCAGTTATTCTGGGCTTTCTCCAGATCACTGGCACTCTGTCAGAAGGACAAAGAAGAGAAAGAGCAGGGCTCATGAAGTAGCAGACTGGAACTGGAGGTAAAGATTAGGGGTGGAGGGAATGAGATGAGAGAGGACGGGGTGGGGGTGTCGGGGGGCAGGGGGGGCCACACAACACTGTGTGCCAAATCGCAGCGCAGGAAAATCCCTTTCTCATAGCTGGTGAATTGCCCCAAGAGGCAGGTTCTCCTCTGTCTGGCTCCAGGTGAGAAGAGAGGGGCAGAGAAGAGATTTATTGATAGTCACAAGTAACACTTACTATTTAAAATGGCCTGTAAAAGGAAGAGGAAATCTGTGCTTTTGGAATGACTTCACCTGTCTCTGGTAGAACAGGGCACAGAACTCGGAGATGAAGCAGGAAGCCTTGATTTTTGTTGATCTCTGTCACATTCAGCTGTGCACCTTTCAGTCTGACCAAGATGGAAGACACAGAAGCAACAAGATGTTGAGAAATCAAAGAATGAAAAAATTCATTTCAAATTAGAGTTGATTCATGCATTTTGAATAGGCATTGCTTAACATCACTGCTGAGAGAACACCTCCTCAAAGCCAAGAAAAAAAAAAAAAGCCTGTCTCCTTTCTGGGTAGGAAGGAAAGTGGAGGGTCGGCCGGCAGGTACATCTGAAAGTGCCGCGAGGCCCTCCCACTGTGTAAGCAGAAGGATTCAAGTGGGTGAACCGGGACCCAGTCTCAGAAGGGTCCTCACTGATTCCCCATCTCCCCCTTCGAATGATACCAGTCAAATCTTTTTTAGGAACCCTGAAGCTCAAAACTGATGATGGTGTTTTTTTTAGCCTTCTTCATTGTTCACTGCAATAAAAATAAGGCAGAATTGTGGAGGGCTCTATAAAAACAGATTTTTATGTGATTGTGATTACTACTGTGTTTATGCACACTAATTGTAAATGCATACTGTACATTCTACACATATAACTTATGGTATTTTTCCTCTTATAACATCTGCCATAAGGAAGAAAAGGCCTCTGTTTAAAGCTTTAGTATCTGAATGTTGTTTTTGGAGATCTTCACTGTCAGCCAATGTAGACACTATGGAGCCCTGCCTCTAATGGTAATTAAACAGATTCTACCTGAATTTGGTTCTTAAGAAAGAGGTCACTATGAAATCCTAGAGGTTATTAAAAGTTACCCAGGTTGTAGTTCTTGCATTTTCAGTATGTAGTTTGGAGAACTTTGTGTTAGAAGAATGCTCTCCTGTATTCTAGCTATATCTTGGTTAAGATCGCTAAAAATTACTGATACTTTTGTGAACTTGACTCTTTTTCAGTCATTTTCTTGTATTACAGGAGTTTAAATTTTTTAATTTTCTTTGTTCTTACACGACCTTCAATATCTAAGAATCAGAATGGTAGAAAAATAATAGATTATTTTAAAAATTAGCCTTTATAAAAATGAAATTTTCTATATACTCAAAGAACCAAAACCTACTTATGACATGTAGTGGATAGTTCATTAACAAAAAGAGCTTGTGTGGTTGTGGCAATGGGGAGGCTTTTTCTTCCATTATTTAGAAAAGACAACTTGAGAAGTAAAGGGAAAGGAAATGTATTTCAGTAGAAAATACTCTTTTTCTTTATCCTAAGGAGGTATATGATACATAAAGAGAGAGAGTCAGATGCTACTAAGAGGATCACTATGAAATATGTGTCTTTTAAAGTATAATTTTAAGATCTATAATATATTCAAAATAATAAAGCTATTTGTATATACATTCAATTTACTGAAGTAACTTGATATACATTCTAAATATGTTGGAGAGAATTTTGGAGTACAGTTAAATATAGATTATCCCGAAGATCCATCCTTATAAAAGAGAATATTTTGTAACTACTGTAAATTTTTCTGAGTCCTTTACCAACCACAACTTATGAATCCAACCAGTTTTCCCCCGCACCCTCACCTCTCCCAGGGTCTTACTGGAAAGAGTACTGAGAAAATAACGGGGTAGCTGCAGACATCCAAATGAAAGCCAAAAACCTTGGTCGGAACTTTGGCTGATCGTAGTCATTGGACCACTTCCTCCAGTTGTAACTGTGCTATTTTTGTGGAGATTACAGAAAATTAAGGTGTCCTTATTAGGTATTGTAATAGCTTTACCCACAATCAAGTTCTAACTTCTAAGAGATTAAAGCACATGAATTTTCCAGTTTTCCCAATGCAGACATATCCTGTCTCTATTTTATCAATCATATAAGAACAGAGCACATGAATTTTGTTTCTGCCATTGAATCCTTTGCAAAAATATGAAAGGTAATACTGATGTTTTAAAATGGAAAGTTAAT